>NC_090444.1:1804431767-1804742287 GCF_031143425.1 Pleurodeles waltl | reverse complement strand
TGGCACAGCTTTCAACCACCACTCAGGTCAACTTTCAGCACGTCTGTTTTTGTAACCAGAGAGCTCTGCTGTCTAGTATGCTTTGACATAAATAGGAGTGTCAAGACTCAATAAGACACAAAGGGACTGCACATTTTCAAAAGTGCACTACTGAAACCAAAATACATATACACAGCAGGCTGTAGATTATGGAGAAAGCACAAAGGGTATCAATGTCTCAGTTGGCATGGTACAAAGTGAAGAAAGAGACCAACCTATCCTCTTCTATTGACATGTTTGTGTGGGGCCATGGGATTCAAAGATGACATACATCGTATAAAATGGCACAAGTCCACACAACTGTCATGAGCAGGTTCTAAGGGACAAAATGGACTACTGTGGATTGTCATTGTGGTCATGCAGGACTAGGTGTACATGAATCAGCGCTTGGACTGGTCTTTGAACCCAAGAAGATTGATACCTGATGGCCAATGAGTTGTTTTACCTGGAAGTGAGCCCAAGTACAGTGGTCAGTAAGGTGCAACTACAAAAACGCAGAGGGGATTTTGCCTCAGTGAGAGCTCAAGCCAATGTTTTGTACCCAGCATGTTTAATTGTCCTAAGCAATAAATCACTGATTTTATCCAGATGGAGTCAGTGACAAAATATCTAGAATCACAGAGAAAGAAAAGTACCATTGATATGTAATTAGTTATTCTGATGTCTCACAATGGTGCCTCTGCGAAATTTCCCAGTCAAATGTGAGTTCTTGAGTGATAGTCAAGGAGGCTGCTGGTCCAGGACATGGTATGTCTTCTCTTTTCTTCTGTAGATGGGATTAGGCGGCTACTATTTTTGTAGGACACATTTGTGACCATTGCCCTAAAGGTTAGCGTAGGATTTTATTTTCTTTGTGAGTGGCTGGGATAGTATTCACTGCAATGTCCTTTATAGGTATTACATTATAATGATGAATGACAGGCTGCAAAGTGTTTTGATTCTTTTGAAAGCTCAAAAATGTTTTTTCCAGAAGAGAAAATTTCGGTTTGAAGAGGCATCACCATGTGGCTCATAGTACACTGAGGGCAGGAGCAGACAGCCACTGTGATATACGCTAGCGATCTTCATTACAGACCTACCTGCTGATCTGGTGCGTCAGCAGAATGTGCTCAAGGTGTTGCCTGTAATAGGAGGATCTGGGCACATCCAACCCCTCCCTCCCCGAAGATAGCAGTTTGGGCCTTTTCAGTTTTGTGGCTGACATTTTGTCTGGAAAACTTTGCCAGAAATGTTTGATTAACTAAACAAGGAGTACAATTACGATTTGTAATCTGAGATCATCCTCCATTAAGCCACCCAAGGAATATAATCCAAGGGTCCCACAAAATGAAGGAATGTTTGAGACCAAAAACATATCTTATAACCACCACACTGGGACAAGAGCAAAATGGAAGGCTTGCTTACCAGTTTCACTGAGAAAATCTAGCTTCTTTCAAGCTTCTTGTATGACTTGAGTGTTGCAAAGTAAAATAGACTTGAGAATGTTAGCAATGAAGGATAGCTTAAACGTTGGAAGTCCACCAAAGGATAAGTTACTTACCTGTAAATCCTAGTTCTCTTCCAGGGGTATCCCCATCAAAGTCATAAATATTGAATATTCCCGCCCCCGTGCGGGGACCCCAGAGCATACATAAAATACACACATGTAAAAGTATGAAATATGCACAAAAAATATATAGCATTTTAGTAGACAATTTTCATATCAAACTCATGTATACGTGTGCACAACAGCAATGCAGACTATATTCATAAACAGACTAAAATGCTTTATTTCTATGGAGTTTTTTTTTTTTTTTTTTTTAAACAGTCTCTTTCAAAATTACAATAAGAGAAAAAAACTTTCCAAAGCCCCAAGCTGGGCCCAGGGAAAGAAGCAGTAGCAACATCAGTGGAAAAAAAAAAAAAAAAAAAAAAAACTACATTGAAAACAATGGAGCATTATTAGCCAATAGGCTGCATGCAGGTTAACACAGGAGAACCATAAAATTCTGGCACCGTGCCTTTATTCTGAGCACTTCCAGTATCCCACCATGCCTCAGGGGTGAAGGAGATGTGACAGTTGGTTCAGTTAGGTCAGTTATTTTTTACGTGACAACGTATCCAACAGATTAGAGAGACAATCTGTCCTGCACTTCTAGGAGACTTGCGTCCGGGGAGGAGGGTGGGTTGTTTATGACTTTGATGAGGATACCCCTGGAAGAGAACTAGGATTTACAGGTAACTTATCCTTCTCTTCCAGGGGATCCTCATCAATAGTCATAAACACTGAATAGATTAGCAAGCCCTTCCCCTATCTCTGCGGACTGTCCAATAGAAGTGCAGGAAGAGATATACACTATGCAAACAAATTTCTCAGAGACGCTTGAGCAACTTGAGCGTCCGCTCTGGCATCTGAGTCCAAACAGTAATGCCTAGTAAATGTATGTACAGACTTCCATGTAGCAGCCTTACAGATTTCAGAGATTGTAACATTATTAAGGAGGGCAGCAGTACCCGCCTTTGCCTATTGTCGAATGAGCCTTAGGCCTAGCTAATAACTGTTTGTTAGCCAAATGATATGCAGTAACAATACATGAAACTATCCATCTAGATATTGTTAGTTTCGAGGCTGCATCGCCTGTTCTCATATGACTGTAATTTACAAATAGGTGGTGAGATCGTCTAATCAATTTGGTGTTATCAAAGTAACATTTTAGCACTCTTTTCAAATCCAGAGAATGTAAAGCTTTTTCCGCTGGAGTATCCGGATTGGGGAAAAAAGTTGGTAGAGAAATAGTCTGATTAATGTTAAAATCGGACACCACCTTCGGTAAGAATGATGGATGAGTTCGTCGAACCACTCTATTTTCATGGAAAACCGTGTATGGTTCCTTGGAGGACACAGCATGAATTTCACTGACCCTCCTCGCTGAAGTAATGGCTACGAGGAAAGCTGTCTTCCACGAGACCCCGGATGGTGGAACCTGGACGCAAAGTCTGGGCATTTCTTGTTTACCTCGTCTGCAAAGAGATCTAACTGAGGCCGACCCCATTGAACGAAGATGTCTTCGACGACCGCGTCGTGAAAAACCCAATCGTGGACGTCCTCGAGGGTTCTGCTTAGGAAGTCTGCCTCCACGTTTTGCTGCCCTGGGAGGTGAATTGCTATAAGAGACATTCCCCTCGCTAAGAGCCAATGTAAAATGGCCTGAGATACCCGAGACAGTGGCAGGGATCTCGTTCCTCCTTGTTTGTTCAGATAATACATTGTCATCTTATTGTCCGTTTGTACTAGGAGAGATTTCCCCTGAAACGATGGAGCAAAAGACTTGAGAGCCAGATGAACTGCTCTGAGCTCCAGCAAGTTGATGTGGTACGCTTTTTCTTTGTTGGACCACAGGCCCTGAGCTTGAAGGGAACCCAGATGAGCTCCCCAGTCCTGAAGCGACGCATCCGTTACCAGAGTGTCGGACATGATTAGCTGGTGAAACGGAACTCCTACTGACGGATGAGGTCTGTGCATCCACCATCGTAACGATTGTCGTGCTCCTACCGGAAGAAGCATTCTGTCTTCCCAGTGGCCTGTGTGCTGGTTCCAGTTGTTCTCCAGAGCCTCTTGAAGAGGCCTCATATGCAATCTGGCGTTCGAGACAATGAAAATGCAAGAGGCCATGGAGCCCAACAGAGATGTCACCTGACGGGCAGTAGGTGCGTGGGTACTCAGAAGGTCTTGACACTTCCTCCTTATTGATAAGTCGTTCCTCCGAAGGATACACTATTTCGAGCTCTGTATTCAGTATTGCTCCAAGGTAGTGTATGGTTTGTGTTGGGATGAGGGTGGACTTCTGGTAGCTGACTTGTAGACCTAGAGATCGGAAAACACTGAGCACAATGTCCAGATGGTTTTTCGCCTGCTCCGGTGAGGAGGCTTTCAGTAGCCAGTCGTCTAGGTATGAATAAATGAATATTTTCTGCTTCCTTAAATGTGCTGCTACACATTTGGAGAAAACGCGAGGGGCAGATTTTAGGCCGAAAGGAAGATCCTTGAACTGATAGTGTTGGGAGGCTATCAGAAATCGCAGGAATTTCCGATGTTTGGGAATGATCGGGATATGAAAATACACATCTTGCAGATCTATGGAGCACATCCAGTCTCCTCAATGCAGTTGAGGGAAAATCTGGTGGAGAGCCAGCATCCTGATCTTTTGCTTCTTTATGTACTTGTTCAGTAGCCTCAAGTCTAGAATCGGCCTGAAAACTCCTTCCCGACCCTTCTTTGCTACTAGAAAATAGCGGGAGTACACCCCATTCCCTCTGTGTGCGACTGGAACCTTTTCTATTGCTTATTTCTGTAACAGAGCATGAGCCTCTTTGCGTAATAAGCTTATGTGAGCCGGATTGCACTTGGTTGGTGGCAAGTGAGGAGGAGGTTGCCGGAAAAGAAGAGTACCCATTCTCTACAATGTTCAGCACCCATTTGTCTTTTGTTATGCCACGTCACTCGTGAATGAACGCCGTGATACTTCCCCCAACCGGAGTTGTGCACGGTATGAAGGGAAGCGAATCCTCATTGCTTTGCAGGAGCTTTGGGGGTAGACTGCTGAGGTCTGGTTGACCCTCGGTCTCTTGTGGCATTATGAGACTGGAAGAGTGGACGCCCTTGTTTCTGTTGTGGCCTCTGGGACCAATTAGGGGTTTGAACCCTCTGTTGGAACGGGCAACTGTCATAAGGCCTATATCTTCGCCTGAAGTCTTTCCTTCTCTCTAGGCCAACTGCCCTCATGGTGTCCACCTCCGCCTTCATACGCGCCATCTCCTCATCTGTGTGGGTTCCGAAAAGCAAGTTTCCGTTAAATGGAAGGTTTAGGATACGCTGCTGCGCTTCCTGCTTCAATCCTGTGAGTCTTAGCCAGGAAGACCTTCTCGCACAAACCCCATGCGCGGAACCATGTGCTGCTAAGTCTGCACCATCTGCTGCCACACTGATGACCTGATTGGAGACCAGACTTCCCTCCTGAAGGATCTCCTGAAAATCCTGCCTGTCCTCTCTAGGCAGCTTTTCTGTATACCTGCTCAGTGAGTCCCAGAGTGACCGATTGTATCTGCCTAGGAGTGCGGAGGCGCTGGAGACCTTAATCATGGAAGCCACCGTGCCACACATCTTCCTCCCCAGAGAGTCCAGGTGCCTACTCTCCTTGTCCGGTGGAACCGTGGAGGATGATGCCACTGAGTGCGTCTTCCGGGCTGCGGTCAATATGACTGAGTCCGGCGGTGGATCAGTCCTGAGAAAAAGGATCTTGATCAGGTGCCTTGTATTTCTTTAAGATCCTAGCAGGAGCTGATCGGAGGTTGGCTGGTGCTAAAAAAAAGGTGTCCATGGTTGGTTGTAGAAGACCAGGCACCAGCGGTAACAATTTCTTTGAAACCGCCCTGTGTTGCAGGGTTTCAAAGATTATGGATGAGGAGGTTGAAGGTTCCGGGACTTCAATATTTAGCTTTTGTGCTCCCCTGAGAAGCACCTAGTTAAAAGTTGTGATGTCGTCCACCGGGGAAACTCTAGCTAGTGGAGAGTAGGTTAGAGTCGGGGAGTACCCTCTTACTGAAGACCCTGACGATGTGGACCAAAAAGGAGACCTTCTGTGATTGCGTGATCTGGATCTTCTCTGGGAGCGTGACCTGCTCGGAGATCTTGTTGCAGCGTACAGAGGCCTAGAGGCAGACCGGCGAGACGCAGAACGAGCATGTTCTGTACGCGCTGTCGGCAATGGTGTCCTCGGGAGAGAAGCCGAAGGTGAGTACATTAGAGTATTGCGAGTCTGGAGAAGCAGTCGTTTTATTAAGACTCTCCAACCACCTTGGCGATAAGTTGATGGGCGAGCTGTGCCCAGACGATGCGACTCTCGACTGCCCAAGTGAATCACTCCTTATGGAGACCACAGGACTTGTTGGAGTGTTCTTATCAGCCGGCGGTAGCGGACGCTCTTCTCCTTGTGAGATAGGCAACACCTGTGTCGACATCGAAAGTTACAACGACGAAGGGAGTACCACGGATTGCTCTGGTCTCGACGTCGAGCGCCTCGACGGTGACCGGTGGTCCCTTGACCGCGACCTGCTCGACATCGTGTGCCTCTCCGTCGAGTGATGGGTCGCCGACAGCGGATGTCTTTGCCCTCGCCGTTGAGGCAATCTCAACGTCGTCTTCTGTGCCGTCGAGGGATGCGAGGCCTTCAACGGCGAATGAGCACGCCTGTGCTGGCTCGACGTAGATCAGTGGGTTGCCGTCGACGGAGATCTGCCCTTATGGTGGCTATGTACCTTTGACATTTTATCCATCAACGTCAGTCGGGTCACCGTTGACGATGATCTAGGATTATGTGACGGTGGCAGCGATGATGTCGACGGGGAACAAACAGGCACCTTCCTACCAGCTGACGTCGATCTAGCCTGTCTCTCCTGAGAATGGCTTGCTGGCTGCCTGGGAAGCGAAGAGGACGATGTCTTCGGTCTCTCATGAAGACCATGAAGTCTGATCTTCTCTCTGTCCTTCAGAGTTCTTTTTTACATGTTCTTGCCATGTCTGCAAGTGTCAGGGCAGTGACTCTGAGGCAAACACAATGCAGAGAGAGTGTGGATCAGACTGGGCCTTCTTCCCACAGGAAGGGCACTTCACAAAAAGAGACGGCATTTTCCAGTCAGGAAAAAATCCCCTCACTCAGACAAAGGGGTGAAATGTCGAGTGAAGGTAGAAAAACGCTGTTTTTAAATATTTTCCTGAGAAAAACTGAGAGCTCAATGCTCCAGGATCCTCTCAGAAGAAGCCTGAAAAAGAACTGACCTAACTGTGAACCAACTGTCACCTCTCCTTCACCTCTGAGGCATGGTGGGATACTGGAGGTGTTCAGGGTCTTAAAGGCACGGTGCCAGAATTTTATGGTTCTCCTGTGTTAACCTGCATGTAGCCTATTGGCTAACAATGCTCCATTGTTTTCAATGTAGTTTTTTCACTGATGTTGCTACTGCTTCTTTCCCTGGGCCCAGCTTGGGGCTTTGGAAAGTTTTTTCTCTTATTGTAATTTTGAAAGGGACTGTTTAAAAAAAAAATAAAAGAAAAAAAAACTCCATAGAAATAAAGCATTTTAGCCTGTTTATGAATATAGTCTGCATTGCTGTTGCACACACATATACATGAGTTTGGTATGAAAATGGTCTACTAAAAATGCTATATATATATTTTTTTCGTGCATATTTCATACTTTTACATGTGTGTATTTTATGTATGCTCCGGGGTCCCCGCACGGCGACGGGAATATTCAATGTTTATGACTATTGATGAGGATCCCCTAGAAGCGAATCAAGTTTATTTTGGTGAGCTGTATGGCATTCAGGCACTGAGTAGTATCTACTGCAGTACATCGCAAACAAGCAAAGCTCTTAGAGTACAACAATCCTGTGGAGTTGAGTCCAGGGGATCCAGCCAATCCTTGATACAGAGAACAGCTTGATACAGAGGACAGTCCGTCTCTTATACTACACTTCCTCGCCTCAGAGGTCCGAGGAGAAGACAGCACAATCATGATGTAAATATGCAGAGCTATGAATTTAACCAAAAGGAGGCTTAGATGGCAATACCAGGGAGACAGGAGGGGGCGGGGGATGTTGCATTTCATGTTAAATGGTGAAACACCTAATAAAAATTATTTGAAATTGAAAAATATTGTGAGGGCTCAATTTTTTGAGTATTCAAAGGTTGAGAATCTTCTCTTTCCCATGTTTTTCCCCAGTGCTGCATCTCACCATTCTGGTCCTGATTAGGAAATTCTGAATAGGTATTGAAAGAACAGAACAGACAAGAAATCCTGGTAAATTAGATTCCCAGGAATAGAGAATAAGAAACAAAATATTATAGCTCTTTCATTAAAAAAAGAGATGCTTTAACAAAATTCGAATTAGTAAGAAGAGAAATTAAAGTTACCATAAAGGAGGGAGGACAATAAGGGCTGTAAAAGTATCCGTTGAGACACAGCAGATAACTGGTAGTTTCATATACTGTTCAAATCAACAGCAGAATGAATGGGTACAGCGAATCACTGCCATTTTTTGGCAGGATTACTTTTCACTGGGGTAGAAGAGTAATAATGTAATTCTGGGCCTGTAGGCCAACAGACTCAGAGGCAGCAAGCAGACAAGCAAGAAGAGATCTGGCAAGAAATATCTGATGTGCACTTGAAAGGGAATAACCAAAAGGTCTTTTAAGAAACAATGGGCCAGATGTATCATCTCGGCCCTTTGCGATTCGGTAATAGCGATTTTTAAGAAATCGCTATTACCGACTCGCAAAGGGCCATGTATCACATTTGCGATTCGGTAATAGCGATTTCTTAAAAATCGCAAATGCTATCACCGAATCGCAAATTGCGATACCCGCCCCATTCGCAGCTATGGGCCTGTTGGTCCATAGCTGCAATTTTTTTGCATTTCCAAAATTCCAGAAAAACCAGAAATCGCAATTTTGGAAATGCAAATCCCCAGGGTGCTGGGGGCCTATGGCCCCCCCCTCTGCTGCACACCAAAAATGTTTTGGGGGACATATAAGGTGCACACATGCCAAAAGGGCATGTGTGCTTTACATGTTCAGTTTAAAAATGAATTTTTAAATTTTGCACCAGGTTACGACCTAGTTGCAGTCCAAGGTATTTTGCATGTACAAAATGCCATTCTGTGAAAAATCGCAATTTGTGATTTTTTGCAGCATTGCCTTGCGACCTGGAATTTGCGAACCGCAAATTGCGACTCACAATTTCCAGTTCGCAACGCAAGAAATCGCAATTTTAGCGATTTCTTATTTGTGGTCTGCGAATGCCTTTCATGCATTGCAGACCACTGTTTTGCACTCGCAAACTGCCAAATTTACCGATTCGCACCGTTTGCGAGTGCAAAACTTTTTCATACATCTGGCCCAATGACTTACATTATGAGATAAATAAGAAACAACAATACCTAATTATGACAAAACACAGGGCCAACAGACTTAAGAAATTAGAAGGGCCTCAGAGCCTGTAATACCTGTACCTGGTTACCCATAGTAGGAGTATTTTAGAGAAAAGATTAAGAGAAAGCCTTTGGAGTGTCCCAAGTAGAAAGGAATAAACACATAATTTGTCTGTGACCCATTAATGTGGTTATCATGCTGCTTCTGGTCACAGTTCTAAAATGTTTTAAGGAACAGTCAGAGGAAAACGGTAGAATTGATAAATGGTTGATAGTAACACAGAAATTCAAATGGTGTTCGAAGTGTGATCTGAAGAGCCCTCAATAGTATCCAGAGATGTGGGAGTAAAGTATGTAACAAAATCAGTAATCTTTTACCCACAGAAAAACAACTGTACAGATAGCAAGCAATGGCAGAAAAGCAGGCTGAGATTGACCATAAATCTCCAGCAAACCCTGGTAAGACTGAGGTGAAAATTGAAACCTTCGGTGAAAATGGTGGGGATACACAGTAGTCCAGCTGTACTGGGTAAAGTCAGAAGGTTATTCAGTCAAAAATTGCCACTCCTACTCTAATTTACCCATCAATGGAATAAAATAAAAACTGCCCACTATGACTTGAGATGAAAGAATGGACACATTCTGGTAATGCTGTGAAGTGTTTGTGTTGCCACAGATACCTGAACTATGTGGGCTAAAGGCACGAACAAGTTAATTAAGGTGAGTTCTGGGCAGAGCTCCTCTCCCGGGAACTACCACTAGCACAGATTACATTTTTTTTTTTTTTTTTAAGAAACAGTTGGGGACCTTCCTCAATATAACATCTGTGGTGTACATAATTTAGATGTCTGCATCCCCCTTGGTACACAAGAGCATAAAATACCTGATGTCCCTACATAATGCTGGGTTGGGAGGATTAGAGTGGTGATAAAACTGAGTGCCTCAGCCAACCTCTCAGGGTACAGATCACTAAAACATTTGAAGTGGCCCTTGAGAATTTAAGGTCATCAGTCAGTAAACTGTATATGGAAGAGAGAAAATCCACTGAATACTGGAACTGCACATCTTCCTCAGAAAAGACAATTACAGAAACTGCCACATAAAGCACGGGCTATTAAATGACTGAAAGCAGGACTCATCCAAGAGAGGGATCTACGTAGGAAAGTGCCTGCGAAAGGTCACCATGAAGGACACACTATTTAGAGGAGGATAATAAGGCATGTAGAGTCCTCTAACCGGTTTATTGTGTTATCCACTTGTCTTCAGTTTATTATCTGGATAATGCTTACTGCTTATGCTAACTACTAGCTCTGAATTTTGTTCGTCAGTAACTCACTGATCACGAAACCACACGCAAGGACTCCAATGTAATCTCACAGTCCAACAGGTAATGTGCCTGCACCTTCATAATGGTGGGCTCATGTAAAGATTCACAGAAGACATTGACATATGATGCATTTGATTGTGTGTGTGTGTGTGTGTGTGTGTGTGTGTGTGTGTGTGTGTGTGTGTGTGTGTGTGTGTGTGTGTGTGTGTGTGTGTGTATATATATATATATATGGAAAATTTCACTTATCCAGTGTACATCTGTTAGTAGCATGTAGCGCTGCAGATTCACATGCTGTGCATATCTCGCCATCTAGTGTTGGACTCAGTGTTACAAGTTGTTTTTCTTCAAAGAAGTCACAGGATCGAGTGACTCCTCTTGGTGATAGTGCACATGGGCATCAACTCCTTTGTTAGATTGCTTTCCCGCAGAAGGGTGAAGTAAGGAGTGAAAGACTGTATGTACAATTATAGATATATAATAAGAAAAATAAGATGTCCATGCAAATAGATATAAACATACGTACAAATGAGTTCAACGACGATTACAGGCTTCTGGGGAGGAGGGAGGGTGCATGTGAATCTGCAGCACTACAGGACACGAACAGATGTACACTGGGTAAGTGACATTTTCCCTTGCATGGCATGTGTAGCTGCGGATACACATGCTGTCCATAGACTAAAAAGCAGTTCTCCTCCCAAATAAGCGGAGGTCAGCCTATATGAGTTGAAGTGGTTTGAAATAGTGTTTTTAACACTGCTCGTCCAACATTAGCTTGTTGTCTAGATAACACATCTACACTGTAATGTTTTGTGAATGTATGTTGTGTGGACCATGTGGCAACTTGGCATATATCCGCCATTGGTTTATTTACTAAGAATGCCAGGAGGCATCCTTTTTTTTTTTTAGTGGAATGTGCTTTTGGAGTTCTTAATAGCTGCCTTTTTGCTTTATGGTAGTATGTTTGAATAAATCTTATGATCCATCTAGCCAATCCTTGTTTTGAAATGGGATTACCTTGATGAGGTTGTTGGAAAGCAACAAAAAGCTGTTTAGTTTTCCTAAAGTCCTTTGTTCTGTCTATATAATACATTAGAGCTCGTTTAAGATCAAGAGTGTGTATAGCTCTTTAAGCAGTAGAGTCTGGCTGTGGAAAGAAGACTGGCAATTCCACTGAGTGATTAATGTGGAAAGGTGAAACTACTTTAGGCAAAAGTTTTGGATTTGTACTAAGTACTACTTTGTGTCTGTGTACTTGGACGAAGGGTACTTCTAGAGTAAATGCCTAAATTTCACTTACTCTTCTTTAAGTAATTGCAACTAAGAAAGCAACCTTCTATGTGAGAAACTGAATATCACAAGAGTGCATGGGTTCGAATGGGGGACCCATAAGTCTTGTGAGCACAGTATTAAGATTCCATGCAGGAAATGGTGGCGTTCTGGGTGGAATAATGCTTTTAAGTCCTTTCGTAAATGAAAGAGATGTATTTGTATGTTTTGTAGGTAGGCTAAACTGGCCGTTAGATGAATCTTAATAGAGGAAAAAGCAAGATTTGCTTTTTGTAAATAAAGCAAATAGCACACAATATCTTTTACTGGTGCTTTAGGTGGATCTATATTTTTAGGTTGACAGTAGTATACAAACCGTTTCTATTTATTTGCATAGCATTGTCTGGTTGTTAGTTTACGTGCTTGTTTTAGAACGTTCATACATTCTAATGGAAGCTGTAAATATCCAAACTATGACTTCAGGAGCAAAATTGCTAAATTGAGCACACTGGGATTAGGATGCCTGATTTGACCTCTGTTCTGAGTTAACAGGTCTGGTCTGTTTGGAAGCCTGTGATGGGGCACTACTGACAGATCTAGGAGTGTTGTGTACCAGTGTTGGCGTGCTCAAGTGGGAGCACTGAGTATCGCGGTGAGAGAAGTGTGATGCATTTTGTTGACCAGAAACTGAATTAATGGGAGGGGGGGAAACAAGTAAGCAGATATCCCTGACCAGTTGATCCATAGAGCATTGCCCTTGGACTAAGGGTGTGGATTTCTGGATGCAAAGTTTTGACATTTTGCGTTATCGCTTGTTGCAAATAGATCTATGTTTGGTGTTCCCCACATCTGAAAGTAATATTTAAGTACCTGTGGGTGAATCTCCCATTTGTGTATTTGTTGCGGAGTCCTGCTTAGAAGGTCTGCTAGCTCGTTGTGTATTCCTGGGATATATTCCGCTAGCAGGTGAGCGTGATTATGAATTGCCCATTTCCATATTGTTTGAGCTAGAAGGGACAAATGGGATGAGAGTCGTCACCCCCCCCCCTCCCCCCTTGTTTTTTAAGATAATGTATTGTTGTCATTAAGACTGTTTTGTATATGATCTGAGGTTGAAATGCTTTGATGGCTATGAACACAGCTAATAATTCCAAGTGGATTATGTGGTAAATTGATTGTACTGAATCCCATTCTCCTTGTATTGTTAGATGGGCTCTGAACCGGTAATTGACGCATCCGTTGTGATTATGGTCTGTGGCACTGGGTCTTGAAAGGAACGCCCTTTTGTTAAGTTGTTGTGATTCCACCATTGCAGAGATTTGTAAGTTTGGCGGTCTAACACTAAATCCTGTAGCCGACCCTGTGCCTGAGACCATTGTTGTGAGAGACACTGTTGCAGTGGTCTCATGTTTAGTCTCGCATTTGGTAATATTGCTATACAGGATGCCATCATTCCCAATAGTTTAATGACAAATCTTACTGTGTTAGTTTGGTTGACCTACATTTGTGCTATGAGGAATTTAAAAGCTTGTATCCGTTGTGGATGTGGGTACGCTAATGCTGTTTGGGTATTGGGAATTGAACCTAGGTAAAGCTGAACTTGTGCTGGTTAAAGAGGAGATTTCTGGTAATTGATTGTGAACCCTAGTGTGTGTAGGGTATCTATTGTATATTGTGTGTTGTTGGCATTGTAGAATGGTGCTGGATTTTATTAACCAATCGTCTAGATAAGGGAAGACATGTATGTGGTGTCTTCTGAGGTATTCCGCTACTGCAGCTAGACATTTTGTTAACACTCTTGGTGCTGTTGTTACTCCAAAGGGTAGTACTTTGAATTGGTAGTGGCTGCCTGATATTACAAACCTTAGGCACTTGTGGTGGAAGTAAGCGTCTTTTAGATCTAATGCGTTCATGTGATCTTGTTTTTGTAGCAGCGGAATAACGTCCTGTAGAGTGACCATAATGTTCTGACAGGATATATAGATTTAGAGGTCTGAGATCTAGCATGGGTCTGAGAGTACCAACCTTTTTTGGGATAAGGAAGTATAGCAAGTATACTCCTGTCCCTGGCTGTGAGATGGGAAACATTTCTATTGCCCCCTTGAGTATTAGAGATTGTACGTCTTTGTTTAGTAGAACAGTGTGTTCTGGAGAGAGTCTGTGAGAACGAGGGGGAATATTTGGTGGAGATGAGTTCTAGGTAATAACCATTGCAGATAATTGAGAGTACTAACTGATATGTGGTGATGTTTTGCCAGTGAATAGAATTGTTGCAGTCTTCCGCCCACAGGAGACGTATGGGATTGTGGGATGTTTGGGAAGTCATTGTTTAGTGAGTGTGGAAGCACCCTTTGAGGCTGTAAATTTTCCTCTTGCCTTGAGATTCTGTCCTCTGTAAGAACCTCTAAATGACCTTCTTGAATAGTACTGTTGTGCTCGTTTTGGATGGGAGGTGGAAGGTTCTGCAGTTTGGGTTTTAAAACCTCCCCTAAACTGTGGTTTCCGAAAGGAACCCCGAAAAGGTGTGGTATATAAAGGGCTCCATGGCTTTTGCAGTATCAGTCTTTCCTGAGTTTTTCAATGGTAGTGTCAACCTCTTGTCCTAATAGATGCCGTGAATTAAAGGGCATTTAAAGCACTGCCTGTTGTATTTCAGGTTTAAAACCGGAGGACCTCAACCATGCAGGTCATCTGATTGTGATGCTGGTATTAATTCCTCTAGCTGCAGTGTCAGCTGCATCTAGAGCAGACCTAATCTGGTCATTTGTTATGGCCGGACCCTCTTCTAAAATTTGCTGCGTCCTCTTTTGGTGTTCTTTGGGTAGGTATTGCAAGAGTTCTTGCATTTAGTCCCAATGTGCCCAGTCGTATCTTGCCAACAGGGCCTGGGAATGGCAATACGCAATTGGTTGGCTGCCTGTGTTACCACTCTTTTTCCCACAGCATCAAATTTCCTTCTTTCTTATCCCCAGAAGACTGACTATTAGCACGCTTCATGGCTGCACTGACCACAATAGAATTTGGTGGCAATTGATGTGTAATGTAGGTTGGATCTGTTGGAGCAGGCTTGCATTTTTTGTCAATCCTTGGTGTTAGAACCCTAGCTTTAACTGGTTCTTCAAATATTTTGTCTGCATGCCAAAGCATACCAGGAAGCACCGGTAAGCACTGGTATTGTTTATGGGTTGAGGATAGTATATTAAAAAAAAATCCTCTTCTAAAGGTTCAGAATGCATTTGTACCACATGGTATGCAGCTGCCCTAGATATAACTTGGTTATAAACCGTACTCTCCTGTGGTGGGGATGGTTTAGTAGGGTAGAGATCTGGATCATTAGACGGTATAGGATCCGAATCATACATGTCCCATGGGTCTATAGTGTTTCTCTGTGAATAAGTATGGGAGTGTGATGGTGACGGTAGTGGTGGTGGAGTGATATGTTGTGGTGGGAATGAAAGCTGTGGTATTTGTGGTGGAGAAAGCTGAAGAGGGTTCGGCATTTCCTTCCCATTGAAAAATATTTGCCGGTGGTGGGGCAGTATCAAGAGTCTCTTCAAAAGCTAGCTTTCTTTTAGTCTGTGGAGGTGGAGAAGTAATAATTTTTCCAGTGCCTTTATGGATTTGTATTCTTCTCTGCTTGCTGTCCATAACCTCCAAAACAGGTTGAATCTCAGATTCCTCTATTTGATGTTCAGAGGTTAGTTAGTTAGGTTAGTCTGTGCCTTTAGAGGAATGTTTTGGGCACATGCTTCATTCAGGCCAAAAGTCCTTTTTCTTCTGTAGAGGATGATGTTTTCGGCTCCGAAGTGGATCCGAGGTGTTTCGGTTCCAAAGCCATTAGCCGAGGTTTCAGCTCAGAAGCGGAACACATTATTTTCGGATTCGAAGATTGTAGGCGTCTGCTCGCCTGGGAGGTTGAGGTTCATATTGTCTTGCTCGACTCAGACACTAAAACAGGCGTGGCCTGTTGGAGTGTTTTGGCCTTTCGGTGCCGAACCCAGGGGTCGGGCGACAATTGTTTTTTTGGGGTGGAACCATGGCTTGACAGCAGTGATGCACCCAAGGCCTTGCTTGATTTTTTAAAAGTGGATGTTAGGGCAGGTGTACTCACATACTGAGCCGCTGCAATTGGCTGGCTATCTTCTGATCCTTGTTAGGAGTTGGAATCTGGGATCGAAACTGCCGTCTGTGCCTTCTCTTCTTTGAGGGTGTTGGACTCTGTGTGCTTCAACACCATCTCCAGTCTTTGTGCCCTTCGATTGCGTAGTGTTTTCTTCGATTGAAATGAGAGACATGCCTCACAGCCTTCCTCATGATGTTCGGGAGAAAGGAAATTACAGACCAAGTGCTGGTCGGTAAAAGGAAATTTTGCGTGGCACCAAGGACAGAATCTGTATGGAGTCCGATCCATCAGGCTATGGTGCAGTAGACCTCGGTAAAAAGAAATTTTGCGTGGCACCAAGGACAGAATCTGAATGGAGTCCGATCCATCAGGCTATGGTGCAGTAGACCTGAACAGGCCCAAGAAGGGCACAAGTGCCCAAAAGGGCATTTTCTTGATCCCAACTGTAGTATCGGATCAAGTGCAGAAGAAATCTTGTTTGAAACAATTAAGACGGTATGAGAATACTTATCATTAATATGGAGTTTCAAAATCAAAAGTCTCAGAGCGATAGGGAACACGTCCGAACCCGATGCTGTAAAGAAAACAATCTAACAAAGCAGTCGATGCCCATGCACACTATCACCAAGAGGAGTCACTCGATCTTGTTACTCGAAAAAAAGACTTCTTAGAAGAAAAACAACTTTTAACTCTACGAACCAAACAGTAGATGGCGAGATATGTGCAGCATGTGGATCTGCAGCTACATGTCATCGATCATCTATTTGGGGGGGGGGGGGGGGATACAATGCATTCCAATATACTTTACTCTTAAAAAAAAAAAGTTTTGCAGTGAACAAAAAGTAATGATCACAAAAATGTTTTCAGACAACAGTAATTTACATGACTCACAGAACATCAGAACACACAAAGAAAAGGAAATAATTTATTAATAATGTAACTTTTCAGAATCAATAAGGTTAAAGTTATTAAATAACATAAATGGTTCTCAGTTTAAGCTTGAAATATACATTTTTCACAAAAGGGGAAGATAACAGTTCTTTGTTTTAAAACAAAAAGACTAGCACTCCACTGTGACTTGCTCATGAGCTATTGTAAACTCAGACTAAGTAAAGTTGTGATAGGATTTAGCCTAAGTGATTGTTCGCCAATTAGGACAATAAATACTACAACTTAGAGCTGTGATCTTCCCAGGGTAAATTTACACACAAATCAAAATACAGTTTTAATGCCAAGAAGGTTAATGCTGAAACTGCTGTACATTGAATATTAAGCATTTCATTGATAATTAGCATAGCTCACAATTCGAATAACATGCAAAAAACAATATGTTAGAGTAGCTTGCATATTTCACAATTATAGAGCGCCCCAGAAACTGACAGCTAGCTTGCATGAGAGAGCTGTTATTTTTTTACATTTGTGATTCCTTAAAAATTCAATATGAGACCTCCATCTTAGCAGAGTGGTGCTTCACTTTGTTCCATCTATGGGCTGGAAATCGTTTTTTTCTTCCCCTGTCAAACCAGGAATTAGACCATAATCACTAAATGTATCATTCACTTGGCAGTGCATACTAATGTAATCATATTTTGGTTAGGACCAAAATATGAATACAATGATTTACATTTCAACTATGTTCTTAGAAGGACAGCCTTCGAAAAAAAGGCTGGGATAAGAAATTTCTTCACAAAGTAAAAGAACACAAAACTGCAAACACGGATATGTAAAAAATAAATATATATGTATATATTTTTATTACATCACAGGAAATGCATACATTTTATACCAAATCAAACAGAGAAAAATGGTGGTAATGATACAATATAAATATCCAGTCTTACAAAAATTTCAGTAAAAGATACAGGAGACAAACCATTCTTCAAGGACTACAAATGCAGCAGCTATATAGATTATAGGATTTTAATGGGTTACCCAATCATGGATTGCCACGATAGCCCTAACTAAAATGAGCTTCACAAAGTGAAACATTACCTTTAGTTATATTAAAAGTGGTACTGTAGGGACTAAATAATAAAGATATGGAGAAAAGAATATATTTTACTTTGTGAGTGAAGTTTGATTCATACCAAAAAGCAATCACAAGAAAAAGTCTGCAAAAGCGCAAAGAATATTTCCCCCAGTTTTAATACCTTGTTATCCTAATTCAAAATAACTTGCAAGGTAAATAATAGAAAGTTACTGCACACTATAGTAACTCGAGCGCACCGGGTCCTTTAACCCCAATACCTTACAAGAGCACATGCCACTGAACATGAGCTAGACAAAGTCATACACAGTTCTTCCACCAGGCAGACATCGCTATAAGACCACTAAGCCTCTATCTGCTTGGTCTTGCACACTCCTTTTCATTTAGTGAAGAAGGAATAAATGTTTCTGTATAAATTAGAAGGAATGTAGGGCTAGTTGTTGCAAAGAGAATGGTGCCCAAAGGCAAAATATTGGTGTTACTAAAATTAATAATTTTCTCAAACATCATTAATCAATCCTTCTCACACACAGATTCCCAACATGGAAAACTAAGTGACCATGGTATGAACCTAAGTGAACTGTAGTTTAGCAGATCAACGCCAAACTAAAACAACAACTTCCAAGAGGGCATTCAAAGCATTTCCATCGAGCTTGAAGATAGGTCCTGTTAAATCTTTAAAGGTAACACTGCTCTGGAAATGTTTCTCAGTCACACATGCTGCCTTGATACTGAATACCCAATCATAGCTAAAAAAAGAACAGAGGCAAAACAATACTGTACATGCAAGATCTGAGCTCAATCAATATACATTGTTGTCAGAGAAAAGAAGCACATAAACAGTATGTGTTAAAATGCAGGAGTATTACATTTAGGAAAGAATAATCTCATGCAATAAATTGTAAAATCATCTTTGCCAATACAATATATAGCGCAATAAAACTCTTGTTATTGTTACAATGTTTTTCATTAGCATCATTTGCTTTGAACCCATGTCACAAAATAGGAAAAAGTGCTTTGCCTGGTGAAGGTGGTGCCCGGCTTCATAGGTAAGATTTGTTCTGTGTGCCTAGATAGCTCAGTAGTATACTCTACATTAGTCACTCTTGTTTTGTGCTTCAGTCCTGGCCTTCTTGATACTGTAAAAACCCTAAAGTAGCAGTCGTGCTCATGTTGATCAAAACCCTCCTCTCGAGCGGTCGATGTGAGATCCAGTTAGTGATTTACTTGCGACTTAAAGACCAAGACGTTTACACAGAAGAACCAATCTATTGGTGACGCTGTTATCACTGACTGTGATGGACTCCTTTTAAATTCCATGAAACAGCAGTCAAATAAATTTCTTGGCAACTCCTTTGTACAATCACTAAGATTTCTTCACGTTCTGGTGAGCCTGATGACTGTTCTGATGCTTTACGTTTTGGTCCAAGAAGAGGAAGAAATGTAAACGAGTTTCACTCACAGGGAGCATGAGCTGAGCCACAACCCGGATGTAGAACACCAAAGGACCCACTACTCCTCAGAACCAATACACTGTTCAATATTAAAAAATAAACAACCACTTTTCTAAGGGTAGTATCAACATGATTTAAAATTCAGCTTCATACAGGGACATACAATATTATTGGTTAAAGAACAGCCATTAAAGAGTGTTGACATCAATGAACTAAGTGAATCGCTCAACATCTTAGGCTATCAGCATTGTCATGCTGCCAATGAACTTCAAGAACAGATGTCATTAAAAATGCTTGAACTTTATGGGGGGGGTGTGGGGGGGCCGAGAGCTCAGAGGAATAAAATATATATTGGATGTTAAACATACTATTATGGTGGGGCCGAGAGAACATTTGGTTGTGCACTCCTTAAGCCTCAATAATTTGCTCTGTATACCAGACTGATATTCCACTCGTTTATAAAACAGGATTTTAATATTAAGTGAGATATCAGTTCTCCCTCTATGAAGAATGATGTAATGGAACACAGAGGTAAGTATGGGATTCATTAAAAACTAAAACAACTGCGAAAGTTTAGGAACTCAAAGTATTCTTTTATTTCAATTAGATTTTGGTTCATATGAAATGTCAGCAATGTCAAAGATTAACTTTAACATAATTTCAGTAGTTGATACCTAGCGTGGTCACATCTGATTTCAGTTTTCCCACAAGAAGATAAGAAAGTGCTAACCATATTGACACCTTCCAATTCCACAGACAACACAGACTTTATTCAATAATGAACAAGAATGAATTGAATAAATGTGAACATATCAAAATTATTATATGAAGAGCAATAGCAAGACATAAAAGGAAAGAATAAAAGAAAAGCGTCAAAGCAGTAAACAGAGAACAAAACAAGCTTCCATTACTTTAAAGGGATAAGGAATAGAATGTACTACTCAGTGATGTGGAAACAATCTTTCTGAGCCACTTTCAAACATGCAACTGGTAAGGCAGGTTAGAAGCTGAGTGGTTCCAGGAACAGGGAGCACCATTATAACAATATAGTTGCTAGGTAGTGCGTTATATATGGTAGAGGAACACCCTTGAAATCACTCAACACATGTAGATCTGGATTTGATTTTGAAGGGACTATCAGGTGATTTAAGATGTTTTCATAATCAACACATTTAGCAGCCGGGACAAAGCAAAAATGTATAACCTGCTCTTGAAACACCAAATAAGTGTTTAAAATAGATTCACATGGAAGCCAGTTTTGCACTCATATCAACTTAGAGATTATACCTAAATAACTGCTCCACATTCTGTATACTTAACTTGACAGTTAAAACATATAAACCACCAAGAAAAGCAATACAAAATCATAATCAGGATGGTAGGAACAAAATATGCAGAGAAACAACTATAGGCAACTAAAACACACAGTTCCAAGAGAATCCAACTTCAGACCCACATTGATGTAACAAAAGAATAATGAAATATATGTACTGGCACATTTGTTTAAACAGTCTCTATCCTAGGGAAGCAATAGTTTATCCTCTTTTCAGAGATAGATCCAAGGACCACTAACGACCAATCCAACACCCCCTCCAAAAAGGACACCACATTTGTTTAACAGAAAATCCATTATGTAGGTATGGTTGGAAAGTCTTGGCCTGCCAGCATACAAGCAGAAAATTTTGTAAGACTCCTTAACATCAAAACTAAATCTGCATTCCTGGGGCAGCTTTCTATACAAAGTTGAACTACCTGTTTAGATTGTATAGTTATATCTAGCTCCTGGTTGTAACATTGGTATGCCGCTGCATACATAGTGGGCTAACTGCTATTGTTGGTAAAACTTCACCAACAGACGTTATCTACAACCATGTTACCAGTGAATTCGTGCTGCAACACAATTGCCACAGCTCTCCCAACACACCAGTCCACTAGAGCTTTCTACTTTACAAGAGGAGCGGTTATCCACAATTTTGAAAAACTACCTTAGAGGTTTTTGTGGGCTGAAAGGGATAATCATTCTTTGGAAGGGGAGGAGCTGCTATGATGTGGGTGTATATTTCTTGCAACAATCTATCACTTCTTGGGGACACTAGGTAATCAAGATTGTTTCTAAAACATATCTGATTCTTACTAGTATTCCGAATATTCTCTTGATCCCTTAGGTAGTGGATCTTCACACTGGAAATGCATTTTAAGTTGCACTCCTTTTTTCTTGACATTTTCTCTGTTTTTGAAGTCAACACTGAAATGGTGTGCAGTAAATCAGCAACTTAAGAGTTACACTTTCATGTTTATGTTCACACAAAACACAAAATAGAATATAGGTTTATACAAATAATTATAATAAAGCAGCAGAGCTGTCAAAATTTTAAAATAATGAACTTGTAAGGTTTATCTCACATGATGAAAACAAGGTTGTAATTTCGTTTTAGGTATAATGAAATTCATGTTTACACGTTAAGTAAAAAAAAAAAATAATAAATAAAAAAAAAAGTTAGGGTTTTTATCTTCAGCAAGTTTACTTTGCTAAAACAAATTAAAAAATAAAGTTAATCTTTGAAGGTTACTTTCTCTTTGTGCAGACTGAAGGCTTGATAACCCTAAGCTCGAAAAGCAACAACACTTATTAACAATATGCAGCAGTCCCTTATAGCTGCTCACAATGGTGAGCCCAAATAAACCCAGCCTGCGAGTTAAAAAGCTATTCAGAATTGTGGCCTGACAATGTAGCAAGATGTTCACTATTAGCCACAGTGACTCATCCTCATACCTTAGTAAGGGGAGGAGCACCTTTCTGTCCACATCAACACAGGATGAAATTAATAGGCTGAGATTATCAGCTCAGACACAGTTTAAAAACATATGATCTTTAAAATGCAGAGGTAATTTCAAGCTCATGTCCACTTTACCACTTTTTAATCACTGCTAAAGCTGCAGAGTTTCTTTCTACTGACATGAAAATGAACAGGCTGTGCAGAAACCTAGCTCAGCTAAGTTTACTAAACGTGGAGAGTGAAGGATGGGAACATCATCTTTATGTGGTTTTCAAAGTCTAGCAATGCGGAATATGTCCTTTAGGCAGATATGTATAAGTGGAGGCGACTTAAGAAAAAGAAAAACATATTTTTTGAGCTCTACACATCTGAAATATGGTGCTGGCAAGCTCAAAACATTTGGAAATCGCTACTGCTTTAGGAATTGACTCAGTATCATCTTATACAACAATTTTTGTTTTTAGCAAACTGTTTATACAAGCAAGGGTATGAATACAAACTCTTGATAGAAAAATAATCTTTTCATGATTTTATGGCGTTCCCATGACAAAATATACAGTCAATAGGAAGCACATAAGAAGCTTGTGGCATGCTCAGTTGAGATTGCATGACTGTGGAAGTGTATGAAAGATTCATGATTTCTGTAAGCTATGAACTTCCTTTGGAGTATGGGGAAAATACATAAACAAAGTTGAACGTTAACCATATTATTAACAATTCTCGGAAAACTGTACTGGTTCTCTCCTAGTACATGGTGAAATGAAGCCCACTTGACACTGGCTTTCTTACCTTCTTTTAGATTCACTTCTGTCCTCCACAGTCCTAGGTACCCAACGAGAGGGATACCATCACTCAAAACACAGTAATCCTATTGTGTGCAGACACATGAACAAAACATCAGAAAAGCCAACATAGGTTCTGTCAAAGTGCAATTATGACACACTTAGATGAACAAACATTAATTCTTTAACTCCTGATCTAAAAAAAAAAATACCTCAATGGCAGCTGACTTTGGCTACCTTAAAAAACTGACAACAATCCAGTTTGTCATTTCTGTTTGTGTCTCTTGCTCGTGTCTTTCTCTGCACGTGTGAATACGTTCATGATAATGCTGTTAACACTGCTTGATTGTTATAGAGATTCTTAAACTACCTTGTTTGAAGTTACTGAGCCATAAATACAGGTTTCCTTCCTTTCAAATTATACTGAAGGGTTTAAGCTTCTGAAATACTGTGAAGGAATGTTTTCTTACCTGTAATCCTAACCCTCCTTCAGAGGAATCAACACTGAAATCAGAAGCACTTAATAGTCTTTCTCCCAGGTACGGAATCCCAGAGCACTTCATTTAAGAATATGAATTGTATAGTCCATCTTCAACTTTGCGCACAAAGACAATCTTATTTGACCATATAAAATGTTGTAGCCTCTAGGAAAGTAGCTTTCCACGGAAAGATATTGTAAGGAAGCTCCATGAAGAGCTTTACATGTTGAAACCATAGTCCATGGTGAGGTAATATTCGACTCCTAAGGAGGATAAGGTCTTCATACTGGGGGACTCACTTTATAAATGTTGTCTATGGAGTTGCAAGACATTGCCAATAGATAGTAATTGCTGCCAAGAGGACTTTAACAGAAGAGAATTGTAAACCTGAGCTAACCAAATAAAACAGGTATGGCAAGAGCGTCACAACAGGTGGTAGGGTCACATTTTGTTTTTAGAACACCAGATGTAGAATCTCTTCTATTTGAAAGAGCATGAAGTCTCACAGATGGACGTTTTGCTTTTTTCAGAATGCCCACGTAATCCTGCGTCGGTTCAAATGTACATACTGAATGCGTTCAGGAGATAGGCTGCCCAATTCAAAGATGGTAGACAGATTAATAATCTACTCCTAATTTGTGTAGAAAATCCATCAGATTGGGATGAATAATAATCTGCCCCTGCACACGTGTAGAAAATCCAGCCTCTGTGGTCCCTCTGACAGGTAAAAGGAGTCCGTGAAACAACAGTGTCGTAGTCACTCCAGTGGTACTAAAATCATTCTTGCTTTTGGAAGATCAGTATCCAGATGTCTGCAGGTATCAGGGCAGTAAGTGGACAGGCAAAAATACATTTTCCAGGTCTGTCAGTCAATCAATAGGCCATCCCCCAGTTGTACTCGACTGGAAAAGCTCAAGGCTACGTCTAAGCATTTCTGTTTTCTAATCTTGCAAACAGAACTAATTTAAGGGAACTAGAGTCACAGGAAATACTAAGCATTTTATGACCCACTCATGGTTCTTCTGGATTGTCCTGCTCAGAGTTTGCCTGAGCATTTTGGACCCCCGGAAAGTGGACTGGAGTGATCCTAAGGTTTGTGGCTATTAGCCACTTCCAAATAGTTTGAGCCTTCTAAGACACAGCTCTTGATTTTGTTCCTCTGCTTGTTCAAGTAATGCATTGTTGTCTTTTTGTCCACCTGGGCATGCAGAAAGTCTGTCATGAAAACTGGAAAAAAAGCTTTCAAGGCTAGGTGTGCAGCCCTCAGCTTCAGTAGGTTGATATATGCCATTTCTTTCAGCGGCCAAGTCCCTTAAATCTGCACTTGATCCATGTGGACACCACAACTGAGGAGAGTGTCATGGATCACAATTGCCAGAGATGGATCGCCTTGATGGAAGTTCATCTTGACCAGAAGGTTTTTCAGGTCAGCACACAATATGAGAGACCAGCTACATGAGGAATTAAAAGTAACTGTCTTCCCATTTGATAGATAGTTGACATCACCAGTTTTCAAAAGACAGGGGTCTTAGCAGTGTCATTTAAAGATGAGCATTTGGTACCAGGAAAATACTTACAAGATTTGTATCATTGTCAGATGGGTTATCAAAATATGTCAATGGATATGGATCCATTTGAAGACACAGACAATTCCACTCAGGAGCCTTGTATTTCTTTTGGGCCTGGAAGGTGCTGCTTTTGCCAAGGCTGGTGCTAAAAATTGTACCATTATAGGCTCCAAGAGACCTTAAACTAAGAAAGTAGATGTCTGATGGATCACTTCTGGTGAATTGTTGAATAATGCTGAAGTGGTAGTAGTCATAGCTGGCATGGGGAAAACTTAGTTCACTAACCTCAGATGAGAACCTCCTTGCAGGTGCTCATATCAACATAATCAGAAGTGATTGTATCTGGAGGAAAATCTGTCAAGAGTGGTGCTCACCCTCCAGTCCTAGACAATGATGAAGACCATGAAGAAGGTGAGCGTGTTCTACACTGATGTCTGCATCTAGAAGAATGCCTGGACAATCTAATGATCTGAGTGATGCTGCGACCTCTATCCTGCAAATCTATAATGAGATCTATAACAAGGAGACTGAGTGCTAGATCTTTAAGGTGGAATGGAAACAGATGCAAAGGTTGGTCTCAGATGTGGGCTAAGCCCCCAAGATTGCTGGGTGTGGACATCAATCGGATGGCTCCACAGGTGCCACTGGATGTTGCGGTGGAGGAAGAGACCAAAAGGAGGAGGCTAAGGGCACTGCTGAGGAGCTGCAGCTGCAAATCCAGTATGACCTTTGGAGATGCAGGTCTTGATGGTGAATAGCCATGCAAGCATTCAGAGTCAGAGGTTGCAGGTAACCTCTCAGCCCTTATCTTCCTGAGTCACTCAGTGGATTTCCCATTGTAAAATTGAAGAAAGTTGTGCTTTAATATTGTGGACTCTCTCAACATTGCATTCATTTTTCTCTCAGACGACAAACGCCTCGTTTGTGTCAACAAACTCCCTGATGATTAGCATGAAGTAGTACCTTGCCTTGATCATGAAAGTCACCATTTGTCATGATAGATCCTCTTTTTGGACCTCCCTCTCTGGAGGAGCCCTCAGGGATTGGGAATGGAATATTGGTAGAGGTTTGAACCTTTTTGCGATACTCTGAGCTCTCAGTTCTTCCTGACAGGGATTTCTGCAGCCTACACTCTTCTTACTTTCCACGAGATAAATTTTTCTCTTCGTCCTTCATGGTGTGTTTAAAAGGCCCAAAAGTGAATGGAATTGTCAACAGCATTGTAAGCAGACACTTTTTTTTGTCACAAAATGACAATAAAATACATTGGCTGTCTAAAGGCATTTGTAAAGGTGTTCTTAATGAGGTCTGTGACTATTTCCGGATGAAAAAAGTTAAGAGCTCAGTGCTCTAGGATAGTGTCACCAGGTGCTGGAAGAAAAGATCTGAGGGAACTGGCACCTATAAGGCACGATGGCATACTGGAGGCCTTGGAGCCCTTAAAGCCACAGTGTTCAGTCTGGCATGGTTGCAGTCTACATTGCAGCATTCTCCACATTTACTTTATTTTCTTTAAAATAAGGTTTGTGAAAGACGTTTTTTTTCCACCTCACTTAGTTTTCTCGTGACATTTCGATATTTTAAGCATGTTTTCAGTTTTTCACAGTAAATAAGTGGAACTGACCAATAAAGCCTATTGAATAGGCTGCTAAATTTAATATTACAGTACAAGTTACTCACCTTCGGCAATGCTTTTACTGGTGGATACAGTATCTACCTGTGGATTCCTCACCTTTTCAAAACTCCAAATGCATCAGCATTTGAAGGAATATTTTTCTTTCTAGCTTTCCACATCGACTAGGATGTCACAATGAAACGGCTCTGCACGCCACTCTGTCTGATGTCAGAGCCATAAGAACTCCTCGCCAGCATGCTGACGTTACCCATTTTTTCCCCTGCCTTCAAGGCAAATGAATAAACACCAACATCACAAGCAGAACATATGCAAACTCAACTAAAAAATTATATAAAAAATTATATATATATATATATATATATATATTTTATATATATATATATATAAAAAAAATGTCACTTACTCAGTGTACATCTGTTCGTGGCATGTAGTGCTGCAGATTCACATGCATAGCATAGCTCTTCTGACATCTAGTGTTGGGCTCGGAGCGTCTCCTCCTCTCAGTTACAGTGAGCATGGGCATCAACTCCATTTTTAGATTGTTTTCCCGCAAAGGGTGAAGGTAGGCGTGAGAGTATAAGAATATAAAGAGATGTCCATGCAAAAGTAAATGTATTTACATATGAACAAATGTTAAACTTGAATGACTGCAGGCTTCCGGGGAGGAGGAAGGGTGCATGTGAATCTGCAGCACTACATGCCACGAACAGACATACACTGGGTAAGTGACATTTTCCCGTTGATGGCATGTGTAGCTGCAGATACACATGCTATGCAGAGACTACAAAGCAGTTAGTCCTCTTAAAAAAAATAAAAAAGAAAAGAGGTGGATAGCCTGTAGGAGTTGAAGTTGTTTGAAATATTGTTCTTAGGACAGCCTGGCCTACAGTAGCCTGTTGCTGTGAGAAAACAACACAATAGTGTTTTGTTAATGTATGAGGAGTTGACCATGTTTCTGCTTTACATATATCACCCATTGGTATATTTCCTAAAACTTCCATTGACGCACCTTTCTTTCTTGTACAACATGCTCTAGAACTGATTAAAAGTTGTCTTTTTGCTTTGATGTAGCATGTCTGTATGCATCAAACAATTCATCTTTCCAAGTCTTGTTTAGCTACTGGTTTGCCTTTACGTGGTTGTTGAAAAGCAACAAAGTTGTTTTGTTTTCCTAAAATCTTTAGTTCTGTCTATATAGTACATAAGAGCTCTTTTAAGGTCAAGAGTATGAAGAGCTCTTTCTGCCACAGAGTCTGGTTGTGGAAAGAAGACTGGCAATTCCACTGTTTGGTTGATGTGAAAAGGAGACACTACTTTTGGTAGAAATTTTGGATTTGTCTGAAGTACAACTTTATGTTTGTGTACTTGGAAAAAAGGTTCCTCAATAGTGCACGCTTGTATTTCACTAACTCTTCGTAAATAAGAAATAGCTACAAGGAAGGCAACTTTCCATGTTATAAATTGAATTTGACAAGAATGTATGGGCTCAAATGGTGGGCCCATGAGTCTGGTAACTACAATATTTAAATTCCAGGAAGGAACAGGTGGTGTTCTAGGTGGAATAATACGTTTTAATCCTTACATGAAGGCCTTAATGGCAGGAACTCTGAATAGAGAAGTGTTGAATATTTTGTAAATATGCAGATATTGCAGTAAGGTGGATTTTGATTGGTGAGAAAGCAAATTTCATTTTTGCAAATGAAGTAGCATACAATATCTTGTATAGATGCTTTAAGTGGGTCAGTGTTTTTAGATTGACAGTACTAGACAAATCTCTTCCATTTGTTAGCATAACATTGTGTAGTAGTAGGTTTACATGCTTGCTTAATCACTTCCATACATTCTGATGGGAGTTTTAGGTAACCAAATTCTATGACTTCAGGAGCCGAATCGCTAAATTGAGCGAATTGGGGTTTGGGTGCCTGACTTGACCTTAGTTTTGTTTTAAGAAGTCTGGTCTGTTCAGGAGTTTTGAATGAGGTACTACAGACAGGTCTAGGAGTGTTGTGTACCAATGCTGACGTGCCCACGTTGGGGCTAGAGTATCATGGCCAGAGATGTCGGACTTAGTTTGCTGACCAGAAAGGGAAGGAGTGGGAGAGGGGGAAAAGCATAAGCAAATATCCCTGACCAATTGATCCATAGAGCATTGCCCTTGGATAGAAGATGTGGGTGTCTGGATGCAAAGTTTTGGCATTTTGCGTTTTTGTTTGTTGCGAATAGGTCTATTTCTGCTGTTCCCCACTTCTGAAAGTACTTTTCAAGTACTAAGGAGTGGATCTCCCAATTCGTGAGTTTGTCAGTGATTCCTGCTTAGGGGATCCAATAGCTGATTGTCTATTCCCAGAATATATTCTGCTAATAGATGAATGTGACTGTTAATTGCACCATTTCCATATTGCCTGGGCTAGCAGGGACAGTTGAGATGACTGTGTCCCACCCTGTTTTTTGAGGTAATACATGGCGGTCATATTGTCTGTTTTTATTAGAACAGTCTTCTGTTTGAGAAGGGGTTAAAAAGCTTTTAGGGCAAGGAATACAGCCAATAATTCTAGGTGGTTTATGTGAAGTTGTTTCTGTTTGGGATCCCATTCCCCTTGAATGGTATGATTGTTGAGATGAGCTCCACAACCAATCATTGATGCATCAGTTATTATGGTCTGAGGCACAGGGTCTTGAAATGACCGCCCCTTCATTAGATTGCTGAGATTCCACCACTGAAGGGACATGTGAGTTTGGCGGTCTATCAACACTAGATCTTGAAGCTGACCGTGCGCTTGAGGCCATTGTTGTGAGAGGCATTGTTGTAAGAGTCATGTTTAGTCTTGCATGTGGAGCTAGGGCTATGCAAGATGGCATCATTCCTAGAATTTTCATAAAACAGTGTATTGTTGATTTGGCTCTATGTGTGGGATGAGATTTTGGAAAGCCTGTATCCTTTATGTATTTGGATATGCTAGGGCTTTTTGAGTATTTAGAATAGCACCAAAGTAAGGTTATACCTGTGCTGGTTTGGTTGAAGGTGTGATTTCTGATAATTTAGAGTGAACCCTAGTGTATGCAGGGTTTTTATTACATATTGAGTGTGTTGTTGGCATTATGTAAAATTGCTTGATTTTATTAGCCAATCGTCTGGATATGGAAAGATGTGAATGTGCTGTCTTCTTAATTAGGCTGCTACTACTGTTAGACACTTTGTGAACACTCTTGGAGCTGTTATGCCGAATGGTAAAACTTTGAACTGGTAATGTCTCCCTGCTATGACGAACCTGAGGTATTTTCTGTGAGCTGGATGGATGGGTATATGGAAATACACATCTTTGAGGTCTAAAGCAGTCATGTAATCTTGTTTCTGTAGTAGTGGAATGACATCTTGCGGAGTTAACATGTGAAAATGTTCTGACAGGATGTATAGATTGAGAGGCCTGAGGTCTAGGATAGGCCTGAAAGTGCCATATTTTTGGGGAATGAGGAAGTATAGTGAGTATACTCCTGTTTCCTGTTGAGAATGTGGGACCAATTCTATTGCTTGTTTTAGTAGTAGGGATTGTACCTCCTGCTGTAACAGAACGTTGTGCTCTGGGGACAATTTGTGGTAATGTGGTGGTAGGTTTGGAGGGGTGGAGATTAACTCTAGGCAATAGCCACTGCGGATAATAGATAACACCCAATTGTCTATGGTGATAATTTGCCAATGAGAGCGGAAATGCTGTAGTCTTCCCCCACAGGAGACGTGTGTGGTGGAGGGGTGGGAAAGAAGTCACTGTTTGGATGGTGTAGTTGCTTGCTTTGAGCCCTGGAACTTGCCTCTGTTTCTGAAATACTGTCCTCTACAGGGGCCTCTAAAGCCCCCTCTTTGATATTGTGTCTGTTGTCCCTGCTTTGGCTGGGAGGAAGAAGCTTCAGATGATTATGGTTTAAATATTCCTCTGAACTGTGGCCTGCGAAAGGATCCTCTACATGGTGTGGTATATAATGCTCCCATTGCCTTTGCTGTATCTTTTCTCAGTTTCTCTATGGCATTATCCACCTCAGGCCCAAATACGTTTTTTTTTTATTTTTATCAAAAGGCATGTTAAGTACTGCTGGTTGAATTTCTGGTTTAAAACCAGAAAAAACGTAACCATGCATGCCTAATGGTTATTACTTATGGCCTGTCCCTCCTCTACAACCTGTTGTGCTCTCTTTTAGGTGGTGCTGTATGAATTCTTACATCTCATCCCAGTGGGCTCTATCACATCGGGAAAAAAGTGCTTGCGAATTTGCAATTCGCCAATGGTTAGCCGCTTGTGTGGCTACCCTCTTGCCAGCAGCATCAAACTTTCTACTCTCCTTATCAGGTGGAGGATCATCTCCTGATGATTGGCTGTTAGCTCTTTTCCTAGCAGCACTTACCACTACTGAGTCTGGAGGAACTTGATATGTGATGTAGTCTTGGTCTGTAGGAGCAGGTTTGTATTTTGTCAATTCTAGGAGTAATTACCCTAGCTTTAATGGGCTCACTAAAAGTGTGGTCGCCATGTTTGACTATTCTAGGCAACATTGGGAGACTCTGGTATCTAGAGTGAGTGGAAAACAGAGTATTGAACAAAAAGTCCTCCTTTAGGGGCTCAAGGTACATAAGTACCCCATGATAAGTAGCTGCCCTAGAAACTACCTGAGTGTAGACAGTAGTGTCCTCTGGTGGAGAAGGCTTGGAAGGGTATAGGTCAGGATCATTATCTGGGATAGGATCGGGGTTATACAGATCCCAAGGATCCACTGTATCTCCATGTGAGTATTGTGATTGTGTTGGAGAAGGCAATGGTGACTATTGTGTGGAGGTGAAAAAGAAAGCTGTGGAGAATGAAGAGGCGAAGTAGGGAAAGGTGCTGGTTTCTCCTTTTGTTTTTGAACCTTTGCTGGTGGTTGAACAGACTAATTCCTCTTGAAACAACAGCTTTCTTTTAGTCTTTAAAGGAGGTGCAGTCAGAATTCTGCCAGTCTCTTTATGTATATGGATTCTAGATTGTCTTTATCCATAACCTCCAATATTGGCTCAATCTTGGTGTCCTCATGAGAAGGCTTGAAGGCTGATAAGATTCTTGCATCGGCATCGAGATTTGTTTTAAGTTTACTCGAAAGTCCTTGCTCCTCTGTGTATGAGGATTTTTTCAGTTCTGCAGCCTGAATCTTTTTCGATCCCGAAAATGAAGTCGGCTGTTTAGGCTCCAAAGTAGGAAGTCGAATCTTCGACTCCAAAGAGTGAAGACGCTTACTGGAGTCCAAGGTGGAACTTAACTGACTTACTCGACTCTGAAGTGGACTGAGGAGTGGCCTTTTTCGGCGCCGAACCCGAAGGTAGGTTGTCTACAGTCTTTTTTTTGGGCCGAAACATGGCCTTCTGGCAGTGGTGTACCCAATGCCTTCGGTACTTTTTTAATGTATGGGCGTAGGGGCAGACGTACTCACATGCTGGCCAGCTGACTGCTGTCTGCGCCTGTTCTTCCATGACGTCGAGATGTTCTTTACTTTGACGCATGTCTAATCTTCTGGCTCTGCAAACTCACAAGGGTCTTCTTGGATCAAAAAGATACAGGCTTCGCAATCCTCTTCTCAGTGATCCGGAGAAAGGCACAAATTACAAACCAGATGTTGGTCTGTATATGGGAACTTCGCATGGCACAGAGGGCAGAATCGAAATGGAGTCCGATCCATCAGGCTTCCATGCGGTAGGCCTGAAAAGGCCAGAGTTGGGTGCACGCACCCCGAAGGGCGAAAAGAAAATCTATATTCAACAGTACTATCTGTTCGATGCTAGGTGGAAAACGCAATCGAAACAATACAGACGATTAAATAGGTTTTCTAAGGTTTTCCGATTCGAAATCTCGGAGCGGGAGAAAACACGTCCAAACCACACAGAGAAAAGAAAACTAATAATGGAGTCGATGCCCATGCGCACTGTAACCGAGAGGATACAAATACATATAAGCAAAAGGTGGCTGTGTAAAGGAAAGAGCGCACTTTCCAAATATAAGCTACTGTTTATTTACAAAGTCCATGATGACGTAAAACGATAGGGGGAGTGCTCGAAGTGGTATGCACCCAGCCACAGAGTGCGTGAACTATCACCCCAAAAAGGGTTACGGTTATGATATGCAAAGAAGGAAAACCACGGCACATCCCAAGAAGTGATAATGTTCCAGTTTATTCCTCGTAATGTCTTTAGATGAAACAACGGCCTGTGGCCCAAGCTGACATCTTGGAGCCAGAATCAACAGATGACAACAGAAATGCTTTTCAAATTAACAGCAGCCCAAATAGACAACAGCCGACACGTGTTTCGTCTGGGTAGACTTTATCAAGGCTATAGTGAAGATAATTAGCTCAATGTTCCAAAGTGCCAGAGACAAATTGATGTCTTATGATTTGAGAAGGCGGTCAAGTAAGGAAGAGCATGAGGACCATGGTAAGCCTCAAATATCTCCAAGCGTTTCCCTCTGCGTTGTGTTGACGGCGCTGCGCTGTTTTGCAAAAGTGTTGAGGGAAGCCAAGTTGCTGCTTTGCAGATGTCAACAGGTACACCTCTAGCCAAAGCAGAAATAATAGGCTTAGCTCTGGTAGAATGAGCTCTAATGCCCTCGGGAGGATCCTTCTTTGCCCATGCATAACATATTTTAATGCAAAGAATGACCCACCTCGACAGTGTTCTTTTGTGGACGGCTTTGCCCTTCATCTTATTGAAGAGATGATTATCCATCCGAAACTCTCTCATCCTGTCCATACAGCATCTCAGCACTCTCCTGGATCCAGATGGTGCGGCCTTTCCTCCTCCTTGAAGGGATGGGGAGGAGGGTAAAAGTACGGAAGGGTGATTGACTGCCCTAAATGAAAAGGGAAAGGAAAGACATCCTGGTTCTCAGTGTAAGAAGCCTATATTGGCAACTATGCAACGGTTCAAACGTTGTACCCATTAGGGATGTCGAAACTGAAAACAAATCGCACTGATGCACTATGAACAGAATGGGAGGAAACTTATTAGATAAACCCTTAAGAAACTTTGGAACTATAGCGGACTTCAAGAGGGTTGGCCAGGTAAGCAAATAAATGCAGACAATGCAGAAAGAAAACCCTTCGCTGTTGCAACTGCACAACCTTTTTGTGCCATGGAAAGAGCAAATTGCAAAAATATTGGACGAATGGGCCTTTAATGGATCAACATGCTTGTTTGGACCCCATTTGGAAAACCCGGCCCATCTACCAGCATAGACAGTTTTGGTGGAGTGTCGCCTGGCCGATAAAATAACACCCACCACTTCAGGGGGGAGAGAAATGGAATTCTGAATACCACGTTCCACCCGCAGGCATATAGGTGCATGCTCTGGAGGTGGGGGTGTACAACCTGTGACTGCAAGAGGTGATCTGCCCTGTGAGGGAGACTGAGCAGAGGGCATAGTGAGAGATGAAGGCTATTTGTGTGTGTGTGTGTACACCACACCCTTCTTGGCCTCTCCGAGGTTACTAATAGGTCTTGGGCCCAATCTTGCCAAATCTTCCTCAGAACCCAAGGAATCAAAGGTATGGGAGGAAACTCAAAGCAACTGACTGGTCCAGTCCAACTGAAATGTCCCCCCCAGGGCTCCCTGCATCGGATACTGGAGGCTGCAGAATAACTGACCGTGTGCGTTCCAGCAAGTGGCAAACCGGTCTATTTGAGGCATTCCCCAAAACTGGAAGACATGAATAATCATCTACTGATGAAGATGCCACTCACAGTCAGCTGAGAAGTGCCGGCTGAGGCTGTCTGCATGTACGATGAAAACTCTGGCCAAATGGTTTGCTACTATGCAAATCTGATGGTCCATAGGCCAGGACCAGAGTCACAGAGCCTCTCTGCAGAAAAGATACAACCCTACTCCTCTCTTTTTGATGATGTACCACACTGCAATAGTGTTGTCTGTAAGGACTTTAACCAACTGACCATAAATGGAAGGGAGGAAGGCCTTAAGAGCCAGATGTATAGCCAGTAATTCCAACAGATTGATTTGAAACATCTGTTCTTCTGGAGACCAAACTCCCTTGATCTCCAGATCCCCCAGATGTGCTCCCTACCCTAAAGTGGAAGCATCCGTTATTACTGTGATCCCCAGAGATGGTGGGCAAAACGGCCTCCCTTGTGAAAGACTGCCGTACACACTCCACCACTGAAGATCTAAAGTGTGTCTCTGGAGACTCTTATTGACTCTGAAATCTCAGTTGTGTTGAAACCATTGCTTGAGGAGGCAACACTGGTAAGCCCTCATGTGCCAATGTGCATGAGTGACCAACAGAGTACAGGAAGCCAACAGTCTGAGCAGGCGTAGGACCTTTAGGACTGGAACAACCACTTCATCCTGAAACAATGGAATCATAGCCTGAATGTCCCGAATCCTCTGAGGAGGAGGGTAGGCATGATTCATTGTCGTGTCCAGTACTGCCCCAATAAATAGGATGCACTGAGAGGGCTCCAGGTGAGATTTAGGCACGTTTACTGAAAAGCCCAGGTTGAACAACAACTGGATTGTCACCTGCTGATGGTAATGCACCAACCCTGGAGACTTGGCATTGAGCTACCAATCGTCCAATTAAGGAAATACTGATATTCCCCCCCACCACTTCTGAGATGCGCTGCAACCACTGCCATCACCTTTGTGAAGGCTTGAGGTGCAGAAGTAAGACCAAGAGGAAGGACCCCAAACTGGTAGTGCTGTGTCCTTATCAAGAAATGGAGATACTTAAATGGGGACGTGAAAATACACATCCTGCAAGTCGATAGAAACCATCCAGTCATCCTTGTCCAGCACAAGAAGCACCTGAGCTAGGGTCAGCATTTTGAATTTCTCCTGTTTGAGGAACCAATTCAAAATCTGGAGGTCCAAAACAACCATCTTTCTTGGGGGATCAGGAAATATCTTGAATAGCATCCCCGATACTGCCCCCTTCAAAATCAGATTTTGTACAGCCAGCTGATGTTCTTCCGAACAATAAGTCTGCAAGGGAGGGAAGGGAGGGCGAAACTCCTAAAAGGGAAGGGCATATCCATTTCCTACAATGCTTAACACCAAGAGTCTGTTATTGACTCCCACTCTTGGAGAAAATGAATTTGTCAACATCAGAGCAGTGCGCGCTCTACGGGCGACTAGAACGCAAAAACCCAGCACTTTCAAGATAACATAATTTATGTATTGTGCTGATATGCTGTTTAACCTTTTGCATTGCAGAATTTAATACTGAAGACTTATATTCAAGGTGCTTATAAATACTGTGCATTTGCAATGTACTGCTGCAGGCTTCCAGGGTGTGTCAGGGTGTGGTCCCTTTCCGGGGCCTTTTAGAAGCTTTCCCTGCAGCATGCCAGGGTCTGGCTTGTGGGCTAGGCCAAGGCTCTATATAAGGGAGCCAGCCCAGCTCCACGTGCTCACTATTCAGAGGTCCCGGTGCAGAGCAGCAGCAACTTCCTGAGCTCCTGTTCCGGAGGCCTACTTTGATCTTCCATGCCTTGCCCTTTCACTGTCGGTGATTCTTGATCAGGGCGGTAGGACGGAGGTCGGGTTCTTGGGCCTAATTAACATGATAAAACAATTTTGCTCTTGTGCGTGTGAATGTGCGCTTGACGTTTTATGGCATTCGCATGCTGACACTCGAATCGGCAAGACACGCGATTCTTTACTCGTGCACAAATCTTGATATTCATTGGGCACTACCATTTTATGGCATTTACAAGGAAGCATTCGAATCAGCAAGACGCACGATTCATTTCCTGTGCTTAGTTCATATTATTCATTGTACGCTACCATTTCTTGCCATTCATATGGTGGTATTTGAATCGGCAAAACGCACAATTAATTTATTGTGCTTAATTCATAATATTCAGTGTGCGCTACCATTTCTTGGCATTCACATGGTGGCCTTCGAATCGGCAAGACGCACAATTCATTTCTCGTGTCTAACTCATGTTATTCCTTGTGCACAATCATTTCATGGCATTTACAAACTTTTGTGAAATCTGCAATGTGCGCAATTCACGTTCTGGCATTTTAAGAAAACTAAAGTGTTAGAATTCTAGATGTTATATTGTATGTGCATAATAAGTCCCTCAAGTACAGTTCATATGGTGTTATAGAAATCATTCAGATTATTTACTGGTCCTCATGCAAAAGACTATGCTTAAATTTCAAAGCGTAATTCTAGAAATTTCTGATGTTTCTAATCCATGTGTAACGTTTCATTTAGTGGTTCATTGGAAAGTTGTATTAATCTTTCTTGATTCCCTCACAGGTATCCAGTCATCTTGAGGCCTAGTTATTTGAGTCCATGCTTAAATTATCCATGTTTCCAGTATGACAATGCTTAGAGTCATAGCCTAGTAATGATTAATATGATATAATCTTGATATTGTGTTTTTTTTTTTAACCTTTTTGCTTCCTACAGGTCTCCTTCCCAGCTGTTCCCTACCTAATCCCCTTGTCCCCACTTGGACTATCAGACTCTGTGACATTCTTATCAGAGTATTGGAGCTGTCTTGTGGTGGACGTGTTGGGAACGTACACAGATCCTGAGGATCTGGTGACTGACAGAATAGTGAGCCCACAAATTAATAATCCTCCTGGTTTGTGTATGTTCTCAGCATGGCCACACTGGACGAGCTAGTCAAGGCTATCACGCAGCTCCAAGCAGAAGTGGTGTCAAAGGATTTGGCAGCTAGCCTAGCTTAGTGAGTAAGTCAGTTACAGGATAAGGTAGAGAAGAAGGAACAAAATCCCACAGGTGTGTCTTGGCCAGGTCCTTCCACTCAGACTTCCGGAGGTAATCCTACAAACATTTCCCTCAATGTTCCTTCGGCCACTCCTTTAGCTCCTCCAGAACATTTCTCAGGCGATCCCTTGAAAGCGCAATCTTTCCTGGTTCAAGTGGAATTACATTTCACCTGCCGACCACATACTTTCCCTGATGCCCAGTCCAAAGTAGCTTTCTTGTTATCATATCTGACTGGAGATGCAGCTCCTGGGCTATTACTCTTGTGCATAAAGACAGTCCCCTGCTTTACAACTGGAGAAATTTTGTTCGTCAGTTTGAACGAGTATTTGATCGTAGAACTGTAACATTGTCGGCAGATCGTGAATTATTAGACTTATGACAAGGTAATTAGGATTTAGTGTCATATTTAGTCAACTTTAACCGGCTGGTAGCCGAGACATCCTGGCCTGAAGAAAAGCAAGCGGCCTTGTTCTACAAGGGACTCAAACAGGAGCTAAAAGATATTCTAGCTTAAATACACCCGCAGCCTACAGACTGTCAAGACCTGATAAACCTCGTTTTGAGACTGGATCATCATTTAACAGAACGAAGGGGAACACGCAAAAAGACTGAAAAATATTCCTGGCGTGTTCACGATAATAGAGACTCAAGAACTCAGAAAGAAATGACGCCAGAACCTATGGAACTTGGAACAATCAGGAGACCATTGACCAAAGACGAAAAGAACCTACGTAGAAAGAATGGGCAATGTCTTTATTGTGGGCGCAAGGGTCATTTTGCCAAAGAATGTCCAATCAAACCAAAGAGCAAATGAGGTCCTGTAAGTTGCAGCCAATGCACAAGTCGAGTCGGAAAACTAAAACACCCAAGATGTAAAGAAGGGTTGCTCTTGGGTGTCACCGTGGACCCTTCACAATCTAGACATCTCAAGCTGGGCATAAAAGTTCAAGTAAAGAAAAAGACCTATTTCAATAAGGCCCAAGTAGATTCTGGGGCTACCGGGAACTTTGTTGACACCCAATTGGTTCGCGCATGGGGGATCCCATGTATTGAGAAGAAGACTCTAGAAATCATACCAGCAGTAGATGGAAAACTCTTGACTGGAGGTCCGGTAACTCTTCAGACTGTCCCCTTGTCAGTGATCTGTGAGGGTAAGAACCAAAGAAATAAACAAAGAGAAATTCATCCTTGACGTGATCCATGCTCCCAAGTATGGAATTATCCTTGGCTTACCCTGGTTAACTCATCACAATCCTGATATTAATTGGGCAGAACGAAAGGCCGTGTTCTCATCCGCGCTATGTAAAGAACAATGCCTCCAGAAGTCTCAAGTACCAAAAGTTTGCAACTCTTACATAGCCACTGCAGTGGAGAAATAAGTTAAATTGCCCAAACAGTATTCATCCTATGAAGATGTATTCGATGAGAAAGAAGCAGAAAACTTGCCTCCTCATAGACCTTATGACTGTCAAATTGATCTAATCCCAGGTGCGATACTCCCCAACTGTTGTGTATACACCCTGTCAGAACATGAAAATCAACATTTATGAAAGTATCTAGATCAATTCTTGGAGAATGGTTTCATCCGCCCTTCTAAGTCTCCTGCAGCCTCTCCTTTGTTTTTTGTTCCAAAAGCGAATGGAGATCTTCGAACTTGTATCAACTATAGGGGTTTGAACAAAGTCACCATCAAGAATAAATATCCCTTGCCCCTAATCCCGGTCTTGCTGGAACAAGTAAAGAAAGCTAAAATCTACACGAAACTTTATCTCCGAGGTGCTTATCACTTGGTCAGAATGAGAGAGGGTGACAAATGGAAAACAGCATTCAAGACAAGATATGGCCTCTTTGAATATACAGTCATGCCTTTTGGTCTGTGTAATGCTCCAGCAGCATTTCAATTTTTCTTGAATGACGTTCTTCAAAAGTATCTCGACATATTTTCCATGGTCTACATCGATGACATTTTGTTCTACTCTGACAATGAAAATTAACATGTACAACATGTCAAGAAAATTCTTGCAGCCCTTCGAAAGCACCATTTATATTGCAAACTAACCAAGTGTGAGTTTCATGTTACTACAGTCGAGTTTTTAGGGGTTATCCTTACCCCTCAAGGTATGGTGATGGCAGAAAAAGTAAAAGCTGTATCTGATTGGCCCACCCCAAAGACTGTTTGTGATGTACAATGTTTCCTGGGGTTTGCACATTTTTACCGGAGGTTCATAAAATCACTTCTCCCATACAGTGGCCCCAATCACTAAACTATTAAGAAAGAAAGAAAATTGTATGGTCCCCAGAAGCTGACCAAGGCTTTTCAACTTTGAAGGAAGCATTTTCCACTGCCCCAGTCCTGACTCATCCAGATGCGGATCGTCCCTTCATAGTGGAATCTGATGCTTCAGATGTGGCAATAGGTGCAGTCTTGTCACAACGAAGCAAAGACACTGGCAAATTCATCCTGTAGCTTACATGTCTTGGGAACGTGCACATACCCCGAGGATCTGGTGACTGACAGAATTATCCTCCTCCCTATGGGCAACACATGCTCCCGTAAAGGGAGAGAACTAGGGCTGCTTTCCTGCAGGGTGTCCAACGGGGGATGAAGTGCAGGAGGACGAAGGCTGATAAATAGCAGAACACTGCCTAGGTCTCCCACAACCTATGTAGGATTTATAGAGGTGGTTGGCAGACTGCTTACCTTGGAAGTACTGCCTCCCATGAAAAGAAGAGCTGCTGCCAAGCCCCAAAAACTTGGTTCTGGCAGTGACTTTACTTAAATCTTTTTAAGGCTGAGTCTGCCTTTTCTCCAAACAACCTGGATCTGTCAAAGGGAAGATCCATTAAAGTGGACTGGACATCAGGTGAGGACCCCGACCCCCGCTAAGCCATCCATGCCTTATGGTCACAATTGATGTCCCCATGGCTCTGGCAACACTGTTTGCCGTATCCAGGCCCGAAGGGATAACCTGTCTCACTGCCACTTGACTATCCTGGAACAGCTCTTAAAAATCTTCTTGGCCATCCTGTGGCATTTTGGGAACAACCTCCTTGGCAGACTCCATCAGTGCATGGATATATCTGCCCAACACATATGTAGCATTTACTGATGTCAATGACATGCTTCCATGAGGAAAATGTATTTCTAGCAGTTTCTTCCATACGCTTTGATTCCCCGACAGCTGGAGTCGAAGAAAAGGAACCAGTAGCCTCCTTCGAAGTACAAGAAGCCTGCACCGCCAGGCTTTCAGGGGACAGATGCTGGCTCAAACTGCAGGTCACGTGGCGCAGCTCTGTACCTTCCGACAAGGACTTGAAACAAGAGTAGTCACAGGCTTCTGCCACAGATCCAGGAATGGCTCCAACAAAGCATCATTAGAAGGCAGCAGGGGTACCAACGCAGCAGAGGATGAGTGGAGCACCTCAGTAAGAATGTTAGACTTCCACTCAGCCATGGCCAGTGGCAAGTCCAACATTTCAGCTGCCTTCCTGGTTACTCCATGATATGAAGTAACCTCCAGAGGAGGAATATCCCCAGTAACTCCCACTCAGGAAAGGTGCCCTGCCCACTTGCCACCTCAATCCCTTCAAAGTCATAAGAAGGCAGAGGGATCTCTCCTTCCTCAAGCTCTTGCTGCTCTTCTAAATATTGCTGTTCCTTCAAAAGCCTCAAGGCTTCCCTCCTAGATCTCAATCTGGATTCCAGCTGTGGCATAAATAGTGAGGGTGCCAATGTCGAGAATGCCTGTTGCATGCCACTGAAGGAAGAGTCAGCGCTGTGATATTATTCCGAGCATGAGCAGAATGACTAGAATGACTCAATGTTGGATCAATTTATGTGATGTCAGAATCTCCGAAGGAAGAGGTGTCTTTTCCTGCGCTGGTGCAGTCCACTAATATGGAGTTGTGGGCAGAAAAGCCATGAATTGTGCCTACCTATATGGCACGGAAATACCTCCCAGGTTAAAGGCCAAAGGACACGTGGGGCACGTAGGCACACCAGCAGGGGCCCATTGCCCTCTTGCAAATGCTTTTTAAGCATTTAAGAATTCAGATGGGTCCATCCCTTGGGCTGGAATGGTGGGATATCCCTGTGGAGGATGAGCCTAATTTGAATCCTGCTCTTCAACCTCCTGTTCATGTGGACTAACATGAGAGAACCAGGCCACAGGACTAATGGGCGACGCAGAGATCTCAACCAAAGTCGGCACCGGTGACATCTCAGGCGACTTCGTTGTGAAGGAGATAAGGTGAGACTCACCACCCAGGTCGAATGGTGCTGAGACTGGGAAGCCGGTGACAAAGACCGAGGGCTAGTATCTCAGGATCAGCGACGCCAAGAGCTGTGGCGGCGCCGCTTCTTGTAGGACCTTGAAGACTTGTGTGATGACGACTTCTCTTGTGGCCTGGATCTTCTTCAGCCCTGCTTCTCTTTTTTAGCCTTTGCCAGGAACATTTCAGTCTCCCTTTCCTTCAGTGCCTTCAGATTCATACTCCGACAAGTAGAGCATCCCCTGACATCATGGTCATAACTCAGGCACCAAAGGCAATTTTCATGCTGGTCAGTGACATACATATAAACTCTACACTCTCTACCATGTCCGACGACTGAGACATTTTTGCACGGAGAAATACTCAAAGAATTTCCCTCGACACAGTGTAACCACCGGGAGAGGCAGAAAAACAGTTAGCATTGAAGGCACGAAAAAAAGGGTACTGACATTAGCACGCCGGTGAGGACTTCTTATGGCTCAGATGACGTCAGACGGAGTCAAGTGTGGAGCCATTCCATTGCGACATCCTTGTCAACGTGGAAAGCTAGAAAGAAAACATTTCCGTCTAATGCTGGTGCGTTGGGAGTATTCAAAAGGTGAAGAATCCACAGGTAGATGTATCCATCAGAATAAGAGAATATGGACCTTACTGAAGAAAGGACGAAGATGGAACACAGAGATTCTTATTATCGGAATAAGTGCCCCGGAATATGGTACATGGGTAGGACTACTCATTATTAATGTAGATCTCCTAAAGGGATCTACATCTATGATCTTTAATGTTCACTTTCCTCTTCTGAATTTTGAGGCCTTTATAGATTTGCACTTGGTATGAGAATTTTAAACAGCAAATGGACAACAGATATTAATGTTCAAATATGCACACAAGATAATTTCAGCAATAAATACTGTGGTATTTATCTTGTGGATTCATAAAAGCCAGACAGAGGACCCTGGAAATCCCACTTTTAAAAGGAATCCAGCAGAGCGGGAGCAAGGATAGTCGGAATGTGCCAACTGTAGACTGTTTCAGTGACCTTACATATGACGCAACTTAGGGTTTGAAGCTACCATGGAGAAAAAGTAGTATATATTTGATGACCATCTTTTAGGTCTAGGCACAGCATGAAAGCTCAATGATCTCTTATACTCTTGCTTGCATTATAGAGCAGCCTACTACCTTATCACCAGAATTGTGTATGGTCTTCAATTAGGGGATAGGCAACTACTGAATAATTCAAGCATCAGGTAGACTTTACCAGCAGTTTGGTTAGCCATATTTTTGTTACAGTGAATGCTACACTCAGAAAATGAAATCTCATCAATTGAAAAGGAGTATGCAAACTTGAAAAAGTGGAGGATATTAAAGTGATTTTACTCAAACCACATGATTTTAGGTCAAATGCCAAATCTGGAACAGAATTCCAGACCTCCACGTTCCATGCTCACCAGTCTAGAAGCATTAATCGATTACACGTAAGTGACACGCTGAATAGAGAAATCACTTAGAAAGATTTGATAGAGGAATTTCAAAGGGCCTGGGACACAATTTTAAGGTATTGAACATGTGGCATAGGAGGAGAACTGATGACATCAACTGCAGTTGGCCCTAGTAAACACATTGTTTTCTGGGAACAATATGGCTGCAAGACAGATCTGGATATAGTATCTAGGCATGCATGCCTTTGTTGATCCATGACTTGTAAGAGTTACACACTTTGTCATACTTATGCACGACTTCCTTTGGAATGAAAGGCCCTGGTGTAGTCTGGCAATAAGACTAAAAACATTACGTCTGACTGTAGAATCAATGTACACTGTCAAAATTCACATCACCTGAATGTTAAGAGATGCCCTGGTGATGTTCAAATTATTTTTAGGGGACTCAAAGGCTGCCTAGATAATGTGGAAATATACTAACTTTAAAAATAACGATTGTCAGACGTATAACTGTGTGACACTGTAAATATAACTCAGTACAACTAATGTCAATATGACAATCATCCTTCTGAGTACATATGATGTATACTGTTCAAATCAAGAACAGGTAAGCCAAATGATCTGGCTTGCATTCTGAGCCCAGACTAAAGCATTTAAAAGCCTTCAAGAGTTTTAAAAAAAAAGAATAATAAAAAAAAAAAAAGAGTAAGGTTTTCTATATCCAATGGAACAAAAAGATAAAAGAATCAAGCATGTGATGATTCGATATGTGTTTGTAATGTAAAATAGTCCATCATAAACTACAATACAATACTTTCATTGGAGGTGGAATGATGCAAACGACGATTATCATGGGGTGAGAGAATACACCTTCTCTGGGAAGAGCCAAAGTCCACTCTATGTATATCTTAGAGAACAGGTAGAAATAAGTTGAGCAAACAGCTGCACTCCCAAGGAAGACCGAAAAAGGGGCTTTCCTTCGTTAGCAGTTACCATATAAATCTCACTAAGGACAGAATCATAACAGAAGAAACAAACGAGCAGTGAAATGCCTTCATAATGGCAACACTAGATATGTGAATTTGAAGTATTTCTTTAGGACACAACTAATAACGAACATCAGTAAGCATACATTTGTCAGGAGCACCATTTAGCCTCAATACAGTGCAAATTATATGTAGAGGCATAAGAATCTAGAAGCATTACATTGGCCGAGATTTAGGCATCCACCCCACTTTTGTTGTGTGCATTATATGCGTACAAATCTTTATCAGTCAATTGCTTTTATTTCCAGCAGAATAGCTTTCCACTGTCTTTGACTTATAGAACACTGTTTTGTAACTAAATAATACGGATATACTTCCGACCAGGAGGTTAAGGTGTTTCTCTAGTGTTTGCTCATTCAAACCATCTGACAGAGGAAAAGTGCAATCTAGCACACCTATACGAAAGGATTTCTTCTGAATTATGAGGAAGGGAACGTTGCAACTTAAGCACCCTCAATGCTACAGCATAAAAATAGTGTATGATAGGATAGATAACCTTTCTCACAGTGAAAAGAAAAGGACATAATACATTTAAATATATGCCCCTTTAATCTTTTGGAGTACAGATTTCAATACTTCAATACACAACCTCAACATCATCTCCTACGCCGACACTCAACTGATCCTCTCCCTCACCAAGGACCTCCTCACTGCCAAATCCAACCTCCACAATGGAATGAAGGCTATCGCCGAATGGATGAGGAACAGCAAACTGAAGTTGAACTCAGATAAGACAGGAGGTCCTCATCCTCGGCACCAACCCCTCAGCCTGGGACGACTCCTGGTGGCCGACCGCTCTAGGAACACCCCCAACACTCACCATCCAAGCACGCAACCTGGGCGTCATCCTTGACTCAACACTCTCCATGACCAAGCAAGTCAGCGCTGTCTCCTCATCCTGCTTCAACACCCTCCGCATGCTTCGCAAGATCTACAGATGGATCCCCACAGATACAAGAACAGTCACCCAAGCCCTCGTCAGCTGCAAACTTGACTATGGAAACGCCCTCTACGCAGGCGCCCCGGCCAAACTCCTCAAACAACTGCAACGCATACAAAACGCCTCCGCACACCTGATCCTCGATGCCCACCGCCACATCACTCCCTTTCTGAGAAACCTACACTGGCTTCCCTTCAACAAAAGGATAATCTTCAAGCTCCTCACCCACACACACAAGGCGCTCCACAACACCAGCCCAGCCTACCTCAACAGACGACTCAACTTCTACACCCCGTCCCGCCAACTCCGCTCAGCCGCCCTCGCCACCGTCCCCCGCATCCGAAGAGACTCTACAGGAGGAGGCAGATCCTTCTCCCACCTCGCCGCCAAGACCTGGAACAACCTTCCCCTGCCCCTACAACAGACCGAAGACCTGCAGACTTTCAGAAAGCGGCTCAAGACCTGGCTATTTGAGCAGTAGCAGCACTGCCCCACCAAGGCCTTGAGACCCTCGCGGGTGGTAGCGCGCTTTACAAATACACTGATTGAATACTTCTGTTGGATGAAGGTGATTCAAAACCACTTAAAGAGAGTGAAGTGTAAGTGGCCTGCCGTTGGCAATATCTCTGCTTGACCATTATTCTGTCAACGATTCTTTACTGCTTTAAATATTTACTGGTAGGCAAAAGCAGAATAGGGAGAAAACATGAGCAGCTCAATATGCTATTGTCCACATAATTAGAAGATAAATATCTTGCAAAAGGTGTAGGTTACCAACTTGATAAGGGGGACAGACCAAAGGATTTTTGGCTAATGCCTGAAAGCACAGTGAAGTGGAAACAGTTCAGCTTGAAAATTCTCCTACACTAGGTCCGAGATTATATTAGATTATTGGAGCTCGAGATTCCAGTAGAAGAGCTCAGAAAATGAGATCTAGCCTATTCTTCCCAGGACATTCTTCCGTAGTCTTGTTACATACTTAGAACACATGATCAATGCATCCCATTCACACATGAATAGTCCTAGCCTACTTAAACCTGCTATGATCAATCTCTTCTGAAAACAGTCTGTTGATCTGGAAACACTACACAACTACTGGGCATTTCCGAATTCCCCTTCTTCACCAAAATCATTGAAAGTAAGGTGACGAGAACTCAGACTATTTGGAACTAAACCACGTCTACCACGAAAATCAGTCTTGACTCAGATATGAGCTGCACTAAAAACATGTAGCCAAAATAAGGAAAAGCTCTATCCCTCTAATCTGTTCGACGCATCCAACACTGGTGACCACCAAGTCCTGTTGAAAAGGCTAGAACATGAGGAAGACCTATCTGCTCCTGCATTACAACAAATCCATTAATTTCTCATCAAACAAAGCCATACAGTTTGAACATGGTCTATCAAATCACCTACTCGCCCTATGTCTGAAGGCATTAATTAAGGAACATCTCTTGTGTTTAGTGTATCCAGGTAAATCCCCTGGCAGTGCTCTTTGAGCAGGACAAGATGAATTTCCAAATGTACAGTGACATAAAAGTCCCCTTCTGCCTTGCAAACAGTCTAAGCAATCCAATCAATATCCCCTTTAGATTAGTCATGTTTTCTCCTGGGTGAAGGAGAGATTTATGTGCATGAACAGTGCCAAAATTAAGATTCTAAGTATCTGTAACACTGTACACAAATCACTAAATAGGATTTAGAGTTTTGAGTTGGGGCTCTTCCCACACCTCTGCCCCCCGGCCACCACACCAAAAGCAAGAGATCTGGGGAGAGTTTTATTTCCTCAGTCAGACCATGCATCTCTTGCTTCAAACAATCCTCCAATTTATTCACACCAACCAAGGAGCTGAGCTATTGCAAGTTCTTGTCCTGGTGTGCCTGAAATCCTGGAATACCTATTCTGGTCTCACAGAGAATCTCATTACCAAACTCAAAAGACTTCAGAACCAAGCAGCCAGACTGCACCTAAAGTTACAACTCGCTCATAAATCACCCAATTTGCACCCGGTAAATGTTACGATCAAATTCAAAGTCTTGTGCATCATCATTAATTGACACTGTGGCAAAAGTCTTGAATAGCTGTGGAAACAGACATTGCTTTATGTTCCAACTGGAGATATTTTCTCTAAGTCTGCTTAGTCATGTAATTAACAATCCTTCATGAGGATGAAACACGGAGACTTATCCTTATGGGTCTTAGACCCTGGAATACTCAGTCAAAATTAGAGGAGCAAACAGAACTATGTAGCTCATTTACTGTCTGAAAATTGACCTATGTCTTAAAATTAAGAGAACACAGATCAGGGGTTTTGACAGAAAAATATCAAATACAGTAACTTACCCTATCCAATTGCACTCAATCCTATCCTTCCTTTTTTCTAAACTATTTTCTGCCTTTCTGTCTCCATTCTAAAGTGCACAAAAGAGAAGACACACTGCTCTACAAAACCCATTACTGCATTTTGAGTCACCTGGGTGTCTTTTTTAAGTTAAGTCATATCAAAGTGACCTGTACTGGACGGGTCAGGCTTTATTCTGGCAACGGCAACTCCGCATGCAATAAAGGAACAGTGGAATGCCGGCAGTTTAACTAGACAAAGTACTTTAGCTCACTATCAGAATCTTGTTATTCTTGCCTAGATACTTTCTCCCACTCCCCTTAACTATAAAGTTGGGTAGCTGCCACCTTAAAAAACGGCCTCCATATGCTGTTGAAAATGGATTCCAAGGTCGTTGTTGGCAGTTCCACAGGCTACTTGTCTGATATGCTGACCTACTACACACCCACCAAGAAAGTATGCTCCACTAACTTGAACCTGCTGGTCAGATCAAAACAACTCAATGTGCCATTCTGATTCTGATTTATCCATTACTCGTTCCCCGACACAGGAAAGCATTACCACCCCTCATCTAAACCTGCCCTCAGTCAAAAGACAATATTATAAGCTAGGAGAGCCTGGATAAGGATGTCTATGATAGATAGTAAATAAATAGGCCTTCTGTGAAAAAATATCATGAAGGTAACCACTCAATATGTTTTGTTTTTGCCACCCAATCACCAGATTACATGCTGGTAACAGTGCATCATTCATCTACTCTGATTTGTCTTTCTAATTACAAGGGCTTTTCGTGGTAAGTATTGATTGTTTTACTTCACAATTGATGAAGTCAAGTGACTAAAGGGAATAATTGGTTATCAAATTCAACTTCAATATTACTAGTGACCTCTTGGCACTCTATACACACAATGTTGCCAGGTAACCAAGTAAACTCCAAGAAAGCACATCATCAATACAAAATTGCCTAAAGTGGTCTGTGCAGCTAATGAGACTGCATCTTTTTAAACGACAATCACAATAGGCACATTGCAACCTGAGTTCACCACTTCAATAGACAATTTCCAACAAGATGAACTAAGCATACACCATAAATTATTCTGGCAGTACATGACATTACAAGGGTGCAATCCCAGAGCAAAAAAAACACCAGCCCAGAGGTCCTACACAGACATGATTTTCTCATGTGAGGGGTCTTAAGCCCTCATGCAAAGTTTATGAATGTCCTCTTTTAGCTTGATCAGATGCATACATTCAACGTGTACACTCACTATAAAAGTAGACAAGCACCCAAAATAAATATACAAACAACTTCGGTCATCTTCATACATAACAAACTAATCCCGTGTGGTACCAACATACAGAAGACTTCCCACTTGGAACACACATGCATATACTAACTTAACAAATGCTCTCAAACGCCACAGTGGTCACAAAAGTATACACAATGACACTTTGAAAGGACTTTATTTTTCAGGTGTTGATACAGTTTTGCGTTTTCCCCCTAAAACTGCAGATCAAAATAAAGACTACAAAAGCATGGCAAGTACAAATATGCAATTCACAATAAGGTAGTTATGATACAGACTAATATGACTCAACTTACTTCAGTTGCAGTGTACAGCGTTCCCCTTTCTGACCCTCCATAAACTACTGTTTTTGTCACACACACACATGCAAATGAGACGGACATTGGTGCATAGAATAACTTCTTAAAAGGAACACAGATCAGAAAATAGGGCAGAATATCAACTGAGTCCTCTGGAAGACTGTAGTCATGTCCAGTGAAGGCTGCTGACGTAATGGAGAGTTGCCTTGTTCCAGGAGTAGAAATTGCCAGTGGAGTGAATATCCCACTGTAAACGAATAGACCTTCAAATATGCGCTAAGCAGCAGGGAAGCAGGCTTCAGCCCAAGGAAAGAAGCACATTTAATGGCATTTTAAGCTTTGCTGGTAGAAATCCTGAGGTGGTGATCCAAAGGACTGTTGCAAGATGTGAAAACATCCTTTAAGAGAGATTCTTGCAGTGAAGTGTAAGGATACATTTAATTCAAATGATGGGCGCTTCTGATCAGATCATTCATTTGTAGCAGTAAGATTAGGCACTCAATGATCCACTCCCGATTATTGTTTACGCTGTTATCCATGGTTACTTCCACAGAGACTGTGAGATTACACACTCAAACTTGTGCAGCTATCAACAATTAAATAGCAATAGCTGTTTATAATAGGCAGAGCTCAGATGTGGTAAAAGTTTCAAACCTACTCTATATGTACACATGCTGGAGGCAAAAAAAAATGCTGGATGAATGAGGTTGAAGTAAGAAGAAATTATACCGCACTGCAAATAAACTGGTGGTTGAATGGTTTGTGCTCAAAAGGGGAACTCAACAGACCGGGATATGTGGCGGGATTATGGTCATGGAGGATCAAAGAAGGGTGTACGCTTTCTGCCATGCTTTATTTACTGGTTAAATCACCTTAGAAGTCTTAAAAGTGTAGGGAATTAAAACGAACAGAATCTTTGATAGGTCTTTACTAAGCTCTTTGAAAATGTGTGGGCACTTTATTGCTAAATGCCCTTCTAACCTCACGATGAGGTAGCAGTACCAACCTGAGTCTGTGCCTTCGGCTCCACAGGGACACTTGATTTCACTGTGTTGCTGCCCATGCCTTGTTTCTCCGCAGTCTTCTGGGTTTGTGCAGGTGGGTTTGATTTTTCTGAAATATTAAGGCCCAGGATCTTTGCAACTTTTTTCAGTGAAGCCTGCTGCTCATCTGCATCTGCTGCTGCTTTGCACAATGCCACCAACTCATCCTCAATTCTTTTTGCCTGGGTCAGAAGAGGATTAGTGTGGAATTTGTTTTGCTGGCCTTTATTCTGAAGAATCTCACCTAAATAAACAAGGAAGATGAAATAAAAAGAAAATAATGCACACCTGAATGCCTGCTAAGATTTAGTATGACTGACGGCAGGTAAATTCATATTTGACAAATTCTTATATTAAATATTTCATAGGGATAAAATGTACACTTATTGAGCGCAACAAACTGTCAGTAGGCTGATATCTTTGCCACTTTTGAAGTGGCACTGTACACACATTTTTAACTGGTTTCGACTGACTACCCATGTAACTGCTGCACTGTTTCTCAAACTGAAAAGCTCGATTCCGTTAAGGAGCTACAGAGTACAGTGAACATTAACCCAAGCCTACAAAATCCCTTGCGCACAACCAGAGCGACACACCTTATGCAGAGCCAACAATCTCACCACAGGTTACAAAGTACAGAGGAGTGGAGGACTAGGTGTGAGATATGGCAGGAGGAAACAACGTTTCACATAAAGCGCATCAGCTGGATGCTGTACTAGGAAAGAGAAGAGGGTGGGAGATGGTGTGGGGTGGCCAGCTTCAGTTCGAGTAGTCTCTGGGTGAGGAGTTGTGATCAGTGTGTTCACTAGACAAGTAGTGTTCTTTTTGTCTTGTACGCAGGGCTTTTCTTTTTGTGTGTTGTACAAATATTCGAAACTAAACAGTGATGCTGATCCAATGGTGAGATGTCTAGTGTGATTGCAGAATCTTAGATGTGCTTCAAGTTTTGCAGCAGCATAGCAGACTATCACTGCACCTGAAGGTTACTATTCTAGATAGATATCAATAGTGAACTTAGCCATAAAGCCAGTAAAGTGTCAGCGCTTGGATACAGTCTTCGGGTGGGGATGGTAGCAAGTACCGTGACGAACTGGAAAGTAATTGTTTTAAAGTATTCAAAAACTGAAGTTGCCATAACCTGGACATAGCCTCTTTTGGTGTGGTTTGAAACAAGAGTTCCAGGGAGTTTGCACAGAGGGTGTGAGTAATGAGCGGAAGCTGCTAGTTAAAGCTAGCGCTTTCTGAACACTTTCTATTATAACCAGAGCAAACAGATGGCTAATTATAAGTAGCCGTAAGCTCTCTGAGTAACTAATTAGTACTCGTCACATCAAGTCAGTTCCTTCTTTGAGCTGCTGCAGCAGTGTGCAGAGGTTGTCTGAATGGTGGCAATGAATGCTTGTTTAGAAATTTAAGGCCAGGTTGTTGAAAGAGGAATAAGGCACGGCAATCGTTCCATATACTATTTTAATCAGTGTTCGGGATACTGAGATGCGCCCTCGCCTAGATTTTTGCACGGAATAGGAGATGACTGAGTACTGACTGCTAAAGTCCGAGATGTCTAAGGAGGGCGATTTCACCGCAAAATTCAACCATGGACAGCTACTGGTTCAATATTAAACTGATGTGTTGGACGAATACATGTACAGCTGTTTTATCTGGTCAATGTTGAATTTTAGCAAGTTCAGACACTTCAAAACTGACACTTCTTTTCAGCAATATGGGTGCTACCAAAGAGTACTGTAGAAGAAAAAAAATGACATCCCTTTAGTAAAGCTTTTCCTAACAAATACCATATTTTCCCAGATATTAGCGTTCTAGAATTACATTACAATTCAAATGGAAGAAAACTATTATTTACTTGTCTCTGTGGCTAGGTGCTTCCAGAGTACTGTCATGCATGGGAGTAGAGAACTGCCACCGCCTTAAGCAATGTGCCAGTTTTATAACAATTTCACCTATCTCACGATATTTGTAATGTCTGAATGCCCCACTCCAAAAACAGAACGGAAAGCGGTGTAACCAATAGCACTTAAAAAAATCCTAAATAACTACAACAATCATTAGAAGAGAGGTGGGAGGTACACCAATCATTAGAAGAGATGTTGTAGAGTTGACTTATCTACAGGAGAACAGAAGATGTATTAGAAAAGCTATTCCTAAAGGCAAACAGATGCTACTTCTCACAGAACTATAATCCTCACAGCAATTAATATAAAATCTTACAGCTTTTCAGGGGTCAAGTCTTTAGGTCTCTCGTTGCACTACACAATCAACTTACCTACCTTTGGTAACTACATTACTACCACAGATTCTTCATGTTTTGAATATTCCCCAGGCATCAGACTGGATCCACAAACTTTTTTTAAAAATAAATTGTATTTGTAATTTCAAAGCATGATACATTCATAGCACACAGGACAGCTCACATCAAAACGCATAGCATGTACAAATATAGTCATTCATCTAAACCCAAGTAATATTTGCATATCAAACGGTATTCAATTCAATTTATTTATTTCACGATTTGGAACGCTACAGAGGCCTACATGTTCACCCAAAATTGAAACAAAAGATATAAAAGATATATATTTTTTTTAAATGCAGTCCATATCAAATAAATACACACCCATCATTAGTACTATTTAAAAGACAAAGACATGAAACAGTATTTCAGTACGAAGTAATCAGGCCACAACCCAACATTTATAAGTTAATTATACAGTATTTACATAAGAACACTATTTGATAAATAACCAATTTTTAAAAATAGAGAATAAAATACCAATTAACAGGAGAGTTGATGCCTGCACCCAGACCAAAGGGCTTATCATACATCCCTAACATAAGAACACCAAAACCTTCAAAATTGTGACTAATTTATAACTACCAAGCGGGTGCTGAAGTCGATAAATTTTTTTAAAAGGCCTTACAAAAATGTAAACATCCTAAAACAGAACATTTTATCCGGAGGACAATACATGAATTTCAATACCCCATCATAAGAACATATGTTGATTTTCACACAACGGTTTCAACCACTTTTTCCATAAACTCATCTAAGGATGGGCAAACAAGTAGCACATGCATAAAGTTTTGTATCCCTAGCTGGCAAAGATGACAAATATTTGAGGAACCATCCCACTTAGCAGTTACATCTCTCAAAGGTAATTGGTTAAATCTCAACAAGATGAGGAAACGTCTTAATAGATATATGTATATAGATACTCTGAAAACCAAATTCTAACCTTAAAGCTGCCACAGAAACTGAGTTATTACAGGCAGCTAGGCTTCTTAAAATCCGGCCTTCAATTTTATTCAGATACTCCCATTTCGAGATGTTGATTCGCTCGATGGCATACAGGATAGAAGACGGAATTTTTGGTTGATAGACCGTTACTAGGTACGAGAAATTCCACCGGCCCGCTGCTTTATAAAAGGCTACTATCCCTTGAGATTGAGACAAAGCCTTACTACTATTCTTACATATGTGGTCTCGGTCACTAAGGGAACAGGTCAGGATTTTTCCCCAAAAACAATAAAATTTCACCTCACCCTCTCCAGACTCTGCTGCCCCACCGACCATATAATTTTTTTTTTTTTTATGGGATTTATTCCCCTGAAAGCATACTACTTGGCATTTTGATACATTTTTCGATTTTTTTTAAATAAAATTTCACCTCACCCTCTCCAGACTCTGCTGCCCCACCGACCATATAATTATTTTTTTTTTTTATGGGATTTATTCCCCTGAAAGCATACTACTTGGCATTTTGATACATTTTTCCATTTTTTTAATTTTATTTATTAAAGGTATAAAGCAGTACAAATATATAGAGAGTATTTTCACAGCTTTTTCTTTTTCACATTAAATATTTCTGTAATAGATACATACACGATTATAATCTGACAGTAATTTCTGGCCCAGTAAGTGAGATGGTAATTTTACAGCAGAAGAATGATAAATAGGGGTGTCTTATGAATTAAGAGTGGTGGAAGATAGAGAGAAAAGAGGAACGTGGGGTGGGGGAGGGATTGCTGGGTGTGAGGGCTATTGGATGTATAGATGAGGGGGGGTTATTGTCCCCCTGTCAACCATAATTCTCCGTCCGACGTGGCTTCTCATTCGGGGGCAGTCAGTTTAGGGTTTGGGCCTTTTCTTTTTGAGGTATAGAATAAGGTGAGAGTAAGGGTTCCTGCCTCTGTTGGGGGGTAATCCCGAGAAGAGATTGTATAGAAGAGGGAGTGATGAGGCCGTCCATAGCAACTTGTTTGTTATTACAAAGTCCTTTTTAAGTTATGTGTTCTTCTTGCGTGTATTGGTGTCCTGGAATAGGTTATGTGGCGGGACCGGGAGAAGATGTCTGCTTATTCAATCCAGAGTCTAATGTGATTATCTAGGTTGAACAACTGGAAAGTGGAGGAAGGGGAGAGAGAGTGGGGTGAGCAGCCACATAAGAGAGGGAAAGAACAGGGGGGGAAGGTATAAGGAAGTAAGGTATGATGTGTTGTAAGGGGGTCATTATTTCTCTCAAACCGTTGGTCACTGGCCCTCCGCCAGCTGCTTTATGACTATCAAAAATGGACGCCAGACTTCCTCAAATTACGCTGTTTGGTCCTGTAAGTTATAGATCACTCGTTCATGGGTGGCTGTTTGATACATGGCAATCATCCATTCTGTCGGCGTGGGGGCAGTACTAGCCCTTCAGTGCCGGAGCACACACATTTTGGCCGTGGCAAGTGCAGTGTGTAGTAACCTTTTTTGGGCACGTATTAGGAAGGGAAACAGGCGTATGTCATGCAGGAGAATAAGTGTTGGAGGGGTCGGATTTGGAATCTGGATAACATCCAGCAGGGTATGGCGTACTGCATCCCATAGGGGCTGTATCGCCGGGCTGTGACATAGGATGTGGAGTAGATCGCAGTGGGGTTCTATACATCTCCAACATTTTGCATGTGTTAGCAGTCCTGCCCTGAAAAGTTTAACGGGGGTCCAGTACCAATCTTGTAGAACTTTAAATAGGCAGAATTTCAGTCGGGCTTCGCGTACTCCCCTGTCAAGGGCTTCTAGTATGTTGTTCTTCCGTCTAGGTTGACCCAAGTCTATCCTGCCATTTTAAACGTAAACGTTCAAGGAGGGGTTGTGAGTAGAGATGATTTGTTAGCTCAGCGTAAAGGCCCGCCATAACGCCTTTGTGTCAGCCCCATTTCTGAAGATAAGTAGCAATGGGTGAGGTTTTACACGTCCATGGGGGAGCCCCTAGCGAGCTGTGCATACAATGTTTAAGCTGTAAGTTTCTCCATTCTTGATTACTATGGATACCGAACTCCTCCTGGAGAGAGGCGAAAGTTTGTAGGTTATTTCCGTCTATTATATGGGATATATTATGGATTCCTGCCTCGGACCATTGGGGCCACATGAGGGGGCTCCCTCCTATTTTTATGTTCTTGTTCCCCGTTATAGGGGCCTGAGCGTGTAGGGAGGGATGTACATCCAGCAGGCGATGGGCTCTGCGCCATGCTGTGTCGGTGGCTTTGAGAATGGGATTAGACGGGGAAGGGTGGTCGGTGTATATCCCTCCCATCGTGTGATGTTCTCTTAGGAGTCTCTCTGTGACCACCCATTGTGGTGGATCCGGCGTATCTGGGAGGGTGTATACTAATTGTGAAAGTTGTAAAGCTGGTGAGTATTGTTCTATCGAGGGTAGGCCTAAGCCTTCGTAGGGACGTCGGGCTAGGATAGTTGCAGGCTTCAGTCTCGGGCGTAGGGAGCCCCATACAAAGGTCCTCATGGATGCGTAGATCGAACGGAGTATAGGGAGGGGTACCTGTAGGGGGAGCATGCCTAGGACGTATGTAAAGCGTGGTAATGTAGTCATTCTAACTGCTTGTGTCCTTATCCACATAGACAGGCCCAATAGTGACCATTTAGCAAAATCCTGTTTCATCTTTGACATAAGGGGATCTAGATTATCTCTAACTATATGTTCCAGGCCTCGGTTGATATACGTTCCTAGGTATTTGAGGCGGGTCGGCGTCCATTGGAATGGTAGACCATGCACTGCTGCTCTCATCGTTATGCAGGATAGAGGTAGTGCTTCACTTTTGTCCCAATTTACCCGGTATCCAGATAGAGGCGCGAATTCCTCTATGGTGGCAAGCAGTGTGGGTAGGGATGTTTCTAGGTTGGTCAGGGTTAATAGGATATTGTCTGCATAGAGATAGATTTTGGATAAACCCCCGGTTATTTGGATACCTTTTATCTGTTGGGAGTTCCGTATAGTAGCTGCCAGGGGTTCCATGGCCAATAGGAATAGCGACAGGGGGCAGCCCTGACGAGTGCCTCTTCCAATGGGGAAGGGGTCTGATAAGAAACCCCCGCAGTTAACCTGTGCTGTAGGATGGTCATTTAATAAACGTACTTTAGAGATTAATTGTTCCCCTAGGCCAAAGTGTTTCATGGTGGGGAATAAATAGGGCCATTCGATGCGGTCGAATGCTTTCTCTGCGTCTAAGGATAACGCAAGGGCCTCTTCTGGCATATTTAGAGCTTCCAGTAGTGTATGATAGAGAGTGCGCATGTGGTTTCTGGAGGTGCGGCTGGGTACAAATCCCACTTGGGTGTTATGGATCAAAGATGGTATCACTTTACGCGGGCGTGCTGCTAAAATGCTGGCTAGGAGTTTGACGTCTCCATTCAAGAGGGAAATGGGGCGATAGCTGCCGCAAAGGAGGGGATCTTTCCCTGGTTTAGGCAGAACGACAATTGTAGCCCTATTGGATAAAGCTCCTAGAGAGCCTTCCTGACATGCTTCGGTTAATGCTCCATGAACTGCATTGATTGCCTCTTCCCCGGCCCATTTATAGAATTCCGCAGGGAATCCATCCTCTCCTGGAGATTTATGATAGGGGAGGTTCGTTACAACTTGTGTTATCTCCTCTCCGCTTATATCACCGTCCAGGAGGGCTCTGCCTGCTTCCGACAAGCGAAGCAGGTTGGCCGTACTAAGAAATGTCTCTATCTGTGTCTGATCAGATGGCGTTTCCGGCGTATAAAGGTGCCGGTAGTACTTAGCAAACTCGTTCCCAATATCTTGTGGACGGGTTAACACTGCCCCAGATGAGGATGTTATGGCCGAAATGGCGGAAGCTGCCTCTCTTTGTCGGAGCTGGGCCGCTAAAAGGCACCCTGCCTTCTCTCCTTCGTAATGACGGTCTCGCAGTTTCTGTAGTGCGAATTCTGCCTGGGACGTGAAGAGTTCATTGTGTGCTATTCTGGCTTGTTCTAAGGAGCGGCGTAGCCTAGGGGACGGTTGGGCGGTATACTGTTTAGTGAGATTCTGTATTGTGGTCTCTAGGATGGTTTGACTGGCTATTCTATCTTTGTTGGCCAATGCTGCGTCTCATCATATTGCCTCTCAGGGTCGCCTTTGCCGCTGCCCATAAGATCCTTTTGGAGGTCACAGTACTTATGTTCTCTGTCATATGTAGATATGTGTGCTCTTAATTGTTCCTTCCCTTGGGGGAGCGGTATCTGCGTACAGCGAGGCACCACGGTTTTTGGCCCGGGGGGGGGGGGGGGGGGAACAGGCCTACCTGAATCAAAGTTAGTACTGGGGAGTGGTCTGAAAGGCCACTGTCTAGGATGCTGGAATCCAGCACTCCGGGAATTACAGTGTGTGACACCAGAAAGTAGTCCAAGCATGATTGGGTGCCATGGACGGCCGATAAAGTGTATTCCTTATCTTTCGGGTGTTGTATTCTCCAACAGTCCACTAGGCCGTCGTTATGTCAGTCAGGAGTGCTCTGTCGTGGTTGTTGCCTATATCAATGGGGCCTGTCCTGTCTAGTATTGCGTCTTGGGCAAGGTTCCAGTCTCCCCCGATTATATATCGGGCTGTCCAGATTTCTGTCAAGAGGCGGTTTAGTTGTAGGAAGAAAGCGCGTTTTGAACTGGTTGGTGCATAGACAGAGCCCACGCATAAAAAGGTGTTCCCTATTTTTAGTTTAACGAATGTGTATCTTCCTTCTGCATCGCTCCATGTTTTAATGATTGTAATCGAGAGAGATTTTCGCATTAATATCGCCACCCCACACGTGAGGTGTGCTGCTCCCAGGTTCTTGGTTCGCTTGGCAGCAGCTATAAACGACCCTCCCTACCCAGTCCCGTTTAAGCTTATCGGATTCCAAAGTGTCAAGGTGGGTCTCCTGTATTAAGGCAATGTCTGCTTTTTTGGATTTTTTTCCGTTTAACATAGCTCGTCATGCCATGTACATTCCAAGAGAGGATACGCAGTGGTCGTGTCACTTGAGGAGTTCTTCTCGTCATCTTTGAGCAAGTGTGTCGGATTGCGCTTGGTTCAATGCCAACCCTAGCAGGGGGGAGGGAGGGAAGTGACAACTATCTCTTTTGTTCAAGTAAGAGTTGTGTTTGTTATGATACGATGGGTTATGGGAGGAGGGGGTGCAGCTGGCGGGGGTCAGAAATGCACTCTAGGGAAGAGAACAAGAGAGAAAAGGTAGAGGTTGGAGGGGAAGGGAGAAGAGGAGTGGGTAGGGGAAAAGGAAGATAAAAGAAAGGGAAGAGGAAAAAAGGAAGGGAAGGCTGGAGGTCCTGCCTCCTTAGCTAGTTCTGTAGACGGCGGGTCCGGCTCCTCTCTGGGCTCACGCGTCGTCGGGATGGTCCCTATCGAGGGGGCAGAGGGGGGGGGAGGGGGGGCGGGTTGGGGGCGGGAGGGGGAAGGCAGTTGCTAGTCGGCTATCTGCAGGTTAATGGCAATGAGATGCGTAGGGGTCTTGATTGTGTAACAAGGGTCAGGGGGCAAGTCTAATGCTTATTGCCGGTGGGTAATGGTGGTTGTCATGTTTAATCGTTTATCTGACTAGAATATGTATTTTTAGGGGTAGGGAGGGTGGGAGATTAATGAATTATCCTTTGGCTAGGTGGTATTGTCGTCGATTATTGTTAACTATTTGTGAGGGGTGATGGCAGGTTGGAGGAAAGGGAGGGAAGGGCAGAAAAAGTTTGTACGGGGTGGGGCTTGGTAAATATTACATGATTTCTGGTGTTTCTGGGGATAGGGGAGGGTGAGGGTGTACAGGGATGGTGTGATGGGGGGGGGTTCCTGTGGTGGTATTGTCGGGTGAGGACAGAGTTTACAGAAGGGAGAGGGTATTCAATTAATGGAAGGTTGAGGCGGGAAGGGTGTGGAAGCAGCTAAGGGGCAAACGGAGTTATGTAACGTTAGTACCTATGTGGATAGAGGTGCAGAGAGTTATGGGTACGCAGTATACCCCGGGTCCCTCTCCCTCAATCCAACAACACATTTTTATCTACTTCAACATTTTTATAACCTATTAATTCTTATTAACATTAAACGCCCTTATGACTATTGTTACCTTGTTATGTTAGGATCTGTTGATCTGGGTATCGGTCTATGTATCGTACGGTAAGCAGTGAATGCAGCCTAATTCCGTGGTGTGTGAAAACATTGTGTGGTCTGCCCCCTTATTGGTGTCCTGTCAAATATTATTACATCATAATACTGTTATGGGGTGAGTAGTAATCGGGTATCAACAGTTTAGTAGTGTGGTGCGTACTACCCTTATTATCGTCCTTCCTAGCGGGAGTTCACAGATGTCCGTGATAAATGGTCTGTGGGCGGTTGAGCACATCCCGGGAGGGTTATTTACCTTATTTGTGTTGCGATACCTTAGTGTGTGGGGCCCTGTGTATTTGTGCTAAGCTATATTATGTCTTCTTGTGTAGGTTTAGTGTGTGGTGTTAACAGGTGTGTTGATATTCAATGGGTATATTGTATTACATGTGTCTCAAGGGATAAATTAATATATCCTTTTGTGTCCTAGTTGCGGCCCCGTAAAACCTGGTCTAGGCTCTTATGGAGTCCGTAAGAGGGGGGAGGGTCTAGTCCTTGCGTTGGTATGTGTATTCCATCATACACCCAGGGCGAGTGACAGTTTTTACCCATTGTAGGACCTTATATCGGGTTACAGTGTACATGTGCTTTTTGGAATGGCAGGTGTAGGCGGCTATATTAACGATCTTAAACACTTACGAAAAAGGCACTCATATATATGAACTGATTAGGTACTCATCCGTCCCCAGAGCCGAGAGCTTCTGCGATTGTCTTGGTTTAGGCAAATGTCTTTCTTGCGTGTAGTGTCATGTCTTCCTCTCAAGGGGGCACAGTCGTTGGTTTCAATGGGGAACAAGATTTGTCCCTTTCTGAAAACAGGGTGTGGGTTACCACTGCGTGCAATATTTGGCCCCTATCATCATTAGACCTGACCATTCTCTCTATTTCTCTGCCTCTTTGTCCGACTCCAGTGTCACACAGGGCCATGTCCGTCTTTTCCTGTCCTGTGGGTAAGTTTCCGATCCCTTCATTGTCGCCTCCGTTGTCATATGAACCGTTTGTGCTGGTAGAGTCCATTGATTGGGGTTGGAAGGAGTCTAGAAATAGTTGCAGTTCTTCAGGATTGTAGAAGTCCTTAGACACTCCGTTTTTAGTGACCCACATTCTTGCGGGATCGAAGAGGCCATATTTTATCTCCAGTTGACGCATTCGGGGTCGTAGAGCTAGGAAGGCCTTTCTGTGGTCGTTGGTTTCCTTAGAGTGGTCGGCGGTTATGCGGATGTCATGCTGATCCATTTGGAAAGGTCCATGTTTGTGTGCCGCTTGAAGTATTTGGCGGGTCTGGTTGTGCCGTAGTAAGCATGCGATGATTGGTCGGGGTCTTGAGGGGTTGCCGGAGCACTTTGGTCCTACTCTATGCGCCCGTTGGAATTCTATTGGTGGGTCGAAATCCAATGAGGTCAGTTTTGGGAGGGCAGAACTTAGGAAGTACTGCATGTCTGTGCCTTCTTCATTTTCCGGAATCCCGTGTAAGTGGATATTATCTCTCCGGCTCCTATCCTCCATGTCAGTTAGCTTACTCCTCAGGTAGAGGAGGTCTTGGTCTCGGTCTGGGACATGGTGGTCTGCACCTCTACTAATCCCATGCGTTGTTCCAGTCCTGTCACTCTGGATTGAAAGCTTGCAATTTCAGCTCGCATGGATTTGGTCTCTAGTGTTAATGAAGTTATAGAGGCATCCATCCCCTCTATGCGGCGACTGACTGTGGTGATTTCCTGTAGTATCCGGTCCATTGTTGTGGGATGGTTCTTATCTGCCATTGTGGTGGACTCAGTTGGAGGTGACGATGTTTCAGGGTTGGTTGTGGTGGAGGCTAGGCGTTTATGTTGAAGTGCTTTCGAGAATAATAGCTGTCGTGCGGATTTTTGATTCAATTTGTTACCGGGCATCGCCTCAACAGTCCGCCCGAATCCTCTGCTTAGTATACAGTTTTCCCTCCTCTAGATCCAGTTGGGGCATGGACTCTGTGTCTGTTGGTTCTTGTTTCTATTCTATCCTTCCTCTTTGTTTTTTTTGTCTTCTTGCCCTCCTATGTACGTTTTCTCTTATTCGTTGTTCATTGTTTTCTTCCTTTGTCTTTTCCCCCTTTGGCTGCTATGGCAGGGTGCAGCGACCTCACTTTGTTTTCGGTTGAGGGAGGAGGCTATATCCTTGTCAGTTCCTCTATGATGGAACTAGTGTGGGGGTTATCATAGCCCAGAGTATTTGTAAAGGTTTAGTCACTTTTCCCTATACCTGGCTCTTTTGTGGTTGTTTTAACGTATAGAGAGCGATGGGGGAATGTGGCCTCCTCTGAGTCGTTCGCCTGTCGTCTAGGCTGGTCGGAGTTGCACGTGGCTGTGTTCTTGTGGGGAGAGGATTGAATGCGGTATGTGTGCTTGTCGTCGTCTTTTTGCCCCTCGTCTGTCTCTCTGCCCTTTTTTTCCGCTTTCCTTTCGTCCCCTCCGTTTCCCCTCTTTCAGTCTCTCCACCTCATCCTCCTCGCCCCCGCTTGTTCCCCTCTTCCTCTCCAGCATCCCCTCTGTCTTCTCCTATTCATTCAATGTTTTTATAGTTTATTGGGGGGGGGGGGGGGGGGGGAGAAGAGGAGTAATTGGGCTTGATGTCTCCGTGGGGGGGAGGGGAGCATTCCGATAGCCCGTGGTTTCCAGTTAATGGAGAGTGGAGGGTGGGTGGCGGGCGGGGGGGGGGGGGGGAATCGTACCTCCACCTCCGTTGGTCTACTTTTTTGGGTGTGTCTCTCATCCGACGTCCCGGTTCTTCTACAGGGCCTTCGTGTAGTATGCGGGTCCCTGACGCCTCGGCAGATCTCCTTGTTAAAATCCGGGAGATCTAGGTATCCCGTGTGGGCTGCTCCTCGCGGTCCCGCGGCTCGCCAGTCTGTTCCACGGACGCCGCCGTCGCACCATCTGCGGCTCTTCTGTTACGCGACTCTGCCCCTCCAGCCAGGCCCTCTCCGTTGGAAGGGGGTCATGGGTGGGTCGCGAGTTCTCTGTCTCCTGGCTCGCCCTCACGGTGTCTCCAGGCTTCGGTCCGAGGCACAACAGTTGTCGGAGCAAGTGTCGCCGTGCGTAGTGTGTTCTCTTGCCATCTCAGCGCCCCTGCCGCCCCCCGTATTCGCCGCAACGCGGAGCTCTCATTCTAGGCAGCCATCTTTCTTCGTGGCCCGGCCACCCCGGATACATTTATTTTTAAATAGTGCTGATTCGAAAAATCATGTAAGGCCGCGAGTCGCCTGTTGAGACCTTTTCAGGCTGAGATAGAGCACGACTATTGTCGGCATACAGAAGGCAGGAAATTGGAGTGCCTCCAATTGTGGGCGCAAACCCTTGGGTGTGCCTTAATACAGATGGCAAGTCATAAATATATAAGGAAAAGAGAAGAGGAGCCAACAGCCAACCCTGTTTTAAACCATTTTTTGTCTCAAATTTAGAAGAAAGACCCTGCTCTCCCCCTAGCAGCATTTTACACTACGTTGAAGTATGCAAGACTATAATTAAACGTAGCAAGTTTAAAGGAACACCCAATTTTGATAGTTTCTTCCATAATAACTTACAGTCTACCCTGTCAAAAGCTGTAGAAAAGTCAATAAAAATGGCGTATACAACCCACCCTCCTAAGCAGAACATATTTTTAGTTTATGGTCTGCATTAAAAGAATATCATCTAGGGTGTTATGCTCCTTCCTGAGGCCTGCCTGCTCAATAGGGAGGATCGAGTTTTCTACCCAGGTTAGTTGAATTAGTATGCTTTTAGCGAAGATCTTAGCCACAGCGTCCAACAGTGCTACTTGCGATAATTTATCGTTAAAGATTTATCGCCCTTTTTATACAAAGGGACGATGATACTCCCTGTCCAAGACGTCGGGATAGTACCATACAAATAGCAAGAGTGGAAAACTGGGTTAAGGATCTACGCCCAGAGCAAGGGCTAATTTTTAATTACTGCTATGGGGACTTGATCTGGACCCATCGCTCCCAATGCCCTCATCGACCTCATATATCCCTCTATCTTGATAGTTGTGGGTGTACCGAAAGCGCTAGGTTCCAAACAACAACTGGTCTTTAGGTCCAATTTATCTAATTCAACAAACTCATTTTCCACATAGAATGGAGGGACTATATCCTCTCCTTGTAACTCAGCAATTGGTGGTGCTGAGGGAGTTTTACGAGACCCATAGCCTTCAGAGAAAAGTGACCAGAATTTACGACTGTCCTTCACCCTGGCTGCTTCCCCTAGAGCAATCCAGCGCTGATCTACTTCCTCCTACCTTATTCTCGCCTTCATCCGTGCTCTTCTCTTGAGAAGGGAAATTCTTCTACCCCTCTCCTCCACTTCCCGCCCATACTGTAACCTAACCAATATATTAATTTCCCTGTTCAAAAGGAGAAGAGGGAGCCTTCATTTCTGTTGTGGAGGTTTAATACTTTTAGACTGGATTTTCTGAATAATATTTCCCATGACTTTGGAGCAAGATTTTAGCGGATCTTTATGCCAGGCAACAGTATTACTCAACACTATTTTAATTCCTTTAGGGACGAGATTTTTAAAGGTGCCCAATGGGTTTGGCCTGTTTTCGCATTAAAGTTCAAATTTTTATTCTTAAGGTTCCATGTTTCAATAGGCGACATTTGGAGTTTTAGCGAGAGGCTCAAAATCTTATGGTCACTAAGTGAAGTATCCATGATCAATATATCCTCCACAATTCATGCTAGGGAATAGGAGGCCAAAAAATAATCAATGATTACTCAAACGAGATTTGTGAGTAAAAACCGCAGGGGAGTCCGACTGAAATCGGCCATTCAAAATTATACAGCTGAGTTCCCTCAAACCTTTTAGCAATGCATACCCCCTTTTGTCTGTCCTAATTCCAGGTGGCAAACGAATAGGTGGAATATTAAGGAGGGATTCCCTTCCTTTATCACTAAAGACCGAGAGGGATGCATTTGAAATGTTAATATTTAAATCCCTGCTATTAATACTTCAAATACTGTTGCATGTGTACTTAAAGAAGAGATATAATTCAACATATGCAATAACATCCTATCATACTCCTTATCAGGGGGAATATGGAAAATGTCACTTACCCAGTGTACATCTGTTCGTGGCATTAGTCGCTGCAGATTCACATGTTGTGCATAGTCCGCCGTCTGGTGTTGGGTCGGAGTGTTATAAGTTCGAAGAAGTCTTTTCGAGTCCCGAGACCGAGGGACTCCTCCTCCTTTGTTCCATTGCGCATGGGCGTCGACTCCATGTTAGATTGTTTTCCCCGCAGAGGGTGAGGTAGGAGTTGTGTATGTTAGTAATAGTGCCCATGCAATGGAATGAATAAGTATGTACCAACTAAGGTTTAAGTAATATATTTACATATGTACAAATGTTGAAGATAACTTCCAAACGGCTACAGGCTCCCGGGGAGGCGGGTGGGCACATGTGAATCTGCAGCGACTAATGCCACGAACAGATGTACACTGGGTAAGTGACATTTTCCGTTCGGTGGCATGTGTAGCTGCAGATACACATGTTGTGCATAGACTAGTAAGCAGTTATCTCCCCAAAAGCGGTGGCTCAGCCTGTAGGAGTGGAAGTAGTCTGAAATAAAGTTCTTAGTACGGCTTGACCTACTGTGGCTTGTTGTGCGGATAGCACGTCTACACAGTAGTGCTTAGTAAATGTATGAGGCGTAGACCATGTGGCTGCCTTACATATCTCGTTCATTGGAATGTTTCCTAGGAAGGCCATGGTAGCGCCTTTCTTTCTGGTTGAATGTGCCCTTGGTGTAATGGGCAGTTCTCTCTTTGCTTTAAGGTAGCAGGTTTGGATGCACTTAACTATCCATCTGGCTATACCCTGTTTTGATATTGGGTTTCCTCTATGAGGTTTTTGAAATGCAATAAACAGTTGTTTTGTTTTCCTAATTTCTTTTGTTCTGTCAATGTAGTACATTAGTGCTCTTCTGATGTCTAATGTATGTAGTGCCCTTTCAGCTACTGAGTCTGGCTGTGGGAAGAACACTGGTAGTTCTACCGTTTGATTTAAGTGGAACGGTGAAATAACTTTTGGTAAATATTTTGGATTGGTTCTTAGGACCACCTTATTTTTGTGTATTTGAATAAAAGGTTCCTGTATAGTAAACGCCTGAATTTCACTTACTCTTCGTAGAGATGTGATGGCAATGAGAAATGCAACCTTCCACGTTAAGAATTGCATTTCGCAAGAGTGCATGGGTTCAAAAGGTGGGCCCATGAGTCTTGTTAAGACGATGTTGAGGTTCCATGAAGGAACAGGTGGTGTACTTGGTGGTATAATTCTTTTCAGGCCTTCCATAAACGCTTTAATGACAGGTATCCTAAATAGTGAAGTTGAATGGGTAATTTGCAGGTATGCAGATATTGCTGCGAGGTGTATCTTTATGGAAGAGAAGGCTAGATTTGATTTTTGTAAATGTAGCAAGTATCCCACTATATCCTTTGGAGATGCATGTAATGGTTTAACTTGATTATTATGGCAGTAGCAAACAAATCTTTTCCATTTGCTTGCATAGCAGTGTCTAGTGGATGGTCTTCTAGCTTGTTTTATGACTTCCATACATTCTTGGGTGAGGTTTAAATGTCCGAATTCTAGGATCTCAGGAGCCAGATTGCTAGATTCAGCGATGCTGGGTTTGGATGCCTGATCTGTTGTTTGTGTTGTGTTAACAGATCTGGTCTGTTGGGCAACCTGACATGGGGTACTACTGACAGGTCTAGTAGTGTTGTGTACCAAGGTTGTCTTGCCCATGTTGGTGCTATTAGTATGAGTTTGAGTTTGTTTTGACTCAATTTGTTTACTAGATATGGAAGGAGAGGGAGAGGGGGAAAAGCGTACGCAAATATCCCTGACCAGTTCATCCATAGAGCATTGCCTTGAGACTGCCTGTGTGGGTACCTGGATGCGAAGTTTTGGCATTTTGCGTTCTCCTTTGTTGTAAATAGGTCTATTTGAGGTGTCCCCCAAATCTTTAAGTAAGTGTTTAGAATTTGGGGGTGAATCTCCCATTCGTGGACCTGTTGGTGATCTCGAGAGAGATTGTCTGCTAGTTGATTTTGGATCCCTGGAATAAATTGTGCTATTAGGCGAATGTGGTTGTGAATTGCCCATTGCCATATCTTTTGTGCCAGGAGGCACAGCTGTGTCGAGTCGAGTGTGTTCCCCCCTGTTTGTTTAGATAATACATTGTTGTCATGTTGTCTGTTTTGACAAGAATGTATTTGTGGGTTATGATGGGTTGAAATGCTTTCAACGCTAGGAATACTGCTAACAATTCGAGGTGATTTATATGCAGCTTTGTTTGATGTACGTCCCATTGTCCTTGGATGCTGTGTTGATTGAGGTGTGCTCCCCACCCTGTCATGGAAGCATCTGTTATCACGTATTGTGGCACTGGGTCTTGGAAAGGCCGCCCCTTGTTTAAATTTATACTGTTCCACCATAGAAGCGAGATGTATGTTTGGCGGTCTATCAACACCAGATCTAGAAGGTGACCCTGTGCATGTGACCATTGTGATGCTAGGCACTGTTGTAAGGGCCTCATGTGCAGTCTTGCGTTTGGGACAATGGCTATGCATGAGGACATCATGCCTAGGAGTTTTAATACCATCTTTGCCTGTATTTTTTGTGTTGGATACATGGCTTGTATAACCTTGTGAAAATGTTGAACCCTTTGTGGACTTGGAGTGGCTATTCCCTTTGTTGTGTTGATTGTTGCTCCTAAGTATTGCTGTGTTTTGCACGGCAGAAGGTGAGATTTTGTATAGTTGATGGAGAAACCGAGTTTGTAGAGGGTTTGTATGACATAATCCGTGTGGTGTGAATACTTTGTTAGGGAGTTGGTCTTGATTAGCCAATCGTCTAGGTACGGGAATACGTGTATTTGCTGCCTTCTGATGTGTGCAGCTACTACTGCTGCCAGGCATTTTGTAAATACTCTTGGTGCGGTTGTTATACCGAACGGCAACACTTTGAATTGGTAGTGTATTCCTTTGAATACGAACCTTAGGTATTTCCTGTGCGAGGGATGTATCGTATGTGGAAATACGCGTCCTTTAGATCTAAGGTTGTCACGTAGTCTTGTTGCTTTAGCAGTGGTAACACGTCTTGTAGCGTGACCATGTGAAAGTGTTCTGATTTGATGTAGGTGTTTAGTGTTCTGAGATCTAGGATTGGTCTCAGTGTTTTGTCCTTTTTTGGTATTAGAAAGTACAGTGAGTAAACTCCCGTGTTTTTTTGGAAGAGTGCTAATCTTCCCCGTTCCACTCTGGATGAAGATCCTCTTTTGTGTATGGTCTACATCAGTAGTCTGTAGCTCCTCTTCAAACCTGTGTTTACGCATTTGAGAGGACAATGAATGTTCCTCTGAATATGAGCCGGTAGTGGTTTTGGTTGCTGATTGTTTTGGCACCGAAACTGTCCTTTTTTGTATTCGGCTCCGAGGCGAATCTCTTCTTTTTCGGAGTCGAGCCTTCTCGGCGTCGATCATCCTCGGTGCCGCTGTCTCTGCGTCGAGCAGCGTCGGCTCCGCCTTCTCGGCGTCTATCTTTTTCGGCAACACTTTCTCGGTCCCGAGAAAGTTGCGTGCCTGTGTCTCGACCCGAGTCGGACGATCTGGGCACCGGTTCGGCCTTTTTCGGTGCAGATAGACGGTCACCTTTATGGGTTGAGCCATGGCCAGTTGGCAGTGGCGTCCCCTGGGCCTTGTCTATTTTCTTGTGCTGTGTGCTTTTCGACGTCTTACTCACAGTTTCGTTGACGTCGAATTCATCTGAGTCTGTTTCATGGATGGAGAAGGCTTCCTCCTCTTCTCCTTGTTCCTCGAACTCTCGGTGTTCTGTCGGCGTGGACGCCATCTGTAGTCTTCTGGCTCGACGGTCACGGAGTGTTTTTCGGGACCGGAACGCACGACAGGCCTCACAAGTTTCTTCCTTGTGCTCGGGTGACAGGCACAAGTTACAGACCAAATGTTGGTCCGTATATGGATATTTATTGTGGCATTTAGGACAGAATCGGAACGGGGTCCGTTCCATCGGTGTCGATGTTACACTCGGTCGGGCCGACCAGGCCCCGACGGGGGATCGAAATTACCCGGAAGGGCTACCGGAGCTCTTCACGATTCGGTGTCGATTCTATTCTTACCCGATACCGAGCGAAACAATACCGACGTAGTTTTCCGAAGTTAAGACTATCTTTCCGTCCCGAAACCCGGTGCGAAAAGGAACACGTCCGAACCCGATGGTGGAAAAAAAACAATCTAACATGGAGTCGACGCCCATGCGCAATGGAACAAAGGAGGAGGAGTCCCTCGGTCTCGGGACTCGAAAAGACTTCTTCGAACAAAAACAACTTGTAACACTCCGACCCAACACCAGACGGCGGACTATGCACAACATGTGTATCTGCAGCTACACATGCCACCGAACATACATTTACCACTAAAATTGGCATTTTTCTACCATCCTTCAGTATAGGCACAATTCCAATTATCTGGTATGAATTATGTGGAGTTGGAAAGATTTCAAACTCCCATTTGTGATTGTCACTTAAGAATATTGCAGTACCCCCTTTTGCATGCCCTAACTTTGGCGGTTGTGCTTTAGGACTCAAAACAGTGTACCCTGGGCAAGAAATATTAGTTACGCTCCAAGTCTCCTGAATGCAGATTAGATCCGCTTGAAGAGAACAGATATGGTCTAACTTCCATATATAATTCTTTAATCCTGTAGCATTCCAGGAGACCACATGAAGGTTATGGTTAAATACCCTGTTGTGGGTTGTTCCCCTTCCCCTTACTATTATTATTATTTAATGCCCCTGCCAACCAGCCCCAAGCATAACAAACGATACATTACCACTTCATACAGTTCACCACTGCGGGACTGATCATATATCACTGACAGTCAAGTCCCAGCCTTTGTTCCTTATTATTGATCTGTATGGTTTCCAAGACTCTTGGGTGCCCAATTGGGCTTGCCAGCTTTTAATGGTAGTTCATCCTCGCGTTGTATACAATACACCATGTCTGGTAGCTGTGTTTCCAGTTTAGGGGCTCTAGAGGCTACGAACTGCATTGCCACATGCTGCCTTGCTAAAAAAAAAAAGAAGAAAAAAAAAAAAACCACAGCAACCATCCTGCGTGCCGCAATAGGCACATTGCGCGTAAGCCCTAATAATGCCATTTCAGGAGTAAAAGTATGACTAGCTGAACCATTTATTTCTTTATATACATTTGTCCAATGCTGTGTCACAGCAGGTCAGTTCCATGCAATGCCAGAAAAGCAAATCTTGGTTTATTTTTTCTTTTCAGTGGATGAAAGTGCCAGGATTGAACTCTGCAATGTGTCCAGGGGTGTAGAATACACAGTGCAGCACCTTGAAATGTATTAACTTATATCTATAACTAAATGGCATATCTTTGACTTGCACCAAACAGTATTACCAATTCTTATCTTGTATACGCCTACTTAGTTCCAACAACAAGGTTTGTCTGGACGCATGTACTCTCATCATCGTGGATTTAGTCAGGTGTTCGGGCAACAATGATATATAGTCTTAACCCACTCTCCACACTGAGCAGGCAGCGTGCCATAATAGGTGATAACACTGCAATGCCAATGTTGTGCCCCTCTCCTTCGTGTCTAAAATCCGGCGGGCTTATAAAAATGCAACTTGGGAACAAGTCCACCATTACGATCAAATCCTCTTCTTTCAACAATCTCACTGTTGTACATGCTAAAAGACGTGAAAGGATGCTACTGTCATCTATTTTACAGAATGGTAAGTAAGGTATGTCCATGCCTAAAAATCTTGCTATTTCCCACCATGCCCAGTTTGTGACCGTTATGGCATCTATTTCAGCGCCTTGCTGTACCAGCTTCTTTCCCAACACAGTGCAGTGCGTGCCTGGATTTTGCTATATGGGAACCAAAGTTTAGTACGGTTGGCTTGAGCAACTAAATATTGGAGATATAGCTAAGACACTCCAAGACACCCTCGGCTGGCAGTCTAAGCACATCTCATTTTAAGAGGGGTTGCTTACTTCCCCAAACCTACCATGTGAGCATTTGCTGAAGCTGCTGGAATAATTCTTTTGAGAGTAGTTTTGGAATATTAACAAATAAGTTTAAAAGTTTCAGTAATATTTTGATCAACAATACACATGCCAAGATAAACCGAGAAGTTTTAGTCAAGGATAGGATTGCATCGTTATATTTTTCACTATGGCCCCAAAGTTGTTCCTGCACTAGTTCAGTCTAGTATCTCGTAATCTAGATCACTAGATAACTCACTCCCTTAGTACTTGAGCGCAGTGAGTGGTCTGCCTCCCACTGATCTGTCAGATCAGTTAATGGGAATACCTCCAATTTCTCTGTTGATTTGCAGGCTGGAATGGGCCCCAAACCAAGCTATACCGCTCCTGATGGGCAGCACATTTGTTCTGGATTATAGGATATAAAGGATCCCACAACAAATATATAGTATGATTTAATCTGCGTATTTTGATATTCCTAATGTGAATCACCTGACGTGACTGAATCCTGCAGCCAGTAAGTGAGTGAGTGGCTTGATGGACAGCAAAAATAAACGATGATAATGGGCATCCCTGACGATTACCCTACAAATTTGGAAAGGCAGAGGTTTTTCTATAGTGTATAGTACACTCTGCAGTTGGCTTATTTACAGTAAATTAATAAGGCTAAAAAAGTATGCTCCTAGAGTATATGCAGGAGGTCTGCGACAGATGAGTCTAGGACCTAGACTCATCTGTCGCAGACCTCCTGCATATACTGCCATTCCAACAAATCAAATGGTTTCCCAGTGTCTAATAGCAAGGCTATCGTCGACAGTGCTACGTCTATTCTATGAAATATAGCAGTCAATGTGCAAAGGTTATGCACTGCCGAGCACTGGGGGATGAAGCCCAATTGCTCCGGGAGCACCAATCTCTGCATTTGTGGTTTTAGTGTCTGCCAGTCTCTTATTCATCACATTCAATAAAGATAGTGGCCCATAAGAGGCAGATTTACTAAGAATGCAGCCTGGCTCCTGCAGGGCCACAATCACCTCAAGCATTAAAGGGAGCAGACTGCCACTGTGCATCACCCCAATGCACACAGCTAATAATTTGGGAGCTAGTTTGTTTGTTTCAAAAGAAAACAGCAGTGACGTTGCTCTGTCAGAGAGGTACCATAGTCTAATCATCACACGCGAAGCCAACCAGTGTATCGTTTCTTCATCATTTGTATATAGTTTGGATTTGACATTGGACCTACTTGAAGTCGAGGATCGATAAAAATTATAAAACAGAGCCTATTAGTGCGTTCTACCTTATTCTACTCCAGCCAGTTCATCTCCATCTATAACAGGCATCCCCATGTCTCATTGTGAGAATGAAACAGCTATTTGTCAGCCATATTGTTCAGACTGACATAAAAGAGATCACAAATATCTTGACTACATTATCCATGTACATCCAGAACCTATTAAATTGACCAGGAAGTTCGGCTGCTAAGATTAGATTATCACTGAACCGTACCATTGGGAACAGCCCTGATGAAGGTGACCTTTATTATCTTGGAACACCGAAACGCGCGTAGGCCTTTGGCCCCTACGGTACCTCTCTGACAGAGCAACGTCACTGCTGTTTTCTTTTGAGTATAGACCATTTTTTGTATCAGAATATTGAATATCTGGATCTCTTTCCTATCACGTTTTCTCATTGTATTGATTTGTTATCATATTATTCTCTAGTTTATTTGTATTATTAGGTACATTTTAGCACATTTAGTGCAGATTCTCACCTGTGCATTTTTTCTATTGTTTATTTTATCTAGTCTGAGTGTGGTTTGTCTGAGTTAGGTATTTTGTTCTTTATTGACTCACCTTGTCATATGTTTTCCATGTTTTTTAATGTTTGCAAAATTATTTAATACAAGTATATGATTTTGTGATATAATAATTGAATCTGTCATTATCTATGTTCAGCAACTCAGTATCATGTGTCATTAGTATGTTCTAGTTTATCATTCTATAATTATTTGTATGTATAGTGATTCATTCCTGAGGATTATTATATCTTCAGGCCCATTATTGTAGCTCGTCTAGTAGTTTTTCCTACATTGATTATTTCCCTGTTCGAGCTACGCTCATCTTATTAGGGAACCCCTCTATAGCTATTATCCTATGTTTATAGCAAAGCCTGGAGTGGTGGCCGTCCCCAGTGCTCCCCCCTCTCCCCCACTAAAATAATATGCCCCCTGGCCCACCCATTTTGGGGGGGGGGGGGGGGGAATGGGGGGGTTGGGGGGATGGGCAAAATGAAAAGCAATTTCAGGAGACTGCTTTTTAATAAAAAATAAATAAAAAAAGAAAGAAGAAATGCGGCGAAAGTTGCAAATAGTTGCTTTTTTGCTGCTTTTTTTTTATTCTTTAATGATTTTTAGCCTAGGCGATAGGTGAGGTCCCTGGGAGTCTCAAAATAGCTGCCAACACATCTTGGTTGAAGTGTGGCTGAACAGTCAGATCTCTGCACAAGATCGTCAGTATTCCCAAAGTTGTTGCAACCCTAGATATCCAAATTTTTAGTTCCTTTAGTTTCTTATAAACTACTGAACGGATTTACATCAAATAAGAACAAGCATTGGCAAAGCCAATATGTTTCACGATATGAAATCATTTGCCTTTATCAATGCTTACAAGTCACTTCACTGCACCGGCCTCTGTGGAGCAGCGGGTGGGGGAGTCTAACTCTTCAGGGGATCTGATCTAAGAACGGGAAAGACTTGATCCAGTTTACTGCAAGTTTGTGCACCTTTAACAACAAATGGTCGAGCCAGATGCTACTGCAATCAGTGAGCATCCATTGTTGTATTTTTGTTGGTGTGCATCTGAATTCAATTTTTTGCAGATGGGCTTTTTTAAAATGCAGATTTTGCTTTGGTAACTTTCAGTGGTACTCCGCCTCTTAATAAGCAGCACTATGTTTGTGAATAAAGATCAAAAGCAGAACTTATGTATGTATTCTCTGAAATTTGTCACGTGTTACAGGCTACTGCCTAAGTCAGACAGGTGTACTGTTGCTCCCTGTAAGGCTATAACGTACAAACCCTGGGTGCATGCCAACAAAACTTCAGACGGGTGGTGCCATTACTGGAGATGTTTTGTGTACAGGAAAATGTGCACTTGCAAACATCGAACACAAGGGTATGAGGCGTTGTCTGGAGTTTATTAGGTGGTATGGGGGGGGGTTGCGCCAATTTCAGTTGAGCCAAGGACATATTTGGTGGCGATGCGCATGTGCACTTTGTGGTCTGTATCGAACATGATGTTTGTGTGGCGTGCTCCCGGTCGCTTGTGTCCGGGTTTCCATTGGAGACGTCACGTACATGCACTGCACTCACAGCAGACTCTGATTTGCCGAAGTAACAGTCACCATGCACTGCTTTCCAACACAGTACAGTTTATTAACAAGCATTTGCAATGCAACGGGTCTTGCATTTCTACGAGTTAGAGCTATTAGCAGTTGTAAACACCCAAACTGACTTTTCTTGGCACATTAAATGGTATAAAAAAAATTTTTTAAAGCGTGATCGCACTGCTACAGTTCACTCGTAGTGAAACCTATCAGCAAAAGTGCAATTATCTACGTAACCGGCAAAAGTGCAATTAGCTGTGCAACAGGGTCGATGTCATAGAAAGTGTTCGACTTCTGCGAAGCGAGATCGCACTGTGAAAAAAAGATAAAAAGTAGTCCACAAACCGTACGGAAAACAGCGAGCCTCGCATGTTTTCAGTACTTGGTCGATACGCACGAGGAAGGCTAACCACCGGAAAAGACATGACCAATGCATGCCTTCCACTAATGAAAGCAAGCAGATGTTAACAGGCAAGCCCACGAACCAATGAAAGACACTGACATGACAGACGGGGCTCCAAGCCCTTTTCTAACTACTTAAGCGTCTTGCAAGCGAAACTCATGCGCGAGCTCGACCCTAAAAAGGGTGGAGGAAGTAGGATAAGCATTTGTTAATTGAGAAATGTGGGTTTGCCTAAAGCATTGAAGATATATGAAGTGGTCATTGGTGAATACAAAAAAAAAGTACCTGTGGAGTGGAAGGAGACTGGCTTGTAGCCAATGGCAGTAATCGGAAGGCGTACTTAATCCAGAATCCACCTGATGGGATGGATGGCAAGGCGGCAAAGCAGCAGACAGCAGGAAGGCCAAAAAAAAAAATATATAAAAACAAAAAAAGGAGTCTTTTGTCTACAAACTTTCTTTAATTTATTTAAGTATACCTGCCATTTTAAGACCAAGGTATCAGGCGGTATTGGCATCTTCATCCAGTTGACATTCCCTTTTTTTTTTCTATCACAATGTAGTTTAGATTGTCTTTGATCTGTTTTCCCATTATGTTACACTAATAAAAGATGTTGGGTTTGTCAGCAAATATTCAGGCAAATAGCTCTGGTAGACCCCAGTGTGCGGGCTCTCCAATGCCATGTACTGGCGCACCTATCCCTGCAGTGTTGTCTCTAGTTTGCCTCCCAATCAAAGTCTACCACGGTGTGAGGCAAACAATCCCAGGGAGCGTGCCTGCATAGGGGTGTTGGGTATTCCAATAGCGCCATGAGATTTGGTGTAATGTCTACAGGCAACCATGACATTTGCCCCATTCGATATGAAGGGTCAACATGCCACAAGCATGTATGCTCAAAATATAGCCTGCAGATCTGCAGGCCTGTAATTAAAAAAAAAAAAGTCAATTGGTTTTCTCCTACAAACCGAGCCAACAGGGCAGGCTCTTCTTCCAACATATCTCCCCCCCAAGGCAGCCGTGCCACACAGCAGGCTTCAGTGTTCCAATGATTACTTAAAGTGCATTGCAAACTGCAGCTTTAAAATGATCTCCGGTGCTGTGCCCATCAGTCCACTGACCAAGTTTGTTTATTCCCCACATGCAGTTTTGGCAGCACACTACAACCTGGGGAAATGGTGCCTACCTGATTTCTCCCCCCCTCCCCTCCCCTCCCAACTGTCCGTGGTCCAGCCCTGACAGGCTGTGATCCCCCTTTTCTGTGCTTACGTGCCTCCACCCAACCTTCCACTCTTCAGTGTTGCTCACCGCTGTGCTCCGTATAGGTAGTCCCTGGGCTGCAATTATAGGCCGGGTGCCCGACTGCCAAAGCTTCCCACTCTTTGGAGTGCTACAGGTTCACAGGACCCAGCTAGTCTGGTATCGGCTGCCATCTTGCAGCCCCACCGACTGGTGCTGCTGTTCTAGCAGGTCGCAGCCTCCATTGCTGACAAGAGGCTGCACTTGCAGGGCCCCAAATAGCCTTAGCACTCTCCTCACTCTACCAGCTGATCAAGTGGCTTCTCTAGTGTGCATCAGACACTGTAGGAAAGTAGCCTCTTTCTAGCATGGTTACCCCCACATTTTACCTGTTTGTCAGTGTGTTTGATTGTGTTCTCGGCTAACCTCTTAACCAGGACTCTAGTAATTATGCTCTCTCCTTGTAAACTTGGTGGTTGGAACCTTTTTCACACCACGTTTGACAAACTGGTGCCCCATATAAGTCCCGAGTATATGGTATCCAGGTCATTGGTGGACCAGGGGATCCCTATGGGTTGCAGCATGTATTATGCCACCCATAGGGAGCCCTTGCAAAGTGTTTTGCAGGCTGGCCATTGCAGCCTGCGTGAAAGGGTGCATACACTCTCTCACTACCAGATCACTGTAAGTCACCCCTCTGGCAGGCCCTCTCAGCCCAGAGGGCAGGGTGCAGCTAACAGTGTGTGAGGGCACCCCTGCACTAGCAAAGGTGTCCCCACGAACTCAACTCCATTTTCCTGGACTTTGTGAGTGCCGGGATGTCATTTTATGCATGCACTGAAAATAGGTCACTACCTATGTCCAGCTAAAATAATGGTAACTACGAACCTAGGCATGTTTGGTATCAAACATGCCTGAATCATACCCCAATACTGTTGCCAGTATTGGAAGTATGATTCCATGCACCCTGGGGGCTCCTTTGAGGACCCCCAGCATTATTACCACCAGTCTTACAGGGTTTTCCGGGCAGCCCAAGCTGCTGCCACGCCCTCAGACAGGTTTCTGCCCTCCTGCTGCTTGATCTGATCAAGCTCAGGAGGGCAGAACAAATGATTTCTTTTGGGAGAGGGCGATAACACCCTCTCCCTCTGGAAATGGGTGTGACTGGCTTGGGAGGGCTATCCTCCCCAAGCCACTGGTGTGCTTTGAAGGGCACATTTGGTGCTCTCCATGCATAAACCAGTCCACACTGGTTCAGGGATACCCAGTCCCTGCTCTGGCAGGAAACTGGACAATGGAAGGGGAGTGACCATTCCCATGTCCATCACCACCCCAGGGGTGGTGCTCAGAGCTCCTTCATAGGGCACCTGGGTTCTGCCATCTTGTTTCCAAGATTGTCAGGGAACTCTGGGAGCATCTGAGTGGCCAGACCACGCAGGTGATGTCAGAACCCCCTCCTGATAGGTACTTAACTGGCTAGGTGACCACTTCCCCCTTCAGGGCTATTTAGGGCCCTTTCTTGGGTGGGTCCTCAGATTCAGCTTGCAAGATTCCAGCAGGACTAATCTGCAACCTCTACTTCTACTTCTGGCCTCTGGAACTGTGACTGGAACCTCCAGGACCTGAAAAGCTGCTTCCAGGAAGAACTCTTCTGCAACATGCTTTCCAGAGCTCCTCCCAGCAACAGTAACAGTTCCACCGGCTGTGCATCCAGTGAGGGCGGTGTGCTTTCAGTATGCACTAGAAGAAAAAAGGAATCTCCCTTGGAGTGAAGGAGTCACTCCCCTGCATCTGCAGGCACCTGCTGCAAGGACAGGCTGTGTGCATCTCCCCTAATCTTGAGCTGCGTGGATTCTGCATCACGGGTGGTGGTCCAGAGTAGTCCTCTTGGTCATCTGCCAGCTCTCCAACTTTGGTAGAGGTAAGCCCTTGTCTTCCCACACAGGAAAGTACCCCCGTGCACAGTATCTCTTGCAGCTGCTAAGGTTTGTTTGCATCTCCTCCAAGGGATCTTCAGGTGACGTGTAGCTCCAGTCCCCAGCACTCCTTCCTGCGACGCACATCCCTCTGGTGGTTCTCCTGCGACATGGGATTCCTTCTTGTAGTGCTGTGTGGGCTCCGTCGGTGACTCCCGTGTCCCCGTTCTGTGTGACTCCTGTGGGTGCTGCCTCTGATCCTGTGGACTCTGTGCCACTGAGGGTCTCCTGTGACTCCCCCATCCTGGGCCTTGCTGGTCCCCGGCAGCACCACGTTTCTTTGCCAAGGCTTGTTGGTGGAATTCCTGCACTGACACCAGTCTACAATCTTCACTCCAGCGTGGGACATCCTCTGCATCCATCAGGAATTCTTCTCTCGCTCCAGGGCCGCAGTGCTGACCTGCTCTTCCTCACTGTCGACCAACTCCTGCAAGTACAGCTGGGTGGGTAGTAGCTCCTACTGGACTCCACTGTGACTTTTGGACTTGGTTCCCTCTCTCCATATGTCCTTTTCTGCATGAATCCACTGATGGTTTCTTGCAGTCTTGTCTGGGTGTCTTCTTTTCCTTCCTTTTGGGTAGTTTGAGGAAATTCCAGGGATTTACTCCTGCTTTTCCAGTCACATGGGGATACTGTGTTACTTACCTCTGTGATTTTCTAGTACTCCCAGCTCCCCTCTAAACATTCCACTTACTTAGGTGGGGGTCCTGTGTTCGTATTCCATTTCTTTAGTATATGGTTTGGGCTCCCCCCTAGGGTCACTAATGGTTATTGCTATTTCCAATGTTTTCTAACCTTTTCAATGCCTATTACTGTTTACTAGTGTATATATTTACTGTTTTACTTACCTCCTATTGGAGGATTATCATTGTGGTACTGTGTTCCAAGAAATTAAGTACCTTTATCGTTGTACAACTGAGTTTTCTTTCATGTGGTAAGTGCTGTGCGACTACAGTGGTATTGCATGAGCCTTGCATGTCTCCTAGATAAGCCCTGGCTGCTCATCCACAGCAACCTCTAGAGAGCCTGGCTTCTAGAGACTGCCTACACTTCACTAAGAGGGGATACCTGGACCTTAGGTACCCACTACGCACCAGGCCAGCTTCCTACACACTACCACTAAGGGTCTGAATCAAGCAGTGATTACTGCCAAGTCACCCAGATGTGGCTCAGCTCAGGAACTCTTCATAACTGGTTAAGGCAGCATCTTCATTCAAGGCTCTCGAGTGCCTTCCCTAGATCTGGAAATGCAGTACTCTTGCATGCATGTAGGTTGATACTGCACCTGTACTCAGCACTGAGAATGTATTCATGCTTTGATAAGATATATATCGGTGTGCGGCTTAAGCTTAACTTTCAAAATCTATTTGCAAACCTTTCTGACTCAGCTACTTCAATATAATAATGAAGTTCAAATAGTATAAAAGTATTACACCAGCTGGGTCCGGCACAGCATGCTTCAAGTCAACTGCTTTTTATCTCTCAAGCTTACGCTTGAATAAATATACCTCCACAACTGTATTTGATTGCTGTCTCATCAACAGACAAGTGTACCTATTTGTGGTTCACAGTAGCTATTTTCCCTCCTCCCCGTTCTGTGAAAGAAAGGTAAGTAACTTGGTCTTCTGATGGGTACTTCTGACTGCAGATTCCTTAACTTGTGAATAGATTCAATAGCAGTACCACCCGATGGGTCTGTTAACTGGCTCAGCACAAGAAAGCCCTGTAGAATCGAGTGGGCAAATTGTCCATCTCGACAGACCATGCTCTCAAAGCAATAGTACCTTTTTATAACATACATGCAGAAGATGGATAAGTTACTTACCTGTAAATCCTAGTTCTCTTCCAGGGCTATCCTCATCAAAGTCATAAACATTGAATATTCCCGCCCTTGTGCGGGGGACCCCGGAGCATATATAAAATACACACATATAAAGTATGAAATATGCACGAAAAAATATATATATAGCATTTTTAGTAGACATATTTTTCATACTAAACTCATTATACATGTGTTAAACAGCAATGCAGGCTATAATCATAAACAGGCTAAAATGCTTTATTTCTATGAAGTTTTTTTTTTTTTAAGATCTTTATAAAATTACAATAGAGAATAAATATCTACCCAAGCCCCAAAACTGGGCTTAGGGAAATAAGCAGTAGTAATCACTAGAGAAAAAAAAAATACATTGAAAAACAATGGAGCATTCTTAGCCAATAGGCTGCATGCAGGTTAACACAGGAGAACCATAAAAACTTTGGCACCGTGCCTTTAAGACCCTGAGCACCTCCAGTATCCCACCATGCCTCAGGGGTGAAGGAGAGGTGACAGTTGGTTCACAGTTAGGTCAGTACTTTTTTACGGTGACAAGCTGTGTAGCCGATCCGAAAGATAGTCTGTCCTGCACTTCTAGGAGACGTGCGTCCGGGGAGGAGGGTGGGTTGTTTATGACTTTGATGAGGATACCCCTGGAAGAGAACTAGGATTTACAGGTAAGTAACTTATCCTTCTCTTCCAGGGGATACTCATCAATAGTCATAAACACTGAATAGATTAGCAAGCCCATCCCCTATCTCTGCGGACTGTCCAATAGAAGTGCAGGAAGAGATATGTATCATGCAAACAAATTTCTCAGAGAGGCTTGCCCCACTTGGGCGTCTGCTCTTGCATCTGAGTCCAAACAGTAATGTCTAGTAAATGTATGTACAGACTTCCATGTAGCAGCCTTACAAATTTCAGATATTGGAACATTGTTAAGGAGGGCAGCAGTAGCCGCTTTTCCCCTTGTGGAATGCGCTTTAGGTCTAGCAAGTAGTTGTTTGTTAGCCAACTGGTAAGCATTAACAATACAAGAAACTATCCATCTTGATATTGTCTGTTTAGATGCTGCCTCTCCTGTCCTCAAATGACCATAATTTACAAACAAGTGGTTGGAATGTCTAATCAATTTTGTTTTATCCAAATAAAATTTTAGCACTCTTTTCAGATCTAGGGAGATCCGGTCTGCACGGCAGCCTCCTGTGAGGTTGTCCGATAGGTCGAGGAGATCTGTGTACCAGAATTGACAGGGCCATTGCGGAGCTATGAGAATCATTCTGGTGCTGGATCTGTAAAGTTTGTTGATCACTGCCGGTATGAGGGAAATCGGTGGAAAAGCGTAGAGAAATATCCCTGACCGATCAACAGGGCATTCCCTCGAGATCCCGGACGGTAGAACCTGGATGCGAAGTCTGGGCATTTCTTGTTTACCTCGTGTGCGAAGAGATCCAATTGAGGTCGACCCCATTGAGCGAAGATGTCTTCGCCGACTTCACCGTGCAGGACCCAATCGTGGGCGTCCTCTAGGTGTCTGCTCAGGAAATCTGCTTCCACGTTTTGTTGACCTGGTAGGTGAACTGCTGTAAGTGACATTCTCTGGCCAGGAGCCAATGCCAGATTGTTTGGGACTCCCGAGATAGGGGTAGGGATCTCGTTCCCCCCTGTCTGTTCAAATAATACATTGTGGTTGTATTGTTCGTTTGTATTAGGAGAGATTTCCCCTGAATCGATGGAGCAAAAGACTTGAGAGCCAGATGGACCGCTCTGAGCTACAGCAGATTGATGTGGTACTTCCTTTCGTTGTCGGACCACAGGCCCTGAGCTTGAAGGGGACCTAGATGAGCCCCCCATCCCCGAGACGCATCCGTTACCAGAGTGTCGGATGGAATTACCTGGTGAAACGGCGCCCCTACTGACAGGTGAGGTCTGTGCATCCACCATTGCAATGACTGACGTGCTGCTATCGGCAGCCGCACTCTGTCCTCCCAGCGACCTGTCCTTTGGCTCCAGTTGTTCTCCAACGCCTCTTGGAGGGGCCTCATATGCAGCCTGGCATTTGGGACAATGAAAATGCATGATGCCATGGAGCCCAGCAGAGAGGTCACCTGACAAGCCCTAGATGCGTCGGATTTTAACAGGTCTTGACACTTTCTCTTTATTGATAATAGTCGTTCCTCCGAAGGATACACTCTTTGGAGCTCTGTGTTTAGTATAGCTCCTAGGTAGTGGAGGTTCTGTGCTGGAATCAAGGTGGACTTTTGGTAGTTGACTTGAAGACCTAGAGACTCAAAAACCTTGAGCACAATATCCCGATGGGCTCTCGCCTGATCCGGAGAGGAGGCTTTCAGTAGCCAGTATCTAGGAAGATTTTTTGTTTTCGAAGATGTGCCGCTACCACTGCCACACATTTCGAGAAGACGCGGGGGCAGATTTCAGGCCAAATGGTAACACTTTGAACTGATAGTGCTGTGAGGCTATCTGGAAGCACAGGAATTTCCGATGCTTGGGAACTATCGGGATGTGAAAGTATGCATCCTGCAGGTCGATGGAGCACATCCAGTCTCCCTGATGTAGCTGAGGGAAAATCTGGTGAAGAGCCAGCATCCTGAACTTTTGCTTTCTTATGTACTTGTTCAGAAGCCGTAAGTCCAGAATCGGTCTGAAAACGCCCTCTCGGCCTTTTTTCGCTACCAGAAAATAACGGGAGTAAACCCCCTTTCCTCTGTGTGCAAGCAGAACTTTTTCTACTGCCTTCTTTCGTAAGAGGGCATGAGCTTCCTTGCGCAATAGGCTGACATGAGATGGATTGCATTTGGCTGGTGGCAAGTGCGGTGGAGGTTGTCTGAAAAGAAGAGAGTAGCCATTTTCGACAATGTTGAGCACCCATTTGTCTTTTGTGATAGAGTGCCACTCGTGAAGAAAATCTGTGATACTTCCCCCCCCCCCCACCGGAGTGGTGCACAGTGTCAAGGGAAGCGAGTTCTCATTGCTTGGCCGGCGCTTTTGGTGTGGACTGTTGAGGTCTACTTGACCCTCATTCCCTTGTGGCCTTACGAGCCTGAAAAAGAGGGCGTCCCTGCCTTTGCTGTGGCCTCTGGGACCAGTGAGGGGTTTGAACCCTCTGCTGGAAAGGGCGCCTGTCATAAGGCCTATACCTCCGCCTGAAGTCCTTCTTCCTTTCCAGGCCTACTGCCCTCATGGTGTCCACTTCAGTATTCATGCGTGCCATTTCTTCGTCCGTATGGGTACCAAACAGCGAGTTCCCGTTGAATGAGAGATTTAGGATGCGCTGTTGTGCTTCCTGTTTTAAACCAGTCAATCTCAGCCAGGAAGACCTTCTTGCACAGATTCCATGTGCGTACCCATGTGCAGCTAAGTCTGCCCCATCTGCCGCTGCGCTGATGACTTGGTTGGATACCAGACATCCCTCTTACAGGATCTCTTGGAAGTCCTGTCTGTCTTCCCTAGGTAATTTTTCTGTGAACCTGTTGAGAGTCCCACAGAGAACGGTCATATCTGCCTAGGAGTGCAGACGCGCTGGAGACCTTCATTACAGATGCCGCTGTGCCGCACATTTTTCTCCCCAGAGAGTCTAGATGTCTGCTCTCTTTGTCCGGTGGAACCGTGGAGGATGATGCCACTGAGTGAGTTTTTTGGGCTGCGGCCAATATTACTGAGTCCGGTGGCGGATCCGTTCTTAGGAATAAAGGATCTTGTTCAGGCGCTTTATATTTTTTCAAAATCCTAGCCGGAGCAGATTTGAGGGTGGCTGGCGCCAAAAAAGTGTCCATGTTTGGCTGCAACAGACCAGGCACTAGCGACAGTAGCTTTTTCGAAACTGCTCTATGTTGTAGAGTCTCAAAAATGACGGATGAGGAGGTTGATGGTTCTGGAACCTCCATATTTAACTTCTGTGCTCCCCTGAAAAGTACCTCATTAAAAGTAGTGATGTCATCCACCAGTGAGACTCTAGCTGGTGGAGAATCTGTTAAGGTGGGGGAGTAACGTCCGACGGATGACCCTGACGATGACCAAGAGTGCGATCTTCTGTGTCCTGATAGTGACCTAGATCGTCGCTGGGAACTCGACCTGCTGCGAGACGCTGTAACAGAGCGCCCAGGCCTCGTGGTCGGTTGGCGAGAAGCAGAACGAGCTCGTCCTGCCCACGCTTTCGGTGATGGTGTTCTCGGGAGAGAGGCAGTGGGAGAGTACATCCGTGAATACTGCGAATCCGGGGAGGCCGCTGGTCTGTTAAGGCTCTCCAACCATCTTGGCGACAAATTGATGGGTGAAACATGCCCCGATGATGCCGCTCTCGAACGAGATGAATCACTCCTTATGGAGACCACTGGAGATAGAGCGGCCTTATCTGCTGGCGGAAGTCGATGTTCTACTCCCTGCGAGACAGGTAAAACCTGTGTCGACGTCGACAGCTGTACCGACGTCGAAGGGAGCGCCGCCAGTTGTTCTTGCCTCGACGTTGAGTGCCTCGACGTCGAACGACGATCTCTGGACCTCGACCTGCTCGCCGTCGTGTGCCTCGACGTAGAGCGGTGGGCGGCCGACGGCGGATGACGCTCTCGCCGCCGTGGTGACTTCGACGTTGTGTCTCTTGACGTCGAGGGGTGCGAGGCCTTTGGTGGCGAACGGGCGCGCCGGTGATGGCTCGACGTCGATCGGCGGGCTGCCGTCGACGGAGATATGCCCCTGCGATGGCCATGTTCTCTCGACGCCGTATCCTTCGACGTCGGGCCGGTCGCCGGCGATATATGACGGTGAGATGGTGGCAGCGACGACGTCGACGGGGAACAAACAGGTACTTTCCTACCTGCTGACGTCGACCTAGCCATACTCTCCTGAGAGTGGCTTGTTGGCTGCCTGGGAAGCGAAGAGGATGATGTTTTCTGCCTCTCGTGAAGCCCATGAAGCCTGATCTTTTCTCTGTCCTTCAGAGTCCTCTTTGACATGTTCTTGCAGTGTTTGCAAGTGTCAGGGCAGTGACTCTGAGGCAGGCACACAATACAAAGAGTGTGGATCTGACTGGGCCGTCTTCTTCCCACAGGAAGGGCAGTTGACAACAACGGAAGGCATTTTTCTGTCAGGAAAAAACTGCCAAACTCAGACAATGATGTTAGATGTCGAGTAAAATAGGAAAAAACGCTGTTTTAAAGTATTTTTCTGAGAAAAACTCAGAAAAACTGAGAGCTCAATGCTCCAGGATCCTCTCAGAAGAAGCCGGAAAAAAGAACTGACCTAACTGTGAACCAACTGTCACCGCTCCTTCACCCCTGAGGCATGGTGGGATACTGGAGGTGCTCAGGGTCTTAAAGGCACGGTGCCAAAGTTTTTATGGTTCTCCTGTGTTAACCTGCATGCAGCCTATTGGCTAAGAATGCTCCATTGTTTTTCAATGTATTTTTTTTTTCTCTAGTGATTACTACTGCTTATTTCCCTAAGCCCAGTTTTGGGGCTTGGGTAGATATTTATTCTCTATTGTAATTTTATAAAGATCAAAAAAAAAAACTTCATAGAAATAAAGCATTTTAGCCTGTTTATGATTATAGCCTGCATTGCTGTTTAACACATGTATAATGAGTTTAGTATGAAAAATATGTCTACTAAAAATGCTATATATATATTTTTTCGTGCATATTTCATACTTTATATGTGTGTATTTTATATATGCTCCGGGGTCCCCCGCACAAGGGCGGGAATATTCAATGTTTATGACTTTGATGAGGATAGCCCTGGAAGAGAACTAGGATTTTTCTCTTTTTCTCTAGTGATTACTACTGCTTATTTCCTTAAGCCCAGTTTTGGGGCTTGGGTAGATATTTATTCTCTATTGTAATTTTATAAAGATCAAAAAAAAAAATATATATATATCATAGAAATAAAGCATTTAGCCTGTTTATGATTATAGCCTGCATTGCTGTTTTACACATGTATATATGAGTTTAGTATGAAAAATATGTCTACTAAAAATACTATATATTTTTTTTTTCGTGCATATTTCATACTTTATATGTGTGTATTTTATATATGCTCCGGGGTCCCCCGCACAAGGGCGGGAATATTCAATGTTTATGACTATTGATGATGATCCCCTGGAAGAAAAGGTCATGTAACAACCTGACAGATGTCCAGGGCAGGTACTCTTCATGAACGTATGCATCAATGTCCATGTAGTCTCCTGACAAATTAACAGGGCAGGCACTCTGAGTGTTAGTGCAGTGGTAGCAGCTTTGGCTCTGGTGGAATGAGCCCATAACCCTTCTGGAGGCTGATTCTGTTTTTTCACTGTCTTGCCCCCCCCCCCCCCCCATAGAGCCCTACAAAGAGCTATGGTCCTCACTGTATTCTTTGGAGCAATTTATTTTAAAGCTAAGTGCTCCTTGTGGTCCTAGCAAAGTCTCTCTTCTCCCTTAGTGGGATGAGAAGGGGGCAATGCATGTGGAAAGGTGATGCCTGCCCAACATGAAATGGAGTGACCACTTTTGGTAGAAATTAAGCTCAGGTCCTCAACACCAATATAACTTCAGAGCATGTCACAAGGATGTGGGTTGACAGAGTGTGCAGCTTGCTAACAGGCCTAGCCAATATAATGGCGATGAGAAAGACCAATTTCAGTGTCAGAAGCCTTAATGGATAATTGTGCAGTAGCTCAAAAGGGGGCAAAGGTTTCAAGTCTCTCTGTGGCATTACAAATGGTTTCGGTGATGATATATGTTGCAAACCTTTCAAGAATCTCATCACAAGAGATGATTTAAATAAAGAAGTCTGATCCAGCAACAGCGTGAAAGAGTTGACAAACAGTCCTCCTGGCCCAATGCAGGGCCACTACAATGACGAAAGCCTGATCCTTCATAATATTATTCAGGACATGAACAAGGCAAGTCAGCAGCGGGAAGGCAAACATGAGTCCACAGCTCCATTTTAGGCCAAAGAGTCACCTTGGAAACTCCAACATGTTGAAGTGCTCCAGGCACAACAGCCCTCTGTGATCCAATAGACATCTGCAGTGGAGTTTGTCCACCTTTAGAGAATCCGCCAGGTGGTTCAGTACCGGAGAAATTCCCTGGCTGTCCAGCCAATTCCAGAGGAGTAAAACCTACTGACAGGACCCAAGACCCCACCCTGCTTGTACAACATGCAGTGGTGTGTTCAGTGAGCACCTGCATAAGCTTTGCTTTGGTGGTGGATACTAACGTCTTCAATGCCAAGCTAATTGCTCTCAACTCCAACAAACTGAGGTGGAGTTGAGTCTCTGATGAAGACCAGAAGCCTCTGATCTCCACCTCCCCAAGATCGCCTCCTCAACCTAGCAGTGATGCATCTGTGACCACTGTCAAATTCCCATGATGTTGGGTCACTGGGATTCAAAGTCCCACTGCAGAGCTAGCATGTGCCACGTGGTATGTTTGGCCATCAGGATGCAGGAGACTATCAAAGCAGCTCAGTCTCATCCACAATGATATCCAGTGCACAGGCTAAAACATCACAATCATAGTCTGAAGGTCCTGACCCCTTTGCTCTGGAGGATAGGCACAAAACCTTACTGCATCTACATATCTGTGCCTACGCTCAGCCCTTTCTTACCTCTGACCAGTCCAAGGCCCTTCTTGACCCTGCTCCCACCTCGTACTTTAGTCACACACACCCTCCTTATTTCTCTCTCTCTGTAATATCCCATGGTCAGCCTTTCTCTTTTGCATATTTTGCTATTTCATCGTTCTCTTGGCCCTTTTAAGCTCTTATGGCTCAGGCCATTTTTCTTTTTTACTTAAGCACTTTCCGTTTACAACCCATGTTTGCACTTTTGCTTTACCTCTTTTCTACCAATTTTTCTCTTTTACTTAGTGCTCGGTTTCATTCTGTTTTTCTCTTTCGCTTCAGCTCTTTTCAGCCTGTTTGCTCTTTTACGATGGTCGGTCTGCCTTCACCCAGTGTTTGCTCTTTTTCTTTTCTGGCCTTTAGCTCTCCTGCTCTGTACGCTCCCCGCTGCCATTACCCCCAGCCCCACTGTGCCTTTTCCCTGTCTCACCGCTCTTCACCTGCTTCTTCTCTTGAGTTTTCTTCCGGGTCTGCCACATATCCCCTCCAACTGCTGCCATGCTTCTCCCCCTTCAAGGACCTACTTAATGGTAGTCAAAAGCAAGCCTGTTTGCGTCTGGACCACTCTTGGCATAAAAACCATGGTCCAACTGTCCCCTCTCCAATATAGTGGAAGGCTCCTCTGTCCGCTCGACTTGGGCGCTCTCCTCCTCCCTCTGCTGCAGCACCACACACCTCAGTAAGAGCTTTCATCTGCATCTACTGCCATTTCACTGCAGTAGCCAACCACTCCCCTCACTCAAACACTAACCACAACACCACTCAATAGCAAACCAGCATCTCAAGTTTCACTCAAAAGCATGATACTCAACACTTGCTTGCTCAGCAAACAAGCAACGGAAATCTGGGACCTGTTGAGCAATGACAAATTAGACTTCCTCTTCCTCACAGAACCTTGGCTCAACTCCACATTGACCAAACATCACCATGTCAAACCCGGCAGGCTACAAGATTGCACAACAGGACCACTGTCAGAAGCCAGGAGAGAGGGGGGCTCTCAGTCGTCTACAAAGACCCCATCAAGTGTTCAACGACCAAGAATGCGACATCATCTATTTAAGCTGCCAAATCTCCAAGATTTTCACCCCAAGTGGAACCACTGTTCTAGTGAGAACTGAGCCCACGAGTTACCTTCCCCAACATCATCACGGTTGTTAGGAGGTTCCACTTTCTCGGAAGGTGATTGACACCTGCCTGCCTTCAGCAACCAGTCATTAAGGTAGAGGTAGACTGGTACCCCCAACCGTCGAAGGTGTGCTATGACCACCGCCATCACTTGTCAACACCTGAGGGGCTCTGGTGAGGCCAAAAGGGAGCACTGTGAACTAACAATGCTCCTTGCCTACTGTGAAAAGCAGATAGCACCTCTGGGTCTATAGGACAGGATATATGGAAACAAAGGACTTGCAGGTCCAACGTCACAATCCAGTCTCAGGGCAACAGGATTGACAAGACCTGGGCTAGTGTGAGCATATTGAATTTGTCCTTCCACAGGAAGGCACTGAATGGGCGAAGATGTAAAATAGGACCAAGGTCTCTGTCCTTCTTAGACACAAGGAAGTAGCAGGAATAGTACACATTTCCTAATTCCAAGACTGGAACTCTATGGCCCCATTGGCCTAAAGGGCCACTTCCAGCTACAAGAAAGAAAGGTGGTCCTCTATCTGTCCTGATGGCAGTGGAAGGTGTGCGGGGTAGCCACAATGTACAATCTGGAGGACCCACTTGTCTGAAGTGCTGGTCTGCCACCCAAGAAGGACATACTGGATCCTGCCTCCAAGAGCGTGGCTGTATGCCAGCAGGACACACTAAAGCACTGCTAGGCTGAGGAAGGACTCTGCAACTGGCAAAACTGAAAACCATGACAAAAGCAACAGAGAGGTAAAAGAGAGCGAGCGAGCGAGAGAGAGAGAGAGAGAGAGAGAGAGAGGTAAAAGAGAGCGAGAGGTAAAAGAGAGGTAAAAGAGAGAGAGAGAGGTAAGAGAGAGAGGTAAGAGAGAGAGAGAGAGAGAGAGAGAGAGAGAGAGAGAGAGAGAGAGAGAGAGAGAGAGAGAGAGAGGTAAAAGAGAGAGAGAGAGAGAAATGGGACAAAGACCATAGAAACATTCTGAAGCCCTACTCTCCTTTAACCAATCCAGGGAATAATCTGCTTCTTCACCAAAGAGCTCAGAACCATCAAATGACATGTCCACATCAAGGACACTTGAACTTTCCAAGAGAGGGTGCAGACCTCATCTAAGCAATAAGTGCAACACTCATCCTACTGCTTGATCTAATTAGTCGGGCGTGTCCAAGCTAGAGCATATTACGAATTTTGCTGCATCACAACTATCCTGAATAGTTTGAGTAAGAGGCACCAAAAAGTCCATCTAGAACAGCCGGTGAAACTTGTGTCACCATGTTTCAAAAGGCATGGGAGTAGCGGCTTCGAAGACAGCTGGCAGTCACTGATGTCAGAGCAAGGCATGAGAAGAGAAAATCCATTTGTCAAATGTCTGTTTTGACTCTCAGTCAGGTGGGGTGGCAGAAAAGATGGTGGGGACTGGCATTACTGGTGGATGCCTGTACCACCAAACTCTCCAGCATTAGATGTTGAATACAAAAGCTAGGTTGCCAGGTGGAGGCAGATGGCGATTAGTAACCTGCCTTTTAACACTAGAACATGGTTTTTCCAAAGTGCCCAAATTGGTATCATTGATAGCCTCATTAAATGGCAACCGAGGTTCTGTAAGGGGCCTTACCTGACTGAAGTAACTCAGTCAACACACAACTTTTTACCTCCATAGTTGGGGGCTGTAGAGCTAAGACTTCTATTGCACTTCACTTAACTGCAAAGGAGACACTTTCCTTTGCAGCAGGACCAGTGGAAGACACAAGGTCAGTATCTAGAGAAGTATGCAGACCACAGGCTTCTTCATACCAAATTTCCGCGTGATATTGTAGGAGAGACGAGTCTCCATCATTATAACTGTCAGTGCCAAGAAAAGACTAAAGTTTTGCCCTACTGTGTGGTAAGGGCAAAGTGTCAGATTCTAAAGGATTACCTGATATGTGAACGCCGGTTAGGCACAGTCTCAGCTTAGGTGGATTCTGCTCAGAGTAGGGTGTTACAGTGGGTTGCAAATCCTTGTCCAGTGCTGGTATTTATGCAAAGGGATCCTGCGCCCGGTGCAGTGCTGGAAGCAAAGTTAGTGCCAGAGACAGTGCTGAACTGATATGGGTTCCAGAGGCACCAACAGTGTCAAGCGCAGACAAGCTGGCAAATATCGGACTAGAATCCTTGCGGATCCTTGGGGTCTGATAGCACCCCAGAGAAAACCGTTAAAATAACAAAAATGTGCAGCATGGCCTCTCTAAAGGCTTTTACTTGCCATAACAGTGCCAGCTGACTCACTGAAACAAGCTCTACCAGCCATATGGGAAGCTGAATTATAGACTACCTAATCCAGAGTGGAAAACCACAGCATCATAGCTTCTTTGAACCTACCATTGCAACACACACCCACCTTGTGCATCCTGAAAGTATTGTTCATAAAGATCCTGCACTAAGAAGAGCAAAAATAGCAAAATCTATATAACTGTTTAAATTTCAGGATGTTAATTTAACTCTTACCTCTTAAAAACAAATCATAAGTAGTTCAGCAAAGAAAATGCCCCACCTAAGAGGGAGGCACCCACAACCAACACCACCTGTGAAGTAGACAATAAAGTCCCTTATTCAATGGAAACCACATTTCTAAAGGCCCCCATTGATCTGTTTCTAGTGAGCTGCAAGATTACACTAAAATGATCCCATCCCTAAAGCGATAGAGGCACCAGAAAGATGCACAACACCATCAATGGTCAAATAAGCCTTCTTCTGAAAGAGACTGAATGCTGAGCCAATGGACTAGAGTCTCTAGGTTGGATCAGAAAATGAAAATGTCACGTACCCAGTGTACATCTGTTCGTGGCATTGGTCGCTGCAGATTCACATGTTGTGCACAGTCCGCCATCTGGTGTTGGGTCGGAGTGTTACAAGTTGTTTTTCTTCGAAGAAGTCTTTCGAGTCACAAGACCGAGGGACTCCTCCTCCTTTGTTCCATTGTGCATGGGCGTTGACTTCATGTTAGATTGTTTTCCCCGCAGAGGGTGAGGTAGTAGTTGTGTGTGTTAGTAATAGTGCCCATGCAATGGAATGAATAAGTATGTACAAATTAAGGTTAAGTAATATATATATATATACAAGTGTACAGTTGTTGAAGATAACTTCCGACGGCTACAGGCTCCCGGGTGGGCACATGTGAATCTGCAGCGACCAATGCCACGAACAGATGTACACTGGGTAAGTGACATTTTCAGTTCGATGGCATCTGTTGCTGCAGATACACATGTTGTGCATAGACTAGTAAGCAGTTATCTCCCCAAAAGCGGTGGCTCAGCCTGTAGGAGTGGAAGTAGTCTGAAACAAAGTTCTTAGTACGGCTTGACCTACTGTGGCCTGTTGTGCGGATAGCACGTCTACACAGTAGTGTTTAGTAAATGTGTGAGGCGTGGACCATGTGGCTGCCTTACATATTTCGTGCATTGGAATATTTCCTAGGAATGCCATGGTAGCGCCTTTTTTCCTGGTTGAGTGTGCCCTTGGTGTAATGGGCAGTTGTCTCTTTGCTTTAAGATAGCAGGTTTGGATGCATTTAACTATCCATCTGGCTATACCTTGTTTTGATATTGGGTTTCCTGTATGAGGTTTTTGAAATGCAATAAACAGTTGCTTTGTTTTCCTAACCTCCTTTGTTCTGTCGATGTAGTACATTAGTGCTCTTTTGACATCTAATGTATGTAGTGCCCTTTCAGCTACTGAGTCTGGCTGTGGGAAGAACACTGGTAACTCTACCGTTTGATTTAAGTGGAACGGTGAAATAACCTTTGGTAGGAATTTAGGATTGGTTCTTAGTACAACCTTATTTTTGTGTATTTGGATAAAAGGTTCTTGTATTGTAAATGCCTGAATTTCACTTACTCTTCTTAGAGATGTGATGGCAATGAGAAATGCAACTTTCCAGGTTAAGAATTGTATTTCACAAGAATGCATGGGTTCAAAAGGTGGTCCCATGAGTCTTGTCAAGACGATGTTAAGGTTCCACGAAGGAACTGGTGGTGTTCTTGGTGGTATTATTCTTCTTAGGCCCTCCATAAATGCTTTAATGACGGGTATCCTAAACAGTGAAGTTGAATGAGTAATCTGCAGATATGCAGATATTGCTGCAAGGTGTATTTTTATGGAAGAGAAGGATTAGTTACTTACCTGTAAATCCTAGTTCTCTTCCAGGGGTATCCTCATCAAAGTCATAAACATTGAATATTCCCGCCCTTGTGCGGGGACCCCGGAGCATATATATATAAAATACATACATATTATCATGTGTAAAACAGCAATGCAGGCTATAATCATAAATAGGCTAAAATGCTTTATTTCTATGCAAGTTTTTTTTTTTTTTTTTTTTTTTATATTATAAAATCACAATAGATCATAAATATCTACCTAAGCCCCAAAAACTGGACTTAGGAAAGTAAACAGCAGTAAATATCAGAGAAAAATAGAAAAAAAAACACACTGAAAAACAATGAAGCATTCTTAGCCAATAGGCTGCATGCAGGTTAACACAGGAGAACCATAAAAACTTTGGCACCGTGCCTTTAAGACCCTGAGCACCTCCAGTATCCCACCATGCCTCAGGGGTGAAGGGAAGGTGACAGTTGGTTCACAGTTAGGTCAGTACTTTTTTACGGTGACAATCTGTGTAACTGATCAGAAAGATAATCTGTCCTGCACTTCTAGGAGACTTAAGTCCGGGGAGGAGGGTGGGTTGTTTATGACTTTGATGAGGATACCCCTGGAAGAGAACTAGGATTTACAGGTAAGTAACTAATCCTTCTCTTCCAGGGGATCCTCATCAATAGTCATAAACATTGAATAGATTAGCAAGCCCATCCCTAAACTCTGCGGACTGTCCGAAAGAAGTGCAGGAAAGAATAGATATTCATGCAAATAGATTTCTAAGAGAGGCCTGCCCCACCTGGGCATCCGCTCTTGCATCCGAGTCTAAACAGTAATGCTTAGTAAAGGTATGCACAGACTTCCATGTAGCAGCCTTACAAATCTCGGAAATTGGTACATTGTTAAGGAGGGCAGCAGTAGCCGCTTTTCCCCTTGTGGAATGCGCTTTTGGCCTAGCCAGTAATTGCTTATTAGCCAGTTGGTAAGTGTTAACAATACAAGACACAATCCATCTTGATATCGTTCGTTTAGACGCTGCCTCTCCTGTTCTTAAATGACCATAATTCAGAAACAAATGGTTAGAATGTCTAATCGGTTTTGTTTTGTCCAAATAGAATTTCAGCACTCTTTTTAAGTCTAAAGAATGCAATGCTTTCTCAGCCGGAGTCTCCGGATTGGGAAAGAAAGTCGGTAAAGATATAGTCTGATTGATATGGAATTCTGACACCACCTTCGGAAGGAAAGATGGGTGAGTTCGCAGAACCACTATTATCGTGAAAAACCGTGTACGGTTCTCTGCAAGACAGAGCCTGAATTTCGCTGACCCTCCTCGCTGAAGTAATGGCCACCAAAAAAGCCGTCTTCCACGTAAGGTGCTGTAAAGAGGCCTTGTGGATAGGTTCAAAGGGAGGGCCCATAAGTTTTGACAGGACTACATTCAGTTCCTATGGAGGAGAAGGTCTCCGAATGGGAGGAAAAACCTTTTTCAAGCCTTCTAAAAAATCCTTGACTACAGGTATCGTAAAGAAGGATTCCTGAGAAGGCGACTTACGATACGCTGTAATTGCAGACAAATGAACCTTAATAGAAGATACCTGCAGACCAGACTTCGCCAGATGAAGCAAATAGGACAGTATGACATCCTCCTGAGCACGTATGGGATTTATACCTTGTTGAGAGCACCAGATGTAAAATCTCTTCCACTTAAAAGCGTAAGAACGCCTCGTGGAAGGTCGTTTTGACTCTTTCAAGATGTTCATGCACTCCTGTGACAGCCCTAGGTGCCCATACTGTAGGAATTCAGGAGCCATGCTGTCAAGCTCAGAGAGGGAAGGTTGGGATGTAGGATTCTGCCTTCCCTTCTGCTCAGGAGATCCGGTCTGCACGGCAACCTCCTGTGAGGTTTTTCCGATAAGTTGAGTAGATCCGTGTACCAGAATTGGCGGGGCCATTGTGGTGCTATCAGAATCATTCTGGTTCTGGAGTTGTAAAGTTTGTTGATTACTGCCGGTATGAGGGGAATCGGTGGAAAGGCGTAGAGAAATATCCCTGACCAGTTGATCAACAGGGCATTCCCTTGAGATCCCGGACGGCAGAACCTGGATGCGAAGTCTGGGCATTTCTTGTTTGCTTCGTCTGCAAAGAGATCCAACTGGGGTCGACCCCATTGACCGAAGATGTCCTCGACGACTTCGTCGTGTAGGACCCAGTCGTGCGCGTCTTCTAGATGTCTGCTCAGGAAATCTGCCTCTACGTTTTGCTGACCTGGCAGGTGTACCGCTGTGATAGACATTCCCCTGGCCAGGAGCCAATGCCATATCGTTTGGGACTCTCGAGACAGAGGTAGTGATCTTGTTCCCCCGTTTGTTCAGGTAATACATTGTGGTTGTATTGTCTGTCTGAATTAGGAGAGATTTCCCCTGAACCAATGGAGAGAAAGATTTGAGAGCCAGATGGACCGCTCTGAGCTCCAGTAGATTTATGTGATAGTTCTTTTCCTTGTCGGACCACAGACCCTGAGCTTGGAAGGAACCCAGATGAGCACCCCAACCCTGAAGAGACGCATCCGTTACCAGAGTGTCGGCTGGAATTGTCTGGTGAAACGGAGAACCTATCGACAGGTGAGGTCTGTGCATCCACCATTGTAGTGATTGAAAAGCCGCTGTTGGTAGTTGTACTCTGTCCTCCCAGCGACCAGTCTTTTGGCTCCAGTTGTTCTCTAATGCCTCCTGAAGGGGCCTCATGTGTAGCCTGGCATTCGGGACTATGAAGATGCATGAAGCCATGGAGCCCAGAAGCGATGTCACCTGACGAGCAGTAGGTGCATCGGCTGTTAATAGTTGTTGACACTTCCTGTGGATTGATAAAAGTCGTTCCTCCGAAGAATACACTCTTTGGAGCTCTGTGTTTAGTATAGCTCCCAGGTAGTGGAGGTTTTGTGTTGGAATCAAGGTTGACTTGTTGTGGTTGATTTGAAGACCTAGAGACTCGAAAGTTCTTAGTACAATGTCTCGATGTTTTCTCGCCTGATCCGGAGAGGAAGCCTTCAATAGCCAGTCGTCCAGGTAGGGGTAGACGAATAGTTTTTGCCTTCGAAGATGTGCCGCTACCACTGCTACACATTTTTAAAAGACTCGGGGTGCAGACTTCAGGCCGAATGGTAGAACTCTGAATTGGTAGTGCTGTGACGCTATCTGGAAACGTAAGAATTTCCGATGTTTGGATGCTATTGGGATGTGAAAATATGCATCCTGTAGGTCGATGGAGCACATCCAGTCTCCCTGATGCAGTTGCGGAACAATCTGGTGAAGGGCTAGCATCCTGAACTTCTGTTTTCTTATGTATTTGTTCAGGAGCCGTAGGTCCAGAATTGGCCTGAAGATGCCCTGTTGACCTTTTTTCGCCACCAGAAAGTAACGGGAGTACACCCCTTTTCCTTTTTGTGCCGGAGGAACCTTTTCTACCGCTTTCTTTTGTAGGAGTGCAAGAACTTCCTTGCGTAGCAGGCTGAGATGAGAAGGAAAACATCTTGCTGGCGGCAAGTGTGGCGGAGGTTTTTTGAAAAGGAGAGAATAGCCATGTTCGACAATATTGAGCACCCATTTGTCTCTTGTGATGGAGTGCCACTCGTGAAGATGATGCGTAATACTTCCCCCCCACCGGAGTGGTGCACAGTGTTGAGGGAAGCAATGCTTCATTGCTTTGTTGGTGTCTTTGCTGTAGACTGTTGAGGTCTACTTGCCCCTCGGTCTCTTGTGGGTCTACGTGCCTGAAACAGGGGACGTCCCTGTCGTTGTTGTGGCCTCTGAGACCAGTGAGGGGTTTGAACCCTCTGCTGGAATGGTCATCTGTCGTACGGCCTGTACCTCCGCCTGAAGTCTTTCTTACGTTCCAGACCCACTGCCCTCATAGTGTCCACCTCCGTTTTCATTCGGGCCATCTCTTCATCCGCGTGGGTACCGAACAACGAATTCCCGCTGAATGGAAGGTTTAAAATGCGTTGCTGTGCCTCCTGTTTCAGACCCGTGAGCCGTAGCCAGGAAGACCTCCTAGCGCAGATTCCGTGCGCATACCCATGCGCAGCCAAATCCGCCCGTCCGCCGCCGCGCTGATGACCTGGTTAGATACTAGGCCCCCTTCCTGCAACATTTCTTGGAAGTCCTGTCTATCTTCCCTGGGCAACTTTTCTGTAAATCTGTGGAGTGAGTCCCACAGAGAGCGGTCATATCTGCCCAGAAGTGCTGAGGCGCTGGAGACCTTCATAGCAGATGCCGCCGTACCGCACATCTTTCTCCCCAAGGAGTCTAGGTGTCTGCTCTCCTTATCCGGGGGGACTGTGGAAGATGATGCCACAGAGTGTGTTTTTCTGGCTGCGGCTAAGATAACAGAGTCCGGTGGCGGATCCTTCCGCAGGAATAAAGGATCTTGCTCCGGAGCTTTGTACTTCTTTTGAATCCTAGCCGGGGCAGACTTGAGAGTGGCTGGAGTCAGAAAGGTGTCCATAGTAGGTTGCAGCAAACCCGGTACTAGTGGCAGCAGTTTTCTCGAGACTGATCTGTGTTGTAGGGTCTCAAAGATAACTGAGGATGAGGTGGCCGGCTCCGGTACCTCAATATTTAGTTTCTGCGCTCCCCTTAAAAGAACCTCATTAAAAGTGGTGATATCATCCACCGGTGAGATCCTAGCAGGTGGAGAATCTGTCAGTGTGGGGGAGTAGCACCCAACAGACGATCCTGAAGAAGACCAAGAAGGTGATCTTCTGTGTGGTGTTCGCGACCTGGTTCTCCTTCGGGAACGAGACCTGCTACGAGAAGCTGTAGCAGAGTGTGCAGGTCTTGTGGTCGGCTGACGAGAAGCAGAACGAGCCCGTCCTGCTCTAGCTGTAGGCGATGGCGTTCTAGGCAATGAGGCAGTAGGAGAATACATACTAGAGTATTGGGAATCCGGGGATGCTGCCGGTCTATTGAGGCTCTCTAACCATCTAGGTGATAGAGTGATGGGAGAAACATGCCCCGATGAGCCCGCTCTAGAATGGGATGATGCACTCCGTATAGAGACCACCGGTGAGGGAGCTTTTTCCGCTGGCTCTACTGCCTGTGACACAGCTGAAGGTTGTGTCGACGTCGATTGCATCCTCGACGTCGAAAGTTGCGATGGCTGGTCTGTTCTCGACGTCGAAGGCCTTGACGTCGAAGGCCTTGACGTTGAATGTCTTGACGCCGATCGCGGGACCTGGACCTACTCGCCGTCGTGTGTCTCGACGTTGAGTGGCGAGTGGTCGACGGCGGATGTTCATGCAGTCGTGGTGTTTTTGGCGTCGTGTCCTTCGACGCCAAGGGGCGAGATGTTCTCGACGGCGAACGGGAGCGCCGGAGATGGCTCGACGCCGAACGGCAGCCTGCCGTCGACGGAGATGTACCCCTGTGCTGTCCATGCTTCGACGCTTTGTCCCTCGACGTCAGTCTGGTCACCGTCGACGGCGATCTATGCCGGTGAGACGGTGGCGCCGATGACGTCGATGGAGAACAAACAGGCACAATCCTACCTGTCGACGTCGATCTGGCCATTCCTTCTGTTGTAGGTCTGGGAAGTGAAGAGGATGTTGACTTTTTCCTCTCCTGAAGCCCATGTAGCCTGATTTTCTCTCTGTCTTTGAGAGTCCTCCTCGACATCTTCTTACAATACTTGCAGGTGTCAGGACAGTGACTCTGTGGCAGGCAGACAATACACAGAGTGTGGGTCTGACTGGGCTTTCTTCTTCCCACAAGAAGGACATTTTACAAAAAGAGATGGCATTTTCTGTCAGAAAAGACTGCCAAACTCAGACAAAAGATGTTATTTGTCGAGTAAACAGGAAAAAACACTATTTTTAGGAATTTTTCTGAAGAAAAAACTCAGAAAAACTGAGAGCTCAATGCTCCAGGATCCTCTCAGAAGAAGCCGGAAAAAAGAACTGACCTAACTGTGAACCAACTGTCACCTTCCCTTCACCCCTGAGGCATGGTGGGATACTGGAGGTGCTCAGGGTCTTAAAGGCACGGTGCCAAAGTTTTTATGGTTCTCCTGTGTTAACCTGCATGCAGCCCTATTGGCTAAGAATGCTTCATTGTTTTTCAATGTGTTTTTTTTTCTATTTTTCTCTGATATTTACTGCTGTTTACTTCCCTAAGTCCAGTTTTTGGGGCTTAGGTAGATATTTATGATCTATTGTGATTTTATAATATAAAAAAAAAAAAAAACTTGCATAGAAATAAAGCATTTTAGCCTATTTATGATTATAGCCTGCATTGCTGTTTTACACATGATAATATGTATGTATTTTATATATATATGCTCCGGGGTCCCCGCACAAGGGCGGGAATATTCAATGTTTATGACTATTGATGAGGATCCCCTGGAAGAGAAGGCTAGATTTGACTTTTGTAAGTGTAGTAAGTATCCCACTACATCTTTTGGGGATGCGTGTAATGGATGAACTTGATTATTATGGCAGTAGCAAACAAACCTTTTCCATTTGCTTGCATAGCAGTGTCTAGTGGATGGCCTTCTAGCTTGTTTTATGACTTCCATACATTCTTGAGTGAGGTTTAAATGTCCGAATTCTAGGATTTCAGGAGCCAGATTGCTAGATTGAGCGATGCTGGGTTTGGATGCCTGATCTGCTGTTTGTGTTGTGTTAACAGATCTGGCCTGTTGGGTAACTTGACGTGTGGTACTACTGACAGGTCTAGTAGTGTTGTGTACCAAGGTTGTCTTGCCCATGTTGGTGCTATTAATATGAGTTTGAGTTTGTTTTGACTCAATTTGTTTACTAGATATGGAAGGAGAGGGAGAGGGGGAAAAGCGTATGCAAATATCCCTGACCAGTTCATCCATAGGGCATTGCCTTGAGACTGTGTGTGGGTACCTGGATGCGAAGTCTCGACATTTTGCGTTCTCCTTTGTGGCAAATAGGTCTATTTGCAGTGTACCCCAAATTTTGAAGTAAGTGTTTAGGATTTGGGGGTGAATCTCCCATTCGTGGACCTGTTGGTGATCTCGAGAGAGATTGTCTGCTAGGTGATTTTGGATCCCTGGAATAAACTGTGCTATTAGGCGAATGTGGTTGTGAATTGCCCATTGCCATATCTTTTGTGCTAGGAGACATAGCTGTGTCGAGTGTGTTCCCCCTTGCTTGTTTAGGTAATACATTGTTGTCATGTTGTCTGTTTTGACAAGAACGTATTTGTGGGTTATGATGGTTTGAAATGCTTTTAGCGCCAGGAATACTGCTAGTAATTCGAGGTGATTTATATGCAGTTTTGTTTGATGTACGTCCCATTGTCCTTGGATGCTGTGGTGATCGTGGTGTGCTCCCCACCCTGTCATGGAAGCATCTGTTATTACGTATTGTGGCACTGGGTCTTGGAACGGCCGCCCTTTGTTTAAATTTGTACTGTTCCACCATAGAAGCGAGATGTATGTTTGGCGGTCTATCAACACCAGATCTAGAAGGTGACCCTGTGCATGTGACCATTGTGATGCTAGGCACTGTTGTAAGGGCCTCATGTGCAGTCTTGCGTTTGGGGCAATGGCTATGCATGAGGACATCATGCCTAGGAGTTTTAAAACCACTTTTGCCTGTATTTTTAGTGTTGGATACATGGCCTGTATGACCTTGTGAACATTTTGAACCCTTTGTGGACTCGGAGTGGCTAATCCTTTTGTTGTGTTGATTACCGCTCTTAAGTAGTGCTGTATTTTGCACAGCACAATGTTTGATTTTGTGTAGTTGAGGGAGAACCCGAGTTTGTAGAGGGTTTGTATGACATACTCTGTGTTGTTGTGAACACTTTGTTAGCGAGTTGGTCTTGATTAGCCAATCGTCTAGATACGGGAATACGTGTATTTGCTGCCTTCTGATGTGTGCGGCTACTACTGCTAGGCATTTGGTAAACACCCTTGGTGCGGTTGTTATACCGAACGGTAAGACTTTGAATTGATAGTGTATTCCCTTGAATACAAACCTTAGGTATTTCCTGTGCGAAGGATGTATCGGTATGTGGAAATACGTGTCTTTGAGATCTAAGGTTGTCATGTAATCTTGTTGCTTTAGCAGTGCTAACACTTCTTGTAGCGTGACCATGTGAAAGTGGTCTGATTTGATGTAGGTGTTTAGTATTCTGAGATCTAAGATTGGCCTCAGTGTTTTGTCCTTTTTGGGTATTAGAAAATACAGTGAATAGACTCCTGTGTTTATTTCTGTACATGGTACCAGTTCTATTCCTTTTTTTGCAGTAGTGCTTGAACTTCTATTTCTAGGAGGTCTAAACGCTGTTTTGACATTTTTTGTGTTTTGGGTGGGATATTTGGAGGGATCTGTAGAAATTCTATGCAATAACCATGTTGGATAATTGCTAAGAACCAAGTGTCTGTTGTTATATTCACCCATGATTGATAAAACTGACTTAGTCTTCCCCCCACTGGTGTTATGTGGAGGGGTTGAGTGACCTGTAAGTCACTGTTTGGTTGTTGGGGTTTTGGGGCTTTGAAATTTCCCCCGGTTTCTCGGGAATTGTCCTCCTCTGTACTGGCCCCGAAAACCTCCCCTTTGGTACTGTCCCTGGTAGGTAGACGGTGTTGATTGTGAGGTGCTGGCTTGTGTGGCCTGACCCCGAAACCCTCCTCTGAATGTTGTTTTACGGAAGGTGCCGAAAGTGCCTCTGCTCTGCGGGGAGTAGAGCGCGCCCATGGCCTTGGCTGTGTCAGTGTCCTTTTTCAGCTTCTCAATCGCCGTGTCAACCTCTGGTCCGAACAATTGTTGTTCGTTGAACGGCATATTGAGTACTGCTTGCTGTATTTCTGGCTTAAAGCCAGATGTGCGCAACCATGCGTGCCTTCTGATGGTAACTGTAGTGTTTATTGTTCTTGCAGCTGTGTCCGCTGCATCCATAGAGGAGCGTATTTGGTTATTGGAGATGTTTTGTCCCTCCTCAACCCCTTGTTTTGCCCGCTTCTGAAATTCCTTGGGTAGATGCTCGATGAGATGCTGCATCTCATCCCAATGGGCTCTGTCATAGCGCGCTAGGAGCGCCTGAGAGTTGGCGATGCGCCACTGGCTGGCAGCTTGTACAGCGACTCTTTTCCCAGCTGCGTCAAATTTTCGGCTTTCCTTATCCGGGGGTGGTGCATCGCCCGATGTGTGTGAATTGGCTCGTTTGCGAGCTGCTCCTACCACGACTGTGTCTGGTGGCAGTTGAGAGGTGATAAAAGCAGGGTCTGTGGGAGGTGCTTTATATTTCTTCTCTACCCTTGGAGTGATTGCTCTACTCTTGACGGGGTCTTTGAAAATTTGCTTCGCGTGCCTTAGCATTCCCGGAAGCATAGGCAGGCTTTGGTAGTTGCTATGGGTGGAGGAGAGGGTGTTAAAAAAGGAAGTCATCCTCAACAGGTTCTGTGTGTAACGACACGTTGTGGAATTCTGCTGCCCTAGCTACCACCTGCGCATACGCTGTGCTGTCCTCGGGTGGTGATGGCTTGGTAGGGTATGACTCTGGGCTATTGTCTGACACTGGTGCGTCGTATAGGTCCCAAGCATCTTGGTCATCTTGGCTCATGGTGGTGTGAGCCTGTGAATGTGACGGAGTTTGTGCCGGTGATATTTGAGTTACAGGTGGAGGAGAGGGTGGCGGAGTTGCTTTCTTTGCCACCTTTGCTTGTGGTGTTAGTTGTTCAGTTTGGAACTCTAGTCTCCTTTTTCTCTTGATTGGTGGAAGAGTGCTAATCTTCCCCGTTCCACTCTGGATGAAGATCCTCTTTTGTGTATGGTCTACATCAGTAGTCTGTAGCTCCTCTTCAAACCTGTGTTTACGCATTTGAGAGGACAATGAATGTTCCTCTGAATATGAGCCGGTAGTGGTTTTGGTTGCTGATTGTTTTGGCACCGAAACTGTCCTTTTTTGTTTTCGGCTCCGAGGCGAATCTCTTCTTTTTCGGAGTCGAGCCTTCTCGGCGTCGATCATCCTCGGTGCCGCTGTCTCTGCGTCGAGCAGCGTCGGCTCCGCCTTCTCGGCGTCTATCTTTTTCGGCAACACTTTCTCGGTCCCGAGAATGTTGCGTGCCTGTGTCTCGACCCGAGTCGGACGATCTGGGCACCGGTTCGGCCTTTTTCGGTGCCGATAGACGGTCACCTTTATGGGTTGAGCCATGGCCAGTTGGCAGTGGCGTCCCCTGGGCCTTGTCTATTTTCTTGTGCTGTGTGCTTTTCGACGTCTTACTCACAGTTTCGTTGACGTCGAATTCATCTGAGTCCGTTTCATGGATGGAGAAGGCTTCCTCCTCTTCTCCTTGTTCCTCGAACTCTCGGTGTTCTGTCGGCGTGGACGCCATCTGTAGTCTTCTGGCTCGACGGTCACGGAGTGTTTTTCGGGACCGGAACGCACGACAGGCCTCACAAGTTTCTTCCTTGTGCTCGGGTGACAGGCACAAGTTACAGACCAAATGTTGGTCCGTATATGGATATTTATTGTGGCATTTAGGACAGAATCGGAACGGGGTCCGTTCCATCGGTGTCGATGTTACACTCGGTCGGGCCGACCAGGCCCCGACGGGGGATCGAAATTACCCCGAAGGGCTACCGGAGCTCTTCACGATTCGGTGTCGATTCTAACTATCCCGATCGAAACAATACCAACGTAATTTTTCGACGTTTTGACTATCTTTCCGTCCCGAAACCTGGAGCGAAAAGGAACACGTCCGAACCTGAGGGCGGAAAAAAAACAATCTAAGATGGAGCCGACGCCCATGCGCAATGGAAGCAAAGAGGAGGAGTCCCTCGGTCTCGTGACTCGAAAGACTTCTTCGAAGAAAAACAACTTGTAACACTCCGACCCAACACCAGATGGCGGACTGTGCACAACATGTGTATCTGCAGCAACAGATGCCATTGAACATAGGTTTCTAAATCCATTATATAACAGTGTATGGGAAGCAGGTGTTTCCTAATGAATGTAGAGTCAGTCTTGACTTGCCATTCATCTAAATTAAAAAACACATGCACAAGGTTAGTGCAAACTAATGGTCATCACCACCACTTTCGCACTCATGAATATCTTCAGAGCTTAATTAAGGCTGAACGGTAGTATGAAAAATCAGACATGTCCACCCTCCTCCCAATAACTATGAATCTAAGATAAAAAAAGATGACTGGATTGTATGTGAATCCTGGTGATACACGTTTGCCTGCAATTTCTTAAAGAACTAGGCCAACATGACCATCTTGAACTTTTGTCTGCTTGGAAACTTGTTCAGGAAAAGTATGTCTGGGAAATGATGATGCTCTAGCCATTTTTTGGGATTCAGGAAATGCTCCTTTCATGACTTCATTCAAGAGAAGAGTTGCCAACTCGATCATCTAGATCAGTGGTTCTTAACTTGTGCTCTGGGTTCTTCCTAGGAGTCCGTGGACTGCTTAAAAATGAAATAAAATTAACAGATTAATGAAGTGTATATAAATAAGGACGAAAAGTAAAACCGTTTCAAAACGCTCTGTAAATGTCAAGGAATTTGGAATTGGAGACAAAATTTAACTGGGATCCTCAGATTGATTCATGAGAGCAGTGCATCACACAGAGTATGGACAACTCAATTTAGAAGAGCTCCAACCTTTCAGTTAAAATTAAAATGTTGATTGTTTTATACTTGGTTATGAATTAAATAAAATATTTAATTTATTGTGTATTTGCTTGAGGGATGCTTGTTTTCATATTTTCTCTGTATTTTATTTGAAGTTCAAATCATCGAAATTGCTTGGCTAGGGGATCCGGGGGATACCAGTAATGGGTACAAGGGGTCCCCAGAAGTCCAAAGGTTAAAAAAACCAGTCCTTACCGTGGACAAGGGAAGAGGGAGGGACCTGCGGGGGCCTTTTTGTAAGAGACTTAGGGTACCCTAATTCTGCGACCTATTATACTCTCTACTGCACTCCATTTACCATCCACCTTTGAAAAATGTCAATACCTCTGTCCCAACAATGCATCCTGGTAATGTTGAGAAAAGCATAGCAGTTGTGTACTGTGTGCCCAGGTGCCCAATAGCCTCTGTCTTCCTGTGAGGCACAAAGGCTGACAACGCACATGTGTAATCTGGGAAAACACAAAGTGCAATTATCACCATCCACCCAGGGGTGTACAAGGCACTTTACCACAATAAGGTCCACAGAACTTCTCACCTGAGGGTTCATGGACAGTATAGAGCTGTTTTAGGGCGGTCTCACATCCCTCGATATTAGCATCACCAGAGATAAAGATGTAGCTAAAAGGCTGGCTCCTACATAAGTCCTTTGTACTGCAGCTCCAGACACCCAATATCTCATTAAAACATATGCGGTTCACTTAAGACTTCAGACCTCGTGCTCACTATGGGCAAGGCTGAGCAATGGGCAAGCGTGGCAAGCTTTGAATAAACCATGCTTGGACTAGAGTGAGAAATGTACATGGGTTCACACCATTCAGGATCTGAGGCAGTTATTCCCCTGCATATTGGTAAATAGTTAAAAATAATTCACTTTACTGTTAGTGTTCTCATATTTTTCACTGTCGTTCTGCTCTCATTCATTAAAGGTTTTCCAACGTCTGTAACTGTCAATATTCTACCTAATTATTTATCCTAAAGTCGGACCCTTTTATTTTCAGTTTACTATAGTCATTGTTTGTTTCGTGTATGCAATTATATAAACTATGTTATTAATTTAACTGTCTAGCTAAATTGCTCCATGCAGTTTCAAATACACTCTGAACATACTATTTTATAAATTAGAAAGTTTACATGTCATTAAAAATGTATGCTTTATTAAATTGGGATAAATAATTAACCCTACAAACACACCTTAAAGAAATGTTCAAAAAGAAAACGATAACGTTTTAAAAATCAGTAAAACATACCTATATAACAGTTAAGATAGTTCACATGTACAGTGCCTTCCACTGCTCCTTAAGATAGAACAGTTACAACGCTGCGTTCCCCCAAACTGCCTCCCACATTTACGTTTGTTGGACTCACACCTGACTAAAGATGCTTTACCTTGGGCAATTGAAGTTAGAGCGCAGACCATCCCAGACTTCCAATGGTCGAGTGTGCGATTCCAGTGTCTGCCAGGGCCTCCCCAACCACTGCTTCACCTCTTTCTAAAGACAAACCCAAGCAAGCTTAAGGCAAGCAAGCGTGTTTGCATATTCATTTGTTGAGTATTTATTAGTGGCGTTTGTTGGTTTACAGTTCTCTCCATTACTGATCTGCTAGAGTACATGAGTCAATCAATTTTGAAATGGGAAAACCAAAACAACGAGCTGTTGCAAAGGTTCTAAAGTCTTAGATCTAAGCTGAACAAAATTAACATGTCAGCAAATTCAAATTTGTCATCCAGAACTTTCCTCCCAAAATAAGCTCTTTGGCGTGCAGCCCGCAAATGAAAAATGGAGTGCTTTTGCATCGGCCTCTGCTAGGCCATGGTGTGCTGCTCATGGGTGTAAGTCACTGTTCTGCTAGTGCTGCCTCTTCTGCAGACTCGCACCTCTGGATGCATGCATGCCAAGAGACGCTTGCTGGCACTGCTCACAGAGCACACGCGCCCAGGACTGCAGTGCATAGCCCACCTCTGCTAAGAGAGGACGTGGAGCCCATTGAAGCAGTCTGAAGGAATTGTTTGCTGCTGTATTTTTGACGGCCTCGGTCTTGATGTTATGGTGCACTAGGGGCTCATTTTGCGACATATTCTATATACTTATGAACTTTAAAAAGATATACCATGATTGGTATTGAAAATGTCACTTACCCAGTGTACATCTGTTCGTGGCATCAGTCGCTGGAGATTCACATGTTCTGCATAGCTCGCCATCTGGTGTTGGGTCGGAGTGTTACAAGTTGTTTTTCTTCCAAGAAGTCTTTCGAGTCACGGGACCGAGTGACTCCTCCTTCTGTCTCCATTGCGCATGAGCGTCGACTCCATCTTCGATTGTTTTTCCCGCAGAGGGTGAGGTAGGAGTTGTGTTGTAGTAATAGTGCCCATGCAATGGAGTGACTAAGTATGTACCTATTTAAGGTTAAAATAATATATACAAATGTACAAAGTTGAAGCTAACTTCCGAACTGCTACAGGCTCCCGGGGAGGCGGGTGGGCACATGTGAATCTCCAGCGACTGATGCCACGAACAGATGTACACTGGGTAAGTGACATTTTCAGTTCGATGGCATCTGTCGCTGTAGATACACATGTTCTGCATAGACTAGTAAGCAGTTATCTCCCCAAAAGCGGTGGCTCAGCCTGTAGGAATGGAAGTGGTTTGAAATAATGTTCTTAACACGGCTTGACCTACTGTGGCTTGCTGTGCGGATAGCACGTCTACACAGTAGTGCTTGGTGAACGTGTGTGGCGTAGACCATGTGGCTGCCTAACATATTTCTTGCATTGGGATGTTCCCTAGAAAGGCCATGGTAGCACCTTTTTTTCTGGTTGAGTGTGCCCTTGGTGTAATGGGCAGTTGTCGTTTTGCTTTAAGGTAGCAGATTTGGATGCATTTAACTATCCATCTGGCTATACCTTGTTTTGATATTGGGTTTCCTGCATGAGGTTTTTGGAATGCAATAAATAGTTGTTTAGTCTTTCTGATGTTCTTCGTTCTGTCAATGTAGTACATTAATGCTCTTTTGACATCTAATGTATGTAGTGCCCTCTCAGCTACGGAATCTGGCTGTGGGAAGAACACTGGTAGTTCCACTGTTTGATTTAGGTGGAACGGTGAAATAACCTTTGGTAAAAATTTAGGATTAGTCCTTAGGACGACTATTTTTGTGTAGTTGTATAAAAGGTTCTTGTATTGTAAACGCCTGAATTTCGCTTACTCTTCTTAGAGATGTAATGGCGATGAGAAATGCAACCTTCCAGGTTAGGAACTGTATTTCGCAAGAGTGCATGGGTTCAAAAGGTGGACCCATGAGTCTTGTTAAGACAACATTAAGTTCCATGAAGGAACAGGTGGTGTTCTTGGTGGTATAATTCTTTTAAGGCCTTCCATGAATGCTTTAATGACTGGTATCCTATATAGGGAAGTCGAATAGGTAGTCTGCAGGTATGCAGCTATTGCTGCAAGGTGTATTTTAATGGAAGAGAAGGCTAGGTTAGATTTTTGTAAGTGAAGCAAGTAACCCACTACATCCTTTGGAGTTGCGTGTAAAGGTTGGATCTGATTATGATGGCAGTAGCAAACAAACCTCTTCCATTTACTTGCATAGCAGTGCCTAGTGGACGGCCTTCTGGCTTGCTTTATGACTTCCATACATTCTTGGGTAAGTTGTAAGTGTCCGAATTCTAGGATTTCAGGAGCCAGATTGCTAGATTCAGCGATGCTGGATCTGGATGTCTGATCTGTTGGTTGTGTTGTGTTAACAGATCCGGCCTGTTGGGCAATTTGATGTGGGGTACTACTGATAGGTCTAGCAGTGTTGTGTATCAGGGTTGCCTTGCCCAAGTTGGTGCTATTAAAATGAGTTTGAGTTTGTTTTGACTCAATTTGTTTACCAGATAAGGAAGGAGAGGGAGAGGAGGAAAAGCGTAGGCAAATATCCCTGACCAGTTCATCCATAGGGCATTGCCTTGGGACTGCCTGTGTGGGTATCTGGATGCGAAGTTTTGGCATTTTGCGTTCTCCTTTGTTGCAAACAAGTCTATTTGAGGTGTTCCCCAGAGTCTGAAGTAAGTGTTTAGAATTTGGGGGTGAATTTCCCATTCGAGGACCTGTTGGTGATCTCGAGAGAGATTGTCTGCAAGTTGATTCTGGATCCCTGGAATAAACTGTGCTATTAGGCGAATGTGGTTGTGAATTGCCCATCGCCATATATTTTGTGCCAGCAGGCTCAACTGCGTTGAGTGTGTCCCCCCTTGTTTGTTTAGATAATACATTGTTGTCTGTTTTGACAAGAATGTATTTGTGAGTTATACCATAGAAGCGAGAGGTAAGTTTGGCGGTCTATCAACACCAGATCTAGAAGGTGACCCTGTGCTTGTGACCATTGTGATGCTAGGCACTGTTGTAAGGGCCTCGTGCAGTCTTGCGTTTCGGACAATGGCTATGCATGAGGACATCATGCCTAGGAGTTGTAATATCATCTTTGCTTGTATTGTTTGTGTTGGATACATGCGTTGTATGATCTTGTTGAAATTTTGAATTCTTTGTGGACTTGGAGTGGCTACTCCTTTTGTTGTGTCTATTATGGCTCCCAGGTATTGTTGTACTTTGCACGGCAAAATGTTGGATTTTGCAAAGTTGACGGTGAAACCTAGTTTGTAGAGGGTTTGTATGATTTGATTTGTGTGGTGTAAGCACTTTGTTAGTGAATTGGTTTTGATTAGCCAGTCGTCTAGATACGGGAATACATGTATTTGCTGCCTTCTGATGTGTGCAGCCACTACTGCTAGACATTTGGTAAAGACTCTTGGTGCGGTTGTTAAACCAAAAGGCAATACTTTGAATTGGTAATGTATTCCTTTGAATACGAACCGTAGGTATTTTCTGTGCGATTGATGTATTGGTATATGGAAATACGCGTCTTTGAGGTCTAGGGTTGTCATGTAGTCCTGTAGTTTTAGCAATGGTAACACTTCTTGTAGCGTGACCATGTGAAAGTGGTCTGATTTGATGTAGGTGTTTAGTATTCTGAGGTCTAGGATTGGTCTCAGTGTTTTGTCCTTTTTTGGTATTAAGAAGTACAGTGAATAGACTCCTGTGTTTGTTTGTGTGTTTGGTACTAATTCGATTGCATTCTTTTGCAATAGTGCTTGAACTTCTATTTCCAGAAGTTCGGAATGTTGTTTTGATAAATTCTGTGCTTTTGGTGGTATGTTTGGAGGGAATTTTAGGAATTCTATGCAATAACCATGTTGGATAATTGCTAAGACCCAAGTGTCTGTAGTTATTTCCTCCCATGCTTTGTAATAATGACCTATTCTTCCCCCCACTGGTGTTGTGTGGAGGGGGTGAGTGACATCTGAGTCACTGCTTGGTTGTAGGGGTTTTGGGGCTTTGAAATTTTCCTCTATTCCTAGGGAATTGCCCTCCTCTGTATTGACCCCGAAAGCCTCCCCTGTACTGTCCCTGGTAGCTGGACGGTGTTGCCTGCGAGGTGCTGGCTTGTGTGGCCTGACCCCGAAACCCCCCTCTAAAGGGTGTCTTGCGGAAGGTGCTGTAGGTTCCTCTGCTCTGCGGGGAGTAGAGTGCGCCCATGGCTTTAGCAGTGTCAGTGTCTTTTTTTAGTTTTTCGATTGCCGTGTCCACTTCTGGTCTGAACAGTTGTTTTTCGTTGAATGGCATATTGAGCACTGCCTGCTGTATCTCTGGTTTGAACCCAGACGTTCTTAGCCATGCGTGCCTTCTAATGGTCACAGATGTATTAATTGTTCTTGCAGCTGTGTCTGCTGCGTCCATAGAGGATCGTATCTGGTTATTTGATATGTTCTGTCCTTCCTCAACCACCTGCTTTGCCCTCTTTTGTAGTTCCTTGGGTAGATGCTCGATGAGGTGTTGCATCTCATCCCAATGGGCTCTGTCATAGCGCGCAAGTAGTGCTTGAGAGTTAGCGATGCGCCACTGGTTTGCAGCTTGTACTGCGACTCTTTTCCCAGCTGCATCGAACTTGCGGCTCTCTATCTGGGGGTGGTGCATCCCCAGATGTGTGGGAGTTGGCTCTTTTCCGAGCTGCTCCTACTACGACGGAATCTGGTGGCAGCTGTGTGGTGATGAAAACAGGGTCTGTAGGAGGTGCCTTATATTTCTTTTCCACCCTTGGCGTTATTGCCCTACTGTTGACCGGCTCCTTGAAGATTTCCTTAGCGTGCCGAAGCATACCTGGCAGCATAGGCAGGCTTTGGTAGGAGCTGTGGGTGGAGGAGAGGGTGTTGAATAAAAAGTCATCCTCGACTTGTTCTGAGTGGAGGTTTACGTTGTGGAATTGTGCCGCTCTAGCCACCACTTGAGAATATGCTGTGCTGTCTTCTGGTGGTGAGGGCTTTGTTGGATATACCTCCGGACTGTTGTCCGACACTGGGGCGTCATATAAGTCCCAAGCGTCTTGATCCTGGTCACCTTGGCTCATGGTGGTGTGAGCCGGGGAATGTGACGGAGTTTGTGCTGGTGAGACGTTAATTACAGGTGGAGGAGAGGGTGGCGGAGTCACCTTTTTCACCATCTTGGTTTGTGGCGCCTGGTCTGTTTGAAACTCCAGTCTCCTTTTTCTCCTAATAGGGGGAAGGGTGCTTATTTTTCCTGTTCCCTGCTGTATGAAAATACGTTTTTGCGTATGGTCCACTTCGGTGGATTGCAGCTCTTCCTCAAACCTATGCTTTCGCATCTGAGAGGACAGTGATTGCTCCTCTGTATAAGAGCCTGGACCTGGGTCGGTTACGGGTTGTTTCAGCACCGAAACCCTGTCTGTATGTTTTTTCGGCTCCGAGGTGGCTTTTTTCTTTTTTGGAGTCGAAACCTGTCGGCGTCGATCTTCGTCGGTGCCGCTGTCTCGGCGTCGAGCCGTTTCTACACCGCTATCTCGGTGTCGTTGCTTTTCGCCAGCACTTTCGCGATCCCGAGAAGGCTGCGTGCCGGTGTCTCGACCGGTGTCGGACGATCTCGCCACTGTTTGGGCCTTTTTCGGTGCCGATGGTCGGTCACCAAATTTATGGGTGGAGCCATGGCCTGGTGGCAGTGGCATCCCCTGGGCCTTGTCACTTTTCTGATGTGTTGTTTTCGACGTCTTACTCACGGTTCTTTGATCGTCGAATTCCTCGGAGTCCGATTCGTGGATCGAAAAGGTTTCTTATTCCTCTTGTTCCTCGAACTCTCGGTGCGCTGTCGGCGTGGACGCCATCTGAAGTCTCCTGGCTCGACGGTCACGGAGTGTCTTTCGGGACCGGAACGCGCGACAGGCCTCGCAAGTCTCCTCACTGTGCTCAGGTGACAGGCACAGGTTACAGACCAAATGTTGGTCTGTATACGGGTATTTGTTGTGGCATTTGGGACAAAAACGGAACGGGGTCCGTTCCATCGGCGTTGTTCTACACGCGGTCGGGCCGACCAGGCCCCGACGGGGGATCGAAAACTACCCCAAAGGGCACCGGAGCGCGTCGACCTTCGATGCGGTGTTGAATCTAACTACGCCGATCCCGAACGCAACAATACCGACGAAAATCTTCCGATATTTACTAACTTTCCGTTCCGAAACTCGGAGCGACAGGAACACGTCCGAACCCGATGGCGGAAAGAAAACAATCGAAGATGGAGTCGACGCCCATGCGCAATGGAGACAGAAGGAGGAGTCACTCGGTCCCGTGACTCGAAAGACTTCTTCGAAGAAAAACAACTTGTAACACTCCGACCCAACACCAGATGGCGAGCTATGCAGAACATGTGTATCTACAGCGACAGATGCCATCGAACTTGACAATTTTCAAGAATGCAATCCAGCTCCAGTTTCAAGAGCAGCATCTGAGAAAGGAAATATATTTTGTAATTCAAGGTCTGTGGAAATATTTTAATACTTTTGGTTTCTTTTTCATGCTGCAGACGAAAGCGATTTCTCCAGTACATTTGCTGATGGAGTTTGTGCTGCCTGGGCACAATTGTCACAGTTTTAAATGTCTGATTAGAACAGCAGTTTAAAAAAAACACTTAAATTATGAAAAGTGTCAAGTTCAGCACTGCATACCGTGTGCATCGATTTCCGATCAGTCTGAGATACAAATTACATTCTAAAGTCTGCAAACTATGCATTTGATGCAGATTATGTTGCTAGTACCATAAATTCATATTGATGCAGGGAAGGCTGTAGATTTGTTTTAACAGCGTCTTTGTTTAAATGTATTAATGAAGCCTGTCTAGTTCACCATCATGTGAGAGAACCCCAGAAAAGAGTAATGCGCCCACTTTTGATGCCGCGCCCTGCACTGACAGCCCTACAGTGCTTCATGTCTCCTTAAGCATATTTTACAGTTCCTAGAACAGATGATCAGTAATTGTGCATCTGCCCAAGATTAGCAGCAACAACAATCTTCACCACTTTTTTCTTTATTTCGGTTTTCCAAGTTGGATTCACGTAAGAAAATACAACTGGTACTGGGTAAAAACCTCTTGGAAACAACTTTTTCCTCTTAGTGTGAACCGATTTCAATTACAATTCACTGTAAATCATTCAATATCTTATTTCATATTCTCCAATCCAGAAGGGCAAATGCACACAGATAATGCTTATGAAATATCATCTCACATACTACCAATTAGCAGCTAGATATATCCGTAGAAAACAAACAGAAAGAAAGAAGTAACATTCTTACTATGTTTTTTAGTCAGGGACTCCAATTTTTTCTGTAAAAATGAAAGCTTCTTCTCCCGCACAACCCGATCAGATTTTAGCTTCTCTAAATCCCGAAGAACCTAAAGAAAAGAAAACAATTATGGTGTTGGGCCTACTGTATGCTTAAATGTTGATTCAAATGTGGGTTTAGCAAAGTGACTGCCATGCATTGACCCACCCCCACATCCGTTTCCCTTCAAACTGAAAGGGATTAGACCTGTGATGGCAATTCTGCTACTTCTCATTTCGCTTTCACCCTCCTAAGGGGAGCTGCAATTTCCCAGAAAGAGGGTGATTTCATAATAAACAAGAACCCAGTGACCCCATACTTTTACACTATACCCAAAATCCACAAAAACCTGGACTCATTGCCAGGGAGACCCACTGTGTCTGGTATAAACTCAGTCTTGGAGCCTTTGTCCCGTTTCGCTGATGCTTTCCTAAGGACTATAGTCCAAAAAACGGACACGTATCTGAAGGATACAAAAGATGTACTATGCCTCCTTAAAGACAGGCTGTTCGACCCCACTAACGAGACATTTTTGGGTTTAGATGTAGAGAGCCTATACACCAGTCTACCCCACTCTGACACACTACGCATCATAGAAGAGGTCATTTTCGATATAGACTGGGAATATCAGACCCCAAGCAACCTGGTTCTGGAGTGCTGTTTCTGGGCACTAACCAAAACTTTCTTTGGTTGTGAAGACACCCTGTACCTACAGAAACATGGCACCAGCATGGGAAGCACTGTTGCTCCAAGTCTAGCAGGTCTTTACGTTCACCATCTGGAGAAAGAAATAATCATTAAAGCCACCAACCCATATAGGGAAAATACTACTCTATGGAAGAGATACATCGACGTCCTAGTCATTTGGAAAGGGGAAGGGAAACAAATAGCCCCTTTCATGGCGTAGTTAAACGCACAGAATCAGTTCTCGATATTCACTGTAACAAAGAGCAAAGAACAGCTGGTTTTCCTTGACCTAAACATCATAGCAACAATGCCACTCAAAACCACTACCCATGAGAAACCAACAGCCAAGAACTGTTTGCTACTATTTGACAGTGCACACCCTTGCCATCTGAGAAAGAACCTCCCCTTTGGCCAGTTTCTCAGACTCAGGAGAAATTATAAGCAGCAAGCTCACAACCTAACATCCAAGTTGGTGGCTAGTAACTACCCCCCAAAAATCATCAGCCGTGCCATGAAACGAGCACGCAACAAGGAGGCCTTTTTGGAACCCCCCCTTCTTACCACCCCCCATGAAAGAGAAAGAAGAAAGGCCCAAATGCATCACCACATTTAATGTAGTCTCTAATCTGGTACATAGGATTATCAATAAACATTGGCGCATTCTGAAGAGCAGCTGCCTGGACCTTCCGAAACCCATGTTTTCCAATAGACGCGGCAAAAGCATAAGGGACATACTGGTGCACACCAGACCACGTCAACCCAAGAGAGGCCTGCAACCACCAACCTCCAACCACCACCCACAGGACATTATCCATGCGGTACCTGTAGTGTATGCCATTTGACACGTGCGACCAAGAAGGTCACTTTCAACAACGACTCCAAATCAGGGGTTTTACCAACTGTAACACCCAAGGAGTAGTTTATATGATTACATGCCCATGCAACCTACACTACATTGGAATGACAACCTGCCAAGCAAAGATCCACATAGGGGAACATCGCAGCAACTTAAGGTGTGGCCGCGGTACGACAAATGTCCTCGCATTTCATCGATAACGCCCACACAGTAGGTGATACCAGCGGGTTATCCTCAAACATCACAAGAAGGTTAAGTCTGAGTCCTTCCTCCTTGAAAAGGGAGGAACGCTGGGTCTACAGATTACGCACTCATCAACTAGGTCTCAACGAAAACATCCCATGGGGGCAACTAATGCAACATTAATTACAGTTCACCCCCCTTGAGCAAGAGACCTAGAGGTCCAACACCATATGAGGACTTAACTTTTGTGGATTCCTTGATTACCATCAAGCCCCTTTTTTCCAGCCTTAACGAATTACAATTTTTTCTGTTACTTGCATCAACCTCCGTCTCTCTCCTTCCCCCCCCCCTTTTTTCCTCCTTTTTCCTTTACTTTCAACCTGTCCCTCTTTCTCTCTTTGTATTTGGATTGTTTATTTTTTTTTATATACTTTTTATTATCCTTCTTCAATCTCCTTTTTCTTTTCCATTAGACCCATCCTTTTCTTCCTCCCTTCCCCCTCCTTTTTTGTCCTTTTCTTCGTTCCTTTTTTTACCCCTCTATTATTTTTTTATTATATATATTTTTTTTCTATATTTAGTTTATATTTTCAACTTTTCTTTTATTTCTTTTAGTTACTATATTATATTTTTTCTTGTCTTTTCTTTTTCCGTATACCCCTCCCCCCTTTCTCCCCCGTTTTTCACCCTCCCACCTCCCTCCAGCTTACCCCCCCCCACCTCTCTATCTCTTCCCCTCCCTCCTCCCTGTGACTTTTCCCTGTGTGTCGCCTTCTTTTTCAAAGATACAGGCATCTCGAGGGGCATCCCCTATTCAGGACCCTTTTAGCCCTTCACCGGGCCACTGACGACCGCCATCTTTGGAAGGTTGTCGGTCTAGTGTTCTCACGCTCCGACAAGCCTGGTCATGTGAGCACTTCTCTATTACTTAAACCTGATCCCTACAGGTCTTATTTTGGGCCACGGCGAGGTGAGGAGTAGGTTTTAAGGCGGGCGTGTCGCTTTGAGTAAGTAAGTACTCTAAGTCGTAGACCCCCGGCCGTGATTAGAACGCGCTCGTTGAGCTTGACCTTCACCGCATTTTCATTTTTGTATATTTTACAGCGTGTGACTATAAGCACACAGCCCCTCCCAGAGGTCCTATGATGCAATTAGAATAAACACTAAAAGTAGGTCACACTTGCACCACGTGTGTTTCGCTAGAGGTGCCTCACGTGTTTTAAGTGTTTTGTAGTGTTTCCTATGTGTAGTAAGTCTTGCATTTGTTTTTATGTATGAACTACTGATGCCATTTGGCTGGGTGATGGTGACAACTCCACCACACCCTTGAGAGATGCATTTATGTCTACTATTTTCTCTTTTCTTCCACTGATTTTCCCAGCAGAGCATTGACACTGATGGGTATTATGTATTTAATTTAATTGGTATATATCACTTTAAAACAGTAAATAGTAAAAGTACTTCTACTAGTGTAAGGCGCACAAGGAGTGATACTAGGGAGATCACTTTGGTCCTGAACAGCAGTGTAGGGGTAAACGCAAACATGTAGCCCACTAAGAGGGTCAGGTACATAATATACCCACCCTCCTGACACCCCTTTTTAATCATACCATCCCTGTGCGAAATAATAAACTAGTAATATCATCCAGAGGGGGGGTATTTTTTTTTAATTTACCAAGACCCCACCACTCCTATCCTTTTTTAGCATCCGCATCGCTGATACCAATAGCGCTCCCACGTATTCTGTTGGTCGCAGCACGCCTCGTTCTGCAGCAGAACAGGAAGAAACCCAATGATAAAGCACGCCACCAAGGGGTAACCCTGGTGGGTGAGGGTTTTTCTAACTATTTTTTTTTTTTTTCTGTATAAGTTTTTCCCCTCTGGGTTGGGTCTCTAAATAAGTTTACTGAAGCTTCAAGGAGGATAGATCCTCCCCTTTAACCCTCCTTCTCCCCCCTTTGTTTAGCGAGCTACAATTACCATCAGCTCCACTAGCACTGCTCTGCGAGGACTGCAAGGATTGCAGCTCCTCCAGCACAATGTCCACAAGTTCTGCATAAACAATATAACATTACTGTGGAAGCAATGTAAGGCCACCAGCGGGGTACAGATGCAGAAGTGATTAGCAATAGCATAGAATAATATTTCCCACACCGAAGTCTGTTATTTATTTATTTTTACAAGCTTCGCCTCACGACCCTTCCATACAGCGTCACAAGGGTTCTGGGATTAGTTTCTTCTGATGAATGGTTAGGTTTTCAATCTGTGACACATGGAAGTCCACTGAGTCTTTCAACAGGAAATGGCTTACAACAAAACCGCATAAACCATGGTTCAATGAAGACTTATTTAAACCTTAGTTTCAACAATATGACTATGAAAAATACTGTCTAGCTATCCAAACACATTGTAATAAATAATACGTTAACTGGCATGTATGCTGTATAACCAATTCAGATGCTTCAAAGTGTGATCACACGGTACAAACGTGAAGACGCGAGTTGTGTATATACATGAAAGGAACAAATTAATTGGCTCAGGGTGATACATGGGGGACTTGGGGTGGTGGCTAAAGAGTGAGTCCAAGTTGATGGCATTTCGACCTTTGTGATAAACGGGAGGTGCAGTATGTCTAACTCGTTTACATATAACAGAATGTCTTCTGCAAACGGCAAGACGGTAGACTCCAAACCTTGAATCACAAAGCCTGTCTTCACTAGTATGGGTGCCCCTAACCTAAATCGGGGAGAAAGGATGGCCTTGTCTGTTGTCCCTCTATAAATCAATTTGGCAGCAGGTGATATCAGAATGCATCAGCACACAAGTTGCTCTATGAAGCAAAACCCAGATGTTGCAAATACATTTGTATGTGTGCCAAAGAAAAGGTAAGATTTTCCACTTGCAGAGTACTCACTTCTTCACTACCCTACAGTTACAAATTACACTGTACAACCTATACACAGGGCATTGTGTTGCCATGTACAGTATATTCCCAATCTGGCCAGTCTCCTCAGAAATGCTGTTTATTTAGCAGCTGTAAACGTTCCCGGTATCTTATTACAAATGCTCATAAAGGTCTGTAACAATCACATCTGCTCAATGGTCAGGTTTGAGTGATTCTTCCGGAGTGTGCAAATAGAACTCTGTAAGGAAATGCCTCCTTGGCATGGTTACCCCCTGACTTTTTGCCTTTGCTGATGCCAAGTTATGATTTGAAAGTGTGCTGAGGCCTGCTAACCAGGCTCCAGCACCAGTGTTCTTTCCCTAACCTGTACCTTTGTTTCCACAATTGGCACACCCTGGCATCCAGGTAAGTCCCTTGTAACTGGTACCCCTGGTACCAAGGGCCCTGATGCCAGGGAACATCTCTAAGGGCTGCAGCATGTCTTATGCCACCCTGGGGACCCCTCACTCAGCACAGACACACTGCCTCACAGCTTGTGTGTGCTGGTGGGGCTAAAATGACTAAGTCAACATGGCACTCCCCTCAGGGTGCCATGCCAACCTCACACTGCCTATAGGTATAGATAAGTCACCCCTCTAGCAGGCCTTACAGCCCTAAGGCAGGGTGCACTATACCATAGGTGAGGGCATAAGTGCATGAGCACTATGCCCCTACAGTGTCTAAGCAAAACCTTAGACATTGTAAGTGCAGGGTAGCCATAAGAGTATATGGTCTGGGAGTCTGCCATGCACGAACTACACCGCACCATAATGGCTACATTGAAAAATGGGAAGTTTGGGATCAAACTTCTCAGCACAATAAATGCACACTGATGCCAGTGTACATTTTATTGTAAAATATACCCCAGAGGGCATCTTAGAGATGCCCCCTGAAACCATACCCGACTACCAGTGTGGGCTGACTAGTTTTAGCAGCCTGCCACACACCAGACATGTTGATAGCCACGTGGGGAGAGTGCCTTTGTCACTCTGTGGCTAGTAACAAAGCCTGTACTGGGTGGAGGTGCTTCTCACCTCCCCCTGCAGGAACTGTAACACCTGGCGGTGAGCCTCAAAGGCTCACCCCCTTTGTTACAGCACCCCAGGGCACTCCAGCTAGTGGAGTTGCCCGCACCCTCCGGCCACTTTTGGTGGCAAGGCCAGAGGAGATCATGAGAAAAACAAGGAGGAGTCACTGGCCAGTCAGGACAGCCCCTAAGGTGTCCTGAGCAGAGGTGACTGACTTAGAAATCCTCCATCTTACAGATGGAGGATTCCCCCAATAGGATTAGGGATGTGCCCCCCTCCCCTCAGGGAGGAGGCACAAAAGAGGGTGTAACCACCCTCAGGGCTAGTAACCATTGGCTACTAACCCCCCCAGACCTAAACACACCCCTAAATAGAGTATTTAGGGGCTCCCAGAACCTAGGTAACTAGATTCCTGCAACCTAAGACGAAGAAGGACTGCTGAGCTGAAAAACCTGCAGAAAAGACGGAGACACCAACTGCTTTAGCCCCAGCTCTAACGGCCTGTCACCCCACTACACCTGCATGTGCTTCATAAAACGTGGCAGTCGGGCCTTGACCACTGTGAAGCGGGCTCACAAGCTCTTTGGAGTACCCAATAGCTGCTTATCCACCATGACAGCTGTTCAGGCTGCCTCGCCTCTGATTCATTTAGCCTCTTCCATGCTTACCAACACAAAACTGAAGCTACTGTTCTTCTGTCTCTTTTTCACGGTTGTCTGCCCTCTTCACACAAGAAAGCTGTTTATCTGTGGTGACACCAAAGTTTCACTTTCTGTCAAGTGTTTCTTTTAGTGTTTCAACACAAAATGTGTATAAAAAGCTCATTTAAAGGATGGTGGGCAGCATCAGATGCTCAACTGACGAGGGTAAATCTTTGAAGCTTCTGCATAGCAATACCGCATTTGGTTTAATAAATATGTTCAGATTTAAAGTAAGTTTGACAGCTGTTTTGCTTTGACACCGTCTTACTGTTCATTATGAAAATTTATTCAGCCTTTAATGGGGAATCAACCTCAATTAGAGTATCCGCATGGAGTGATCAGCTATAAAATGTGCAGTAAGTGTTTAAATCACAAGCCATCAAATAGACAATAATTTGCATGTACAAGTGTCTGCGAAAGTCCCAAAATACAATCTTTATGAAAATCATACCAAAAACTTAACATGCTATAACAAAAAAAAAAAAAACTAAAAATGGGTTTGTACCATAATTCTTCACCTAGCACCCTAGCTAAGACGCTCCCTGGACGAACCACTCATGCATAACGCAGGGAAAAGCTTTTTTGAACATGAAGTTTATTTCACAATCTGGTGCCTTAGGACAAAAAACATCTTACTTTTCGCCAACTCTCCTATAGTATCAAGCAGCTTCCACTGTCAATCAAGGGAGGCAGTCAAGCCCATCCCTAGTAAAGTTGCTGCTTATGTCTAAAGCATACTACAATGTATGGAGATACTGGAGACCCAAATGGACCTCTTTGGGATGTAACATCTGGTGGACAAAACACAGGACTACTTCTTCCACATGTGAGACTAATACTCATTCAAAGGAGCTACAAATTTAAAATGGTAATTGCTCCTAGTTTGTATAGGGACCGCTGGAATCCAGTTTACTATTTCCAATGACTATTCAGACAACATGTGTAGGACACTGCAGCTAGTAATTTCACAGAGGAACTCAAGAAGGCAGAAACATTCAATAGCATCGAAGACTCAGTAACAGAAGACTAAAATATATAGTGACTTTTTTCCAATATGCATCTACTATGCACTAGACCTAAAGTGCGCATCGAGAAATCAGAGGTGCCAAATTAGAAAATTGTCGATATTCATGAGACATTCTGCCTGGAGTTAAGAGCAGACGTGCATCTTATGACCTATCACAAAAGTAAATAAATAGATCAAAGAATTCCGGTCTATATTGATGCAGACATTTTATAACCCCCAATAGGACATAGAGATCGGATAGAATACCTTCACAAATATGTATCTTATCTTCCGTTAATATCTAGTATTACTTAGCTATGTTTAAACCTGAATCAAATATAGCACTCCCATGGACCTTGCCATCTGTGAATCATAGATCTGATTAGAATGTTAAACTAGCACATGTACTTTTCTCAGCAAGTGTTTTTTTTTGCGATTTTACTCCTGAACATTCCAAGCAATGTATTTTATATGACATCCTATAACCATGCGTAGTGGGGGGTTGGCTGTCAGTGGCGAGGATAAACACTGGCATGGCTAAAGGCCAAGTGCAAAGATGTCGTTGGATTAATATGATTAAAATACAAAACAAAAAAACAAATATACTGAAAGAAACGATGGTCTATGTGACTTTACAGTTAAATATTGTAATACAGTTTTAACATATATTAAAAAAAAAAATGTTTAAAAACACCAGAAATTCACTGAAAAAAACAAAATGCTGCTTTAGGTATGTTGATAAAATCTTAGGTGGTTAAAAAAAAAAAAACTGCAAACTCGCTGAAAAACACAAAGGTTGTAGTGACGTTACAGTTATGTACTCAAATAAGATAGAAAGAATGTTTATAAAGAAAACCCAATGAAATTCAGTTACAGTTTACTGATCTGACTAACTTATGCCCTTGTCATGCACTACTAATGACCTCAAACATAAAAGACTCGCTTCTATCATTTACTGCTAAGTTGGCACGTAACCCAAGGATGGTAGACAGGCTCTGCCTTTTCTGCAGAGTGTACAAGAAAATGGTTGAGCACGCCTTATTTTTCTGTCCTGGCTATCTGAGTGGCAGGAAAAATTGAGTTATACCAGTGGTGTTACGGAACATAAGGAGGTATTAAGAATCTTGAAATCTGATAGCAGGCAATGCATAGTCTTTGCGGTCTCTTGGGATCTGTTGTTGATGTGGGGAATAAGGCAGAAGCTGAGTATCCAGCAAATAGAATCTGGCACTACTGAGGTAATGTGTGCGCACTAAAGAACAAGTTACTTACCTTCGGTAACAAGGTATCTGGTAGAGACTATCTAGCTACAGATTACTTACCTTAGAATTCCCTGGGGTCAGCTTAGAATCCGGACTTTTTTCTGAGCAGTACCCTGCACGCACAGTCGGGTGTCGTCGTTCGGATCCGCATGCGTCTACCAGCTCCGCGTGCGTCATCAGCGTCGTTGGAGCCGTATATGAGGTCACGGTTGTCTATATAGACGCCGTCTCGGTGCACGTACGTCAGTTCGTTTCCCAACACAGAGCGGGGAGGCTTGGGTGGGTGTAAGGAATCTGCAGCTAGAGTCTCTACCAGATACCTCGTTACCGAAGGTAAGTAACTTGTTCATCTGGTAGAGACTTCTAGCTGCAGCTTCCTTACCTTAGAATAGATACCCAAGCTATAGCCACTGTCGGTGGGTCTGAAGGAGATTTTTATATCAAGAAGTCCTGCAAGACAGAACGGGCAAAATGACCTTCTCTTCTCACCTAGCTATCCAGGAAGTAGTGCTTTGCAAACGTATGCAAGGAAGCCCATGTTGCAACCTGACAGATGTCCACCACAGGTACACCACGTGCTAACGCAGTGGTAGCAGCCTTCCCCCTAGTAGAATGAGCTCTCAAGCCCTCAGGAGGCTGCTTCTTTGCCAAAGCGTAGCAGAACTTTATACTGCCCGACCCTTCTTTGCACCAACGTACCCCACAAAGAGTTGGTCGTCCACCCGGAACTCTTCAGTGCGGTCAAGATAGAACAATAACGCTCTTTTTGGGTCCAGCCAATTGAGACGCTCCTCTTCCTTAGAGGGATGCAGTGGTTCAAAGAAGGTGGGCAAGGTGATACTTTGACCCAGATGGAAAGGGGTCACCACCATGGGGAGAAAAGAGGCACGAGTTCTGAGAACCACTTTTTCAGGAAAGATTGTGAGATACGGCAGTTTTGATGACAAAGCCTGTAGCTCACTCACTCTTCTGGCAGATGTAATTGCCACCAAAAAGGCTGTCTTAATAGTGAGCAGCCGAAGAGGACAGTTATGTAAGGGTTAGAAGGAAGCACACAAGGAAGGTAAGAACCAGATTAAGGTCCCACTGGGGCATAACAAAAGGCACGGGGGGAACAAATGCACAACCCCTTTCAAAAATCTCTGTACTATAGGTAATTTAAACAAAGATGGTTGATCGGGCAACTGAAGAAAGGCCGATAAGGCTGCAAGATAGCCCTTGAGAGTCCCTAAGGAGGAACCCTGCTGGGCGAGAGACAATACAAACAAAAGGATATTAGACAGAGAAGAAGAAAGAGGATCAATAGACCTCTCTGTACAATAGACCTCTCTGTACAATATACCTCTCAAGCGCGGAGTCTGCCTTTTTGCCAAAAAGGCAGGAGCAATCAAAGGGCATGTCCATCAAGCTGGACTGGACATCCACAGAGAAACCAGTTGACCGCAGCCAGGTGTGGCGGCGTAGGGCCACTGACGATGAAATCGACTTGCCCAGTGAGTCAGTCGTGTCCAAACCACACCCGATAGTAAACTTGGATGCATCTCTCCCATCCTTGACAGCCTGGGTGAGTGTCCCGTATGCCCTCCGGGACCTGGGGCAGCACCTGTGCCACCTTATCTCAAAGTATGGGAATAACGGCCCAATAGGCATGAGGTGTTTACGGACCTCAATGCCAGGCTGGTGGAAGAAAACATCTTCTTCCCAAGCTGGTCCAGCCTCTTGGAATCCCTATCCGGGGGAGCGGAAGGGAAGGCACCACGGGAAGTAGAGGCTTGGACAACCAAGCTCTCCGGAGTGGGGTGTTGAGTTAGGAAAGTAGGGTCGCTCGGAGAGGGTCTATGGCGGCGACCGACCGTCCTATTCACAGGAGCCCCTGTGCTAGGTTTGGACCATGTACCCAGAAGGACGTCTGTAAGAGCCTCATTGAAGGGCAACATTGGCTCTGATGTTGTCACCCCCGGCTGAAGCACTTCTGTCAGGATATTCGTCCTGACTGGCACCGTAGGCAAATCTAGGTCCAAGACCTCAGCTGCCCTACCCACCACCACCACAGCAAATGAAGCATTCTCCTCCGTAGCCACATTAGGAGGAGAGAGCATACCAGTATCTGGAGACGTGTCCAGTCCACTGGCCTCCCCTAGATCCTCATACCAGTCCTGTTGTAAAACGCATTCTAAAGGGTCCTCAGACCCCTCCCATTCCTCTCCTGCGTCTGGCTGATCTAAATAATGCTCAGACAATGATCTGGGCCGAACTGGCTCTGTCGAAGTCGACGTCGTACGACGTCGCTCCGGCTCCTGATTATCCAGAATAAGGATGGGGCTACCACCGGTGGGCGCCGATGGTGGCATCGTTGACGTCGGAACCGGCGCCGAAGGAGGTCGACTGTGTGAGACCTGCGCCGGTCCTGATCCAATATCAGATCCTGGGGTCCACAACGCGCCGAGGCCGAAGCCGCCGGCGTCGAATCCGAAGGGGCCCCTCCACGGGTGCAGCCCGCTCAAAAACGAGAAGCATGGCCTCGTAAAATTCTTTTATCTGAGTGGGTTTCGATCTGGTCCCCAAAAAGGGGGAAAGACGCGGAGTCGGCCCTGGCTCCACAGAACCGCGCTCGGAACGTCGACGTTCCACAGATGCCTCGTCGGCCGACGGGCATGGCAAAGAAGTAGTCCGCTTGGATGACTTCTTCTTGTGCCTCTTACCTTCAGATGACCTCGAATGCGAGGAAGAGGACTTGGGGCTCCGGGAGCGGTGCCGCAACCTCCTACTGCGGGACCGTGACCACCGCGGAGTCGTGCCGACTGAGGAGGAATGCCGGGCCGCAAGAAGCTTGAGGATCTCTCCATCAAAGCCTTCGGAGCCATGGCCTGACAGGCGGAGCACGAGGTGGAATTGTGGTCCTTCTCCAGGCACCAAAGGCAAACACGGTGCGGGTCCGTCACCGACATGGTGCGATGACACCACACGGTTTGAACCCTGTCTTACTCGAAGACATGACTTCAAACAGTCAAAAAGGCCTCGACAAACCGAAGAAGGGTAGCTCTTTCCGGAACTGCGCTGGAACCGGAGCGGAAGGAAAAGAACTGACGTACGTGCGCCGAGACGGCATCTATATAGACAACCGTGACGTCAGACGGCTCCAACGACGCACGCAGAGCTGGTCGACACACGCGGATCCAAACGACGACACCAGACGGCGCGCACAGGGTACTGCTCAGAAAAAATTCCGGATTCAAAGCCGACGCCAGGAAATTCTAAGGTAAGGAAGCTGCAGCTAGAAGTCTCTATCAGATTGTTTTATTCTTCCAAAGACTATAGTGTTTTATCAGAACGAGGATGTATACCACCGCTTGCCATCTTTCCACCTAATTCTACATCCATAATCAACATTACAAATACAGCATGCATGCCCTTACCCACTAACCAGTCTGTTAAGACCACAAAGCATACAGAAAATGTAAGAGGGGGGCAAGAGGATGTTCAACAGGTTCACAACGTTGGGTTGTGTTATAATACACTGTGGTGCTACTCAGTGGCATAATGTAAAATTTGTTACCTGACCGCAGAAAGTAAAGATAGGTCGCAGAGTTGCCCTTATCTCACAGATATCCTTTGGCTTTTGGGTGGAATGGAGCTCCCTTGATGGATCTAGGGACCCCTGAACAGTTGGGGCCCAGTATGCTGCGGGACTTGTGTTACACCCCTTGTGCTACTTCCAAGTAAGAAGACCATGACAGAGTGGACCCAAGACAGAAAAATCGGTGTGCCGCTACTACACTCTCCACTGAAACCAACCTACACCTGACTAATGACCCCAAATGAGGGAGAAACTGGTCTTGGGTTGCTGGTGTTCTGGTTTAGGGATGACATGGCCTTGCAGTATGGGCTGGACTTTTCTTATTGGAGCATTTAAGACTAATTTGCATACAGCTGTGTCCAAACTGAGGTGACATTGGGGGCAAAAGAACAATGGGTTGGAATGGTACCCAAGCAATTGCCCATTGTTAGACTGCAAGCATTCCATCACTTTTTGTGTGTTTGATATAATGCCTTAGGTGGCAAGGGTATGCCCAGCCAGAGGTCTTTTGCTCACTGTGCCACTGGAACCAAGCTAGACCTACTTGATGAGTCCCAATCAAGGTGAAATAGGTCTTGGGTTGCTTGTTTTCTGGTTCAAAGAACGCCTGGCCTGGCGGTTTGGGCTGGACTGTTTCTAGTGTAGCAGGGTCAAGACTGATTTACATATAGCTGGGTCAAAACGAAAGAGCATGGTGCGCTAAAAAAAAAAAATGGGTTGGAATGCTACCCCGAGCAACTGTTAGTGGTTAGACCTACTTACAAGCATTTCTCCCACCACCTTATGTGTGGATTCTCTTTCCTAAGCATCATCTAAGATGATCAGGGACCACTACTGTACTGAATAAGTAGCATCTCTACAAGGTGCCATGTACGCAGGAGATGCTGCCTGGGCCACTGGCCCTCAAAGATCCTGGAAAGAGGGATAGTATAGCACAAATGTTTTAAGTTCAATCTACTTAGATTTATGTGCCCTAGCACAATTTAAAATGACTTTTCTTGGCAAACCGTCTAAAAGTCACAAGCGAATATGAAAAATCGGCAAGCCAGGAAAAAAGTAAATCCAATATACACCAAATCATATAAACGACGTCTAGACATCAGCTGTGTCTGAAAGAGTTCAACAGGGACAGCGCTTATCCAATTCACTTTAGATTTTCCACATGCTAGTGCCACCTTCAACTGAGAAAATAAATATGCTTTGTCCCGCAGCATTAGGTTGTGTTTTTCAGGTTAGAGCATTGTATATTTATGTTTTTATTCCTCAACATTGCATTCATCTGGTTTGTTTCTCTGCATGTACTACAGTCAGTTAAATCTGGATAAACGCTCACCTCGTATTCATTCATTTGATCACATTTCTCTCTGGCAGCAAGTTTGTGCTGCTGAATAACATACATATGAAAAATAATCAGTGCAGAGAAATTGTGAAGGGCAAACAACACAAGGGAGATGGTGCGGAATAACGGACAACAGACAACGGGAGGAGGGTGTGGGGTGAGAGAATTACAACAGATGGGGGGTGGGGGGGAATTTCGAAAACGGCAACGGATAGCAAGAGAATGTCTGGGGACAAGAACAGTAGGAGGGGTGTAACAGACGGCCGAAGAAAGGCGGGGAGGTGGTGAACAATAGACAGTGGGAGGAGAGTGGGGTGGGGGCCAAAGGACAGCAGAATGAGGGCAGGGGTGGGGAAACAACAGGCACCAGGAGTAGGGCAGGGGAATGGAGCTGCAAACACACATACTTGAACAGTGCTCGTGCAAAAGTAAATAAAATAAATAAAATAATAGAAGTACCTGCGGCCCATGGAAGACCACAGGTCGCAGACAGGAAGCTGTACTTTTTCCATGTTCATTGAAAGGGACACACAGAGAAGTCCAGGAGGAAGCAGAGGCAAGGAGGAGGTGGTGACCAATAATAAGGAAACAAGAATGACTTCGGAGCCAACCAATGGTATGCAATGGTTAGGGTCAGACAAGTCAATTTTATTTATTTATTTACAAGACATTTTGCAAGCAATGTGCAGGATGAAACCTAAAAACAGGAAAACTAAGAAATAGTACTCACAAATGATAGCTCTATAATGAGATCTGAAGCACTGAATGCTGAAGAAGAAAAACTTCAACTACACTCCATAACCTATGGGCATTAGAAAAAAAACAATATTATCAGCACAAAGTCAACTAAACATATCCGACAAACCTAATCACAAAGCTAAAATGGCTCCCAAAAGACAATTTAAGTGATTACCCCGAATCAAAACTAACCTCTATTAATGTCCGATCTAGAAATTTATGCAAGACTTGCCAATTTTTTTAATGACAAATCCTCGAGCTATTGAGAAGACTCAATCGCAACAGCTAGCTAAACAAATATCCAACAGTGCCCCTCACTGGCAAAAACTCATTAATATCTCACTCAGAGGGCAATGCTCTTAAAGTTGGACAAAGAAAGGCTTTCCTGAAGAAACCAAACGGAACTCGCTAGCAGTCCATTCTATCACTAGTCTACTCATCAAATTCAAAATGTTACAAGGGTGTATTAGAGCCCAAATAAACTACTACAAGAAACTATAAAGTTTTACCACAATCTACATTTTGCACCCAACAAAGAAAACTGCCTCCTAAAATAGTTATGTCATTCCAAGTGTTTGAACCACATAACCAGTCTTCTGATACTAATGCTGCCTGGTATGGTGGATCATGCAATCTTCCTTTACAGACACCAATCCAGGACTGAACTCGATCCTATATCATTCAACCATTATGCCAGGATCATTCAGATGTACAAACATGCTGACTCACCTAATACTATAAATGTACTGACTGACAATGACATAACTGGATGTCAATATGAATGATTAAAATTCAACTCATGCAAAACTGCAACAAATCCTCTCACCTTCACCTTACTTGAAGATGCTTGCAAATGCCCAAAAATAATGTTAGACGCTAAATTCTTGGGTTCATAATATATATTCTATATTAAATTGTGACTCTTGCATAGAACTCCGGTGGAAGGTGTTTTACAAGAAACAGGATTTCAACATACTAAACGATTTAGCCCTGAACAACTTAACAATGCATTTAACCCTAATCTTACTGTAAACATACGACAACAATGCTCTCCTACATGATTTAACTGAATCTCTCATCAAGCTTACACAGTACTGCACACAGCTTCCAGCCTCATCTTTTACGCAAAGAGATTTGAAATTTCGAGTACTAATTGCTCAGACATAGTTACCTTTAAAGCCTGATGTAAGGAAATGCCTCCTTGGCTTGGTTACCCCCTTACTTTTTGCCTTTGCTGATGCCAAGTTATGATTTGAAAGTGTGCTGAGGGCTGTTAACCAGGCCCCAGCACCAGTGTTCTTTCCCTAAAACTGTACCTTTGTTTCCACAATTGGCACACCCTGGCATCTAGGTAATAATTCCCTTGTAACTGGTACCCCTGGTACCAAGGGCCCTGATGCCAGGGAAGGTCTCTCAGGGCTGCAGCATGTCTTTTGCCACCCTGGGGACCCCTCACTCAGCACAGGCACACTGCTTGCCAGCTCGTGTGTGCTGGTGGGGAGAAAATGACTAAGTCCACATGGCACTCCCCTCAGGGTGCCATGCCAGCCTCTCACTGCCTATGGCATAGGTAAGTCACCCCTCTAGCAGGCATTACAGCCCTAAGGCAGGGTGCACTATACCATAGGTGAGGGCATAGGTGCATGAGCACTATGCCCCTCCAGTGTATAAGCAAAACCTTAGACATTGTAAGTGCAGGGTAGCCATCAGAGTATATGGTCTGGGAGTCTGTCATACACGAACTCCACAGCACCATAATGGCTACACTGAAAACTGGGAAGTTTGGTATCAAACTTCTCAGCACAATAAATGCACACTGATGCCAGTGTACATTTTATTGTGAAATACACCCCAGAGGGCATCTTAGAGATGCCCCCTGAAAACATACCCGACTTCCAGTGTGGGCTTACTAGTTTTGCCAGCCTGCCACACACCAGAAAGGGTGCTGGCCACATGGGGAGAGTGCCTTTGTCACTCTGTGGCTAGTAACAAAGCCTGTACTGGATGGAGGTGCTTCTCACCTCCCCCTGCAGGAACTTTAACACCTGGTGGTGAGCCTCAAAGGCTCACCCCCTTTGTTACAGCTCCACAGGGCACTCCAGCTAGTGGAGATGCCCGCCCCCTCCGGCCACAGCCCCACTTTTGGCGGCAAGGCCAGAGGAGATAATGAGAAAAACAAGGAGGAGTCACTGGCCAGTCAGGACAACCCCTAAGGTGTCCTGAGCTGAGGTGACACTGACTTTTAGAAATCCTCCATCTTGCAGATGGAGGATTCCCCCAATAGGATTACGGATGTGCCCCCCTCCCCTAAGGGAGGAGGCACAAAGAGGGTGTAGCAACCCTCAGGGCTAGTAGCCGTTGGCTACTAGCCACCCAGACCTAAATACACCCCTAAATTGAGTATTTAGGGGCCCCCAGAACCAAGCAAGATCGATTCCTGCAACCTGAAGACGAAGAAGGACTGCTGACCTGAAAGCCCTGCAGAGAAGACGGAGACACCAACTGCATTGGCCCCAGCCCTACCGGCCTGTCTCCACACTTCAAGAAAAACTGCAACAGCGACGCGTTTCCCAGGGTCCAGTGACCTCTGAAGCCTCAGAGGACTACCCTGCATCTAAAAGGACCAAGAACTCCAGAGGACAGCGGCTCTGCTCCAAAGAAGAAACAACTTTTAAAGGACTGCACGTTTCCCGTCGGAAGCGTGAGACTTTCCACTCTGTACCCGACGCCCCCGGTTCGACCTGCGGAGAAACAACACTACAGGGAGGACTCCCCGGCGACTGCGACCCTGTGAGTAGCCAGAGTTGACCCCCCTAAGCCCCCCCCAAGCGACGCCTGCAGAGGTAATCCAGAGGCTCCCCCTGACCGCGACAGCCTGTTTATAAGAACGCGACACCTGGTAAAGACACTGCACCCGCAGCCCCCAGGACCTGAAGGATCCGACCTCCAGTGCAGAAGCGACCCCCAGGTGGCCCTCTCCCTTGCCCAGGTGGTGGCTACCCCGAGGAGCCCCCCCACCCCCGCCTGCTTCGCTGAAGAGACCCCGGGGTCTCCCATTGAACTCCATTCCAAACCAGACGCCTGTTTGCACTCTGCACCCGGCCACCCCCTTGCCGCTGAGGGTGTACTTTTTGTGCTGACTTGTGTCCCCCCCGGTGCCCTACAAAACCCCCCTGGTCTGCCCTCCGAAGATGCAGGTACCTACCTGCTGGCAGACTGCAACCAGGGCACCCCCTTCTCCATTGAAGCCTATGTGTTTTGGGCACCACTTTGACCTCTGCACCTCACCGGCCCTGAGCTGCTGGTGTGGTAACTTTGGGGTTGCCCTGAACCCCCAACAGTGGGCTACCTTGGACCCAACTTTGAACCCTGTAGGCGGTTTACTTACCTGCAAAACTAACAAACACTTACCTCCCCCAGGAACTGTTGAAATTTGCAGTGTCTAGTTTTAAAATTGCTTATTGCCATTTTTGCCAAAACTGTACATGCTATTTTGCTGATTCAAAGTTCCTATGATACCTAAGTGAAGTACCTTTCATTTGAAGTATTGATTGCAAATCTTGAACCTGTGGTTCTTAAAATAAACTATGAAAATATATTTTTCTATACAAAAACCTATTGGCCTGGAATTGTCTGAGAGTGTGTTCCTCATTTATTGCCTGTGTGTGTACAACAAATGCTTAACACTACCCTCTGATAAGCCTACTGCTCGTCCACACTACCACAAAATAGAGCATTAAAATTATCTCTTCTTTGCCACTATCTAACCTCTAAGGGAAACCCTTGGACTCTGTGCATGCTATTTCTTACTTTGAAATAGTACATACAGAGCCAACTTCCTACATTGGTGGATCAGCGGTGAGGTACAAGTCTTTGCATTTGCTGGACTACTCAGCCAATACCTGATCACACGACTAAATTCCACAAATTGTCATTAGAAAATGATTTTTGAAATTTTAGCTATTTTTCCAAATTTTTAAAAGTCCTGCTAGTGCCTTGTGTTAGTCCATGTTAGCATTTCTTTTAGAGTTTACAAGTTTTGTAAAAGTTTGAATTAAGTTCTAGACATATATTTAGATTCTTAAAAAGTATTCCAACTTTTAGAAACAATGTCTGCTGCAGAAGAGATAGTGATGGAACTCAACCTCACCCCTTACCTGCATCTTAGGATGTCAGAGTTAAGGTCTCTCTGCAAAATCAAAGAGATAAAGACTGGTTTAAACCCTACCAAAGTACAGCTCCAGGAGCTCTTGGCAGAGTTTGCTAAAAACAACCCCTCTGATGAGGTCTTCACAGAGGGGGAAGCTAGTAATGAGGAGGGAAATCTCCCACCCCCTCTCCTAGTTAAGGAGCCCAGGGTTTCTCCAACCCTGACTCCAGAAGTGATAGTCAGAGATGTTGCTTATCTCACAGGAGAGTTCAACAGCTCTGCAAGCATTGAAGGCAGCCTCAATGAAGATGACCTCCTGCTAGCCAGGTTGGCCAAAAGATTGGCTTTGGAAAGACACATCCTAGCCATAGAAAGGGAAATACAAGAGATGGGCTTAGGTCCCATCCATGGTGGCAGCAACATAAATAGGGTCAGAGATTCTCCTGACATGTTGAAAATCCCTAAAGGGATTGTAACTAAATATGAAGATGGTGATGACATCACCAAATGGTTCACAGCTTTTGAGAGGGCTTGTGCAACCAGAAAAGTAAACAGATCTCAGTGGGGTGCTCTCCTTTGGGAAATGTTCACTGGAAAGTGTAGGGATAGACTCCTCACACGCTCTGGAAAAGATGCAGAATCATATGACCTCATGAAGGCTAACCTGGTTGAGGGCTTTGGATTCTCAACTGAGTACAGGATTAGGTTCAGGGGGGCTAATAAATCCTCGAGCCAGACCTGGGATGATTTTGTTGACTTCTCAGTCAAAACACTAGATGGTTGGATTCATGGCAGTGGTGTACATGATTATGATGGGCTGTACAATTTATTTGTGAAAGAACATCTGTTAAGTAATTGTTTCAGGGATAAACTGCATCAGCATCTGGTAGACCTAGGACCAATTTCTCCCCAAGAATTGGGAAAGAAGGCGGACCCTTGGTTCGAGACTAGGGTGACCAAGACTTCCACAGGGGGTGACCAAAAGAAAGGGATCACAAAGACTCCCCAGGGGAAGAGTGTTGAGACATCCAAGGGAAAAAGTAGAATCTTCTACAGGGCCCCAAAAACCTGCTCAGGAGGGAGAGTCCAAAGCCTCTTCACAATCCAATTTTGGGTACAAGGGTAAAAACTTTGATCCAAAGAAGGCCTGGTGTCGTAGCTGTAATCAGCAGGGACACCAAACTGGAGACAAGGCCTGTCCCAAGAAAGGTTCCACTTCAAACTCTACTCCAGCTAACACTGGAATAGCCAGTCTCCAGGTGGGATCAACACTGTGCCCAGAGCAAATCAGGGTTCACACTGAAGCTACATTAGTCTCTGAGGGTGGGGTGGACTTAGCCACACTAGCTGCCTGGCCTCCTAACATGCAAAAATACAGGCAGCAGCTCTTAATTAATGGGACAAGTGTAGAAGGCCTGAGGGATACAGGTGCCAGTGTCACCATGGTGACAGAGAAACTGGTTTCCCCTGGTCAATGCCTGGCTGGACAAACTTATCCAGTCACCAACGCTGACAATCAGACTAAAGTATATCCCATGGCTATGGTAACTTTAGAGTGGGGCGAGGTCAATGGCCTGAAACAGGTGGTGGTCTCCTCAAACATCCCTGTAGACTGTTTGCTTGGAAATGACCTGGAGTCCTCAGCATGGGCTGAGGTAGAACTCAAAACCCATGCAGCCTTGCTGGGTATCCCTGAACTGGTGTGTGTCAAGACAAGGGCACAGTGCAAGGCTCAGGGTGAAAAAGTGGTGTTGGAGCGTGGAATAATGGCCCAACCCTCCAAGAGGAAAGGAAAGAAGACTGGGGAACCAGCTTCCACACAACAAAAGAAAAAGAACCTCTCTTCCCAGGAAGACATTCTGCCCTCTGAGGGAACTGAGCCCATGGAGTTGGAACCTTATCAGGTTGAACTCTTAGGCCCAGGGGTACCCACAAGAGAACAGTTGTGTAAGGGCCAAGAAACCTGTGCCTCTCTTGAAGGCCTTAGGCAGCAAGCTGCTGGAGAGACCAAAGGAAAAATCATTGGAACACAGAGTCTATTGGGAAGATGGACTCCTCTACACTGAGGCAAGAGATCCCAAACCTGGTGCCACTAGGAGAGTGGTAGTGCCTCAGGAGTTTAGGGAGATCATTCTAACCTTAGCTCATGATATTCCACTTGCTGGGCATTTGGGACAAACCAAGACGTGGGAGAGATTAGTCAACCACTTCTATTGGCCCAACATGTCCCAGAAGGTCAAGGAGTTGTCTCCCCTGTGCCACCTGTCAAGCCAGTGGTAAGACAGGGGGACACCCAAAGGCCCCCCTCATTCCACTTCCAGTGGTGGGGGTCCCCTTTGAAAGAGTGGGTGTGGACATAGTGGGTCCACTTGAAGCTCCCACAGCCTCAGGGAACCAGTATATCCTAGTGGTAGTGGATCATGCCACTAGGTACCCTTAAGCAATTCCCCTTAGGTCCACTACTGACCCTGCAGTAGCTAAAGCACTCATTTGTATCTTTACCAGAGTGGGATTTCCTAAGGAGGTGGTGTCTGACAGGGGTACCAACTTCATGTCAGCATACCTGAAACATATGTGGAATGAGTGTGGGGTGACTTACAAATTCACCACACCATACCATACCATCCACAAACCAATGGCCTTGTAAAAAGATTTAACAAGACATTGAAAGGCATGATCATGGGGCTCCCTGAAAAGCTCAAAAGGAGATGGGATGCCCTCTTGCCATGTCTGCTTTTCTCCTACAGAGAGGTGCCTCAGAAGGGAGTAGGGCTTTCCCCCTTTGAACCTCTGTTTGGCCATCCTGTAAGGGGACCACTAGCTCTTGTAAAAGAAGGCTGGGAGAGACCTCTTCATGAGCCTAAACAAGATATAGTGGACTATGTACTAGGCCTACGTTCTAGGATCGCAGAGTACATGGAAAAAGCAAATAAAAACCTTGAGGCCAGCCAACAACTTCAGAAGATGTGGTATGACCAAAAGGCTGCTATGGTTGAGTTTCAGCCAGGGCAGAAAGTCTGGGTTCTGGAGCCTGTGGCTCCCAGGGCACTTCAGGACAGATGGAGTGGCCCTTACCCAGTGCTAGAAAGAAAGTCAGGTCACCTACCTGGTAGACCTAGGCACTAGCAGGACCCCCAAATGGGTGATCCATGTGAACCGCCTCAAACTCTTCCATGACAGGGCAGATGTGAATCTGTTGATGGTAACAGATGAGGACCAGGAAGCTGAGAGTGAACCTCTCCCTGATCTCCTCTCCACAGACCCTAAAGATGGCTCAGTTGATGGAGTGATCTATTCAGACACCCTCTCTGGCCAAACAGCAATCTGACTGTAGGAAGGTCCTGCAACAGTTTGCTGAGCTCTTTTCCCTAACCCCTGGTCAGACACACCTGTGAACCCATGATGTGGACACAGGAGACAGCATGCCTGTCAAAAACAAAATTTTCAGACAGTCTGAACAAGTTAAGGAAAGCATCAAGGTAGAAGTCCACAAGATGCAGGAATTGGGAGTCACTGAGCACTCTAACAGCCCCTGGGCCAGCCCAGTGGTCTTAGTCCCCAAACCTCACAACAAAGATGGAAAGAGAGAGATGAGGTTTTGTGTGGACTACAGAGGACTTAATTCTGTCACAAAGACCGATGCCCATCCCATTCCAAGGGCAGATGAATTGATTTACAAACTAGGTGCTGCCAGATACTTAAGTACCTTTGACTTGACAGCAGGGTACTGGCAAATCAAAATGGCACCAGGAGCAAAAGAAAAGACAGCATTCTCCACACCTGATGGGCACTATCAGTTTACTCTGATGCCCTTTGGTTTAAAGAATGCCCCTGCCACCTTCCAAAAGGTTGGTGAATCAAGTCCTTGCTGGCTTGGAGTCATTTAGTGCAGCTTATCTTGACGATATTGCTGTCTTTAGCTCCAGCTGGCAGGATCACCTGGTCCACCTGAAGAAGGTTTTGAAGGCCCTGCAAGCAGCAGGCCTCTCTATCAAGGCATCCAAACCAGGGAACCTTGGTTTACTTGGGACACGTAGGTGGAGGCCAAGCTCAGCCACTCCAGCCCAAGATCTAGACTATTCTGGACTGGGCAGCTCCAAAAACCCAGACTCAAGTCAGGGCATTCCTTGGCTTGACTGGGTACTACAGGAGGTTTGTGAAGGGATATGGATCGATAGTGACACCCCTCACAGAACTTACCTCCAAGAAAATGCCCAAGAAGGTAAAATGGACTGTAGAATGCCAACAGGCCTTTGACACCCTGAAACAAGCTAAGTGCACAGCACCAGTTCTAAAAGCTCCAGATTACTCCAAGCAGTTCATTGTGCAAACTGATGCCTCTGAACATGGGATAGGGGCAGTTTTGTCCCAAACAAATGATGATGGCCTTGACCAGCCTGTTGCTTTCATTAGCAGGAGGTTACTCCCCAGGGAGCAGCGTTGGAGTGCCATTGAGAGAGAGGCCTTTGCTGAGGTTTGGTCCCTGAAGAAGCTGAGACCATACCTCTTTGGTACTCACTTTGTAGTTCAGACTGACCACAGACCTCTCAGATGGCTAATGCAAATGAAAGGTGAAAATCCAAAACTGTTGAGGTGGTCCATCTCCCTACAGGAAATGGACTTTATAGTGGAACACAGACCTGGGACTGCCCATGCCAATGCAGATGGCCTTTCCAGGTTCTTCCACTTATAAAATGAAGACTCTTGGGAAAGGTTAGTCTCATCCTCTTTCGTTTGGATGGGGGGTTGTGTAAGGAAATGCCTCCTTGGCATGGTTACCCCCTGACTTTTTGCCTTTGCTGATGCCAAATTATGATTTGAAAGTGTGCTGAGGCCTGCTAACCAGGCCCCAGCACCAGTGTTCTTTCACTAAAACTGTATCTTTGTTTCCACAATTGGCACACCCTGGCATCCAGGTAAGTCCCTTGTAACTGGTACCCCTTGTACCAAGGGCCCTGATGCCAGGGAAGGTCTCTAAGGGCTGCAGCATGTCTTATGCCACCACTTTGACCTCTGCACCTGACCGGCCCTGAGCTGCTGGTGTGGTAACTTTGGGGTTGCCCTGAACCCCCAACAATGGGCTACCTTGGACCCAACTTTGAACCCTGTAGGTGGTTTACTTACCTGCAAAACTAACAAACACTTACCTTCCCCAGGAACTGTTGAAATTTGCACTGTCTAGTTTTAAAATAGCTTATTGCCATTTCTGCCAAAACTGTACATGTTATTTTGCTGATTCAAAGTTCCTATGATACCTAAGTGAAGTACCTTTCATTTGAAGTATTGATTGCAAATCTTGAACCTGTGGTTCTTAAAATAAACTAAGAAAATAAATTTTTCTATACAAAAACCTATTGGTCTGGAATTGTCTCTGAGTGTGTGTTCCTCATTTATTGCCTGTGTGTGTACAACAAATGCTTAACACTACCCTCTGATAAGCCTACTGCTCGACCACCCTACCACAAAATAGAGCATTAGAATGATCTCTTTTTTGCCACTACCTAACCTCTAAGGGGAACCCTTGGACTCTGTGCATGCTATTTCTTACTTTGAAATAGTACATACAGAGCCAACTTCCTACACCTGACTAAGCTGCATTCCTACCTATAATACGTATAAAGGGACAACATTTTTTTTAAAAAACATGCTGCAGGAGATTAGTTATAATGAGGTCAAGAGGTCATGCTTAGGTAATGGCATTCAATCTACCTTTCAAACTAGCGCTCACGCCTGCAACCCACCGGGGAAATGAGTGGAATAATGGCCAGAATCTAGCTTACACACTTATCTACACAATGAACGAGTTACTTACCTTCGATAAAGACTTTTCTGGTGGATACATTAGCTACCAGTGGATACTCCCATTGCGCCAGCATTCGACGGAAATCTTCTTCCTAGCTTCTGCACGTCGACGAGGACGTCACAATTGCCCACGCGACGCCGTCTGGCGTCATACAGGCAATAAGAGGTCCTCGCCGACGTGCCGACGTCAGTACCAACATTTTTTACGTGCCTGAGAATAATAGGCCATTGAGATGAAAGAACAGATAGCAAAACTTTATGATATTCCAAATAAATACATCATTCTAATAACTCAATCCTTTTTTTTTTTTTAAACAAATAAATAAATATATGAACAATATATATCAATATGAATATATATACAGAATATATACAAGTCCTCAAAACCAAGAGGAGCACACTCAAGATTTACTTGGCTAGACCAGACAGGCAACGGGGAGGCGGGTGGGACCGTGAGGAATCCACAGGTAGCTAATGTATCCACCAGAAAAGTCGATACCGAAGGTAAGTAACTCGTTCTTCTGATGGATACAACTACCTGTGGATTCCTCACCTTAATTGAACATTTTACACACTGCTTAACTAGGCGATAATATTCTAGCTTCTGTGTGTCCAAATAGTGTATCGCCATTGAGTCAGTGAGACAAGAACACAACTGAACTGGGTGGAGCGCGGGAAGGGAGTGGGGGAGGCGAGTGAGTGAAATATCCAGTAACTTAGTTACTGTTACTTGCTTAGTTAGTGGTAACTTAGTTTATGATCCAGTGAGTGGTATAAAAGGACAACGCCCCTTTTATGGATTCTTTTCCATACACATATCCAAGAAGCACCATACTCTACTTGATATATGGAGTGAGGTTTGTATTTTAGACTGTAGGGAATGGGCTCCTCAAATACCAGACCCATGCCCAGCAGGTGTGATGGGAGAGGGCATTAAATGACATCCATTCAGAGAGGATGTCTTTAATTGCAAGGGTCAGGAGATCAAGTAATGCCATATAATTAGTGTCAAGGTTCAGTGTAGCTTAGGCAGCCCAGAGGCCAAGGGTTACCATTGGAAAATCTAGAGTTATAGCTGTATTAAAAATGTCAGATAATTTATTCTGTATTGATCGTCGGTATGGTTCTAGGAGATTGCACCGAAAAAAACGTGGTCATGAACGCCAGTCTTTAGGTTACAGATCTAGCAAACATCACTATTTTGAGATAAGTGTATGTAATCTCATTGGAGTCCATTGTAAGAGATGAATTGTAAAATGAAATTTAGACTGTATTGAGGGTGGGAGATATTTTGTCTGTTAGTGGGTTTGCCAATTGTGTGCCTGTTGTCATCAGAGATGTGATTAAATACCTCTGAACTAAAGTGTTTAGTCCATTTGGTCAAGAAGACCGAAGATTGGGGAGTTTGTGAGACTGATAAAATGTGTACATTTATGAGACAATATGACCTGAACATTGACAAATCTTAAGTCTAGATGGCAAGGAAGGGTGTTTATGTACTGTAAGCTTTGACAGTTTCACCTTTATTTTAAGAAAACTTTAGAAGCCTAGGTTTGAGAGGACATGTAGATTAGCTAAGGCCGAGAATGGGAGCGTATCATTGTTCTTGTTCTATAGGTTTTTGACTAATCTAACTCCTTTGGGAGCCCAATCAGCTGTAATTTGTGTTGTACATTCCATCTTAAATTTAGGGTTATGCCAAAGTGATGCCCATCTGAAGGTCTGGATCGACACCAACAGCTTTTTATCCAGACGTTTGAAAGCACTGGTAGTGTCTGTGAATGTTAATTGGGAAAGAGATGGTTGAAATGTTGACATTTTGATAAAGGATGCAGGGCTAAAGGGAGAACAAATCTCCTGTTCAATCTTTAGCCATCTGGGAGTGTTTTTTTGTTGCTGGGAGTAGCCAAACCACACTGTTCAAGGTGACAATTTCGCACTTTTAAAAATACAAATGTTTCTGCATACCGGACACATACAGATTTCCATCATGCCAGTCTCTGTTAGAATATCTCTGCATAATTAGTAAGGTGAGTCCTTCTGGGACTTTTCTAAGGGACTTAAAAATAATCAAATGTTTGCCGAAGAATGTAGCTTACTTGATGGTCCCACAGAGTCCGCATTCATGCTGGCACGGAAAGCACTGGCATAGTTCCTGGGGATGCAGTGCAAGCATAAACCCACATTGGATAAATCCAGGTCCATTACGATCAGCTGGCAATGTGGGAGGGCCTGCTGGCGGAAGTCTTACTGGAGCTCCTTGCAGCTCCGTGGGACCCGGAGGTATGCCAGAGGAAGCCTGAAGAGTCTTTTTTTTAAAAATTAAAAAAGGCTGCAGCATGGCCTCCGTCAAAGCTACGTCGCTGTAGGATCAACAACAGCCCAGGCAGGGAATTCAGCACAAGTCGGGACCAAAAAACGAAAGATGCTTGTGGGGTACGTCCTGCACATTATTTCAGGTGGTGGGATGGAGCTGAATTCCGCTTGGACATCTTGTGGTCGTGGTGCTATTTCGACTTACCAGAAGACTACCTGGGAACGGAACTTTGCACAGGACAGACTCCTAAAATAGGTTTGTGAATGGATCTGACTTCGAGTCTGTTCGATTTTTTGACTGCAACCTCTTGTTAAATTTAACAAAGTAGAGTTTCACCTACTGCTCCTGGATGACCTTCAGGAGCACGACAGCGTATTTACAATTTTAACACGCAAGCGCCGCTTATATGTCACTACAAGTGTCCATCAGGAACATGTTATTTGTTAAAGAAGTGGCAGGATCAATTTGCTCATAAGGGCTAGGGAATATGCAAGGAGCACAAAGTACCGAGAGTAAAAGGATTGTTAGAGCCAGGTCACATGTATCTTTTGTGATTGCTGCTGACTTCATGTAGATGTGACAGAAGGGGCTTAGGTGCCACTAACACAGAGTCTGTGCACAGTATTTGTGTACTTTGCTTGAGCATAACAAAATATACATTCTATAACAGAATTTCTTAAAGCCAATCCAGGCCAAGAGGGTTCTCTCTCCTCTAGGACAATACCACAGATACTAAACATATTTTTCGGAATAAAAAGTCTATGATGTAATCAATCTTGAATTTTATTCGGAACATCACAACGAAACGGTTACTGACCTGTAGAGAGTATTCTGGCTTCACATGCTGTGCATTATTCGGCCATCTAGTGATTGGGTCCAGAATTGTCTTTTGTTTTTCCTCTTGGGCATCGTCGACCACCATTTGGTACTTGGACCGTCCTGTGTGACGTCAAACGGCGCCCCCGGAAGATCCTGTGTATGGTAGCCATCTTCAGATTCTTTTTCCGTTCTCCTCTTTTTCAGTTTGCTTTTATATACGCAAGACCTCTTTCCCACCTGTTTGTCCTGTTTTCATTTCTGGGGAGGTGGGTGGGTCGCATGTGAATAAAGAAAACTCTTCAGGCTGCAAGACGAACGAGTTACTTACCTTCGGTAACAACTTTTCTGGTGGAAACATTAGCTACCTGTGGATTCCTCACCTAATGAATACTCCCATTGCGCGGGCATTAGACGGAAATCTTCTTCCTAGCTTCTGCACGTCGACGAGGACATCACATTTGCCCACGCGACGCTGTCTGACGTCATACAGGCAATAAGAAGTCCTCGCCGACGTGCCGACGTCAGTACCAAAATTTTTTACGTGCCTGAGTACAATAATCCAATCCGATGAAAGACAAAAGCTATATTTCATAACATTGTAAACAACACATCATTGCGAGAAGATGGACTACAAATTTAATATTTTAATTTTATTTTTAATAAATAAATATACACAATATATATATATATATATATATATATATATATATATATATATATAAATATAATGTACACATGCACATATATACATAATCTATTCCAGTCCTCAAAACCAAGAGGAGCACACTCAATAATTACTTGGTGAGACCAAACATGCAACGGGGAGGTGGGTGGAACCGTGAGGAATCCACAGGTAGCTAATGTATCCACCAGAAAAGTAATTACCGAAGGTAAGTAACTCGTTCTTTTGATGGATACAACTAACTGTGGATTCCTCACCTAATGAATAGAGTCCCAAAGCAGTACCCCGCCCGTTGGTGGGTGCCTGAATGGTCAAACCAAGAAATCCTGCAGCACTGACCGTGCAAAATGGCCGTCCCTTCTGACCTCAGAGTCCAAGCAGTAATGTTTCGCAAAAGTGTGAAGGGACGACCAAGTTGCGGCCTTGCAGATGTCGACCACAGGAACACCTCTGGCCAAGGCCGAAGTGGCCGACTTTGCTCTGGTGGAATGAGCTCTAATACCATCAGGAGGATCCTTCTTTGCTAAAGAACATATTTTAATGCAAAGAACAACCCACCTGGATAGTGTTCTCTTGTGGACTGCCTTTCCTCTCCTCTTGTATCCGATGAAAAGCTGATCCTCCAGCCTAAAATCCTTCGTTCTGTCTATGTAAAAGCTTAACGCCCTCTTCGGGTCCAAGCGGTGTAGTCTCTCTTCTTCCTTTGAAGGATGAGGCGGAGGATAGAACGTGGACAGAGTAATTGTCTGGGCCAAATGAAAGGGTGAAACAACCTTCGGAAGGAAAGCAGCCTTGGTCCTCAACACCACCTTATCCCCATAAAAAGTTGTATAAGGGGGTTTTACCGATAAAGCCTGCAACTCACTCACTCTCCTTGCAGATGTTATAGCCACCAGGAAGACTGTTTTAAGAACTAAGAACCTTAAGGGGCAAGAATGCATAGGCTCAAAAGGGGACCCCATAAGGAAAGTCAGGACCAAAGACAAATCCCATTGAGGCATAACAAAAGGATTTGGAAGAAATGTATTCATAAGGCCCTTTAAGAATCTAAGTACTATAGGAGATTTAAATAACGAAGGTTGGTCTGGAAGACAAATGAAGGCTGACAAAGCAGACAAGTAACCTTTATTAGTAGCCACTGCACAACCCCTCTGTGCTAAAGACAAAGCAAAAGATAAGACATCTGACAAATGAGCACGTAAGGGATCAATCTGTCTCTCTCCACACCATACCACAAATTTAGACCACCTATTAGCGTAGATAGATTTAGTGGCGTGTCGCCTGGCCGCTAAGATAACATCCACTACATCAGGTGGGAGAGAAAAGGAACTCAGGTTGCCCCGCTCAATCTCCAGGCATGTAGGTGCAGACTCTGGAGGTTGGGGTGTAAAACCTGCCCCTGCGACTGCGAGAGGAGGTCTGCCCTGAGAGGGAGATGGAGCGGAGGGCACAGTGAGAGTTGGAGAAGGTCGGAATACCACACCCTTCTTGGCCAATCCGGAGCAATTAAGATTACTTGGGCCCGGTCTTGGCGAATTTTCCTCAACACTCGAGGAATCAAGGGTATGGGGGGAAACGCGTAAAGCAACTGGTCGCACCAGGTTCTCAGAAACGCGTCCCCCAACGCTCCTTGCACCGGATACTGGAGGCTGCAGAATAACGGGCAGTGTGAGTTCTCCCGGGTGGCAAACAGATCTATCTGAGGAAACCCCCACAACTGAAAGATTAGACGGACTTGATCTGGATGGAGACGCCACTCTTGGTCGGCCGAGAAATGACGACAGACCGTCCGCACGTACATTCAAGACTCCGGCCAGATGATTTGCTACCAAGCAAATCTGATGGTCCTTTGCCCAGGACCGTAGCCGAAGAGCTTCTCTGCAAAGAAGGTACGACCCCACTCCTCCCTGTTTGTTTATATACCACATCGCAGTAGTATTGTCCGTCAGGACCTGAACCGACTGACCGCGAAGGGATGGGAGGAAGGCCTTGAGAGCCAGACGTACAGCCCGTAACTAACAGATTGATATGAAACATGTGTTCCTCTGGAGACCAAAGCCCTTTGATCTCCAGGTCCCCCAGATGAGCTCCCCACCCTAGAGTGGAAGCATCCGTTATGACCGTGGTCACTGGTGGAGGCTGCGTGAACGGCCTTCCCCGAGATAGATTGTCGTCCGCAATCCACCACTTCAAATCCGTGGCAGCATCTATGGAGATCTTGACAGAACCTTCGAGATCCCCTTTATGTTGAGACCACTGCCTTCGGAGGCACCACTGAAGAGCCCTCATGTGCCAGCGAGCATGCGTGACCAACAGTATGCAGGAGGCAAACAGACCGAGCAGACGTAGGACCTTGAGGACTGGAATGACCGCTCCACTTTGAAACATTGGAACCAACGCCCGAATATCTTGAATCCGCTGAGGCGGAGGAAAGGCTTGATCCAATGTTGTATCCAGTACTGCCCCTATGAACAGGAGGCGTTGAGAGGGCTCTACGTGAGATTTGGGCACGTTCACTGAAAAACCCAGGTCGAACAACAACTGAGTTGACGACTGCAGATGATGCAGCACAAGCTCCGGGGACTTGGCTTTGATCAACCAGTCGTCCAAGTAAGGGAATACTGCTATCCCCTTCCTTCTGAGCTCTGCCGTAACCACCGACATCACCTTCGTAAAGACTCGAGGTGCTCAAGTAAGACCAAACGGGAGGACCGCAAACTGATAGTGCTGCGACCCTACCACAAACCGGAGATACTTCCTGTGCGACTTGAGGATCGGGATATGAAAATAAGCATCCTGCAAGTCGACAGACACCATCCAATCTCCCTTGTTCAACGCCAAAAGCACCTGAGCTAGGGTCAGCATCTTGAACTTTTCCTGTTTGAAGAACCAATTCAAAATCCTCAGGTCCAGGATTGGTCTCAACCGACCATCCTTTTTGGGAATCAGGAAGTACCTGGAATAACAACCTTGACCCTTTTCCTGCTCTGGAACCAACTCCACCGCGCCCTTTAAAAGGAGGACTTGAACCTCCTGTTCTAACAACACGAGGTGTTCTGCTGAACAATCAGATGGGCTGGGCCGGATGGGGGGCGGAAACTCCCGAAAAGGAAGGGTGTAGCCTTTTCCCACAACGCTGGTAACCCAGGTGTCTGATGTGATGACCTCCCACTTGTGAAGAAAATGCAGTAACCTTCCCCCTACAGGAGAGGAGTGAGTGGGAATTGGTGGAAGCCTAAGGCTGCTTCCCCTGCTGCACCCCTCCAGAGGACGAGGAAGAGGCAGAGTGCTGCTGAGAGGCTCCTCTGGTACGGCCCCTACCCCTCCCTCTAAATGATCTATAGGTGAGAGAGGAGGTAGGCTGTTGGAATTTCCCCCGAAAGGAAGAGGAGGATGAGCCACGACCAAATCCTCGAAACCTCCTAAAAAATCTGGAGGTGGCAGAAGAAGTAGCTTGCAGTCCTAACGACTTGGCCGTGGCCCTGCTCTCCTTAAACCTCTCCAAAGCCAAATCCGCCTTGGCACCAAAGAGCTTGGCCCCATCAAAAGGGAGGTCCAACAGGGTCGACTGCACATCCGAAGAGAACCCTGAGTTGCGAAGCCAAGCCTGTCTTCTCGCAACCACAGCCGTGCCCATCGCACTGGCTACCGAGTCAGTTGTATCCAACCCAGATTGGATGACATGTGTTGCAGCAGCTTGAGCATCTGACACGAGATTCAAGAGTCCTTGAGGAACCTCTGTATGCAAAGATGTTATCTCGTCCATCAGAGCATAAATGTACCTCCCCAAAATACACGTAGCGTTGGTGGACTTTAACGCCATGCTACATGACGAGAACACTTTCTTTGACTGCATATCCATCTTTTTGGAGTCCCTGTCCGCCGGCACTGATGGAAAAGATCCAGGCGCAGATCTTGCAGAACAGGAAGCCTGGACCACCAAGCTTTCAGGCGTAGGGTGTCAGGAAAGAAAGCCAGGGTCAGTTGGTGCAGCCCGATACCTCCTGGCCACAGACCTATTGACAGCCGAGGAAGATACCGGCTTCTTCCAGACCTCCAATACAGGTTCTAGCAGCGCCTCGTTAAATGGCAAAAGAGGTTCTGCTTATGTAGAGGCCGGATGTAAAACCTCAGTCAGCAGATTTTGTTTCGCCTCAGCCACCGGCAAAGGCAGTTCCAGGAAGTTAGCTGCCTTCCTTATCACAGCATGAAAAGTGGCTGCCTCTTCAGTATACTCCCCTGGAGATGACAAGTCCCACTCAGGGGAAGTATCAAGGCCACTAGCTGTGTCCAGTCCATGAAGACCCTTGCCAGAGTCCTCAATTTCTCCTTCCTCCAGGACCTGCTGATACTCTTGTTCCTCCAAGAGACGGAGAGCACGTCTCCTCGAATGTAGCCTCTCCTCAATTCTCGGCGTCTGCAGATGTCGAGGAACGACGCCGATCACCGGATCCATCCGACGCCGGGTCAGGCGCCACAGGTAGCTTTGACGCCGAGCCAGGAGTCGGATGAAGAGAAGTCTTCGGAGTCGCAGAAGGCCCTGCTGGGGTCACTGGCCGAAACACCGAAGCCGATGGAGCCAAAACCTCCGGGGCCGAAACCTCTGGAGCCACCGGAGCAGACACCGGCGCCGAGCCCACGTTCCCGAAGGGGAGAAAGGGCATGAAGGGTGCTGGTCGCAGCGGCGCCGGAGCTCCCAAACTGAAAGCCAATGGACCCGAAGGCCCAGTCGGAGCACCGCCTGGAGCCATCTGCTGGAAGATGGAAAACATTGCATTTAAAAATGCGGTATTATCGGCTCCAGGGGCCGGGAAAGCCGGATACTTGGGTGCCTGGATCGAAGGCGACTCCGACGCCGGCCTCGACGTCGGTGAGAACACTTGAGGCTGTGGCACCTCAAATACTGAAGGCGGCTGCCCGGGCGAAGTCGGCGAAGCTGGAGAAGGCAACGGCGTCGATGGATGAGGAGTGACTGTGGGATTGACCTCCCAAGTCTTCCGACGCCGAGTCAATGGCGACCTCGACCGAGACCTCTCCTTGCTCGACCAGCGCCGTGATTCCCGACGGCACCGGGAGGCTCGATGACAACGATGAGACTTCGGCGAGGAGGATTTTCTATGGTGCCTCTTCTCCTTTCTCTTCGACTTTGCCATAAAAAGTTTGGCCTCTCGCTCCTTCAGGGCTTTCGGATTCATGTGTTGACATGAACCACACCTGGGCACATCATGGTCGGAACTCAAACACCACAAACAGTCCGAATGTGGGTCAGTAACCGACATCTTGCCCCCACATTCTCGACAGGGCTTAAAACCAGACTTCCTCCGAGACATAGTAACCTCAGAAAAAAACACTCAGAAAAAAAAAACACACTGTAACTGTCGAACAGCAACAGTAGCTCCCTCGAAGATAACCGTTTCGAATGGCACGGAAAAAAGGGAACTAACGTCGGCGAGGACTTCTTATTCCCTGTATGACGTCAGACGGCGTCACGTGGGCAAATGTGATGTCCTCGTCGACGTGCAGCAGCTAGGAAGAAGATTTCCGTCGAATGCTAGCCCAATGGGAGTATTCATTAGGTGAGGAATCCACAGGTAGTTGTATCCATCAGAATAATCCTTACTGGTAACTAACCATTTTGTTCTGCAGCATAAATCTTTTTCTGGATTCACGCTGTGCATTAGATTATGTAATGGTTTCCCATTTCATGGGTTGGTTGGTTGGGGTGAAATGATGAGTTTGCAAACAGGTGCTGTAGTACTTTCTATCCCACTTGAGTTTCTTTATGCATTTCAATGTCCAATGTCCACACAATAATGCTTTGTGAATCTGTGGGGATTACCATGTTGCTGTAGCAGATAGTGTCTATGGGCACACTTGCCATGAATGTAGTGTTGTGCCCTCTTTTCTTGTTGAGTGTGCTTTAGGGAGGTCAGGTAGGTGTTTGCCAGCAGATGTATAGCATGTTTGGATTGTCTCCACAATCCATTGTGCAGCAGTTCCCTTTGTGATGGCTGACCCCTTACTGGATTTGGCATATGAAACAAATAGTTAGTTCCCTTTACAGAACTGTTTGGTCTCCTCTAGGTAGTATATTAGTGCTCTTTTCACATCAAGGGTATGCAATGTCCTTTCCAATTGTGTCTGTAGATTCTTAAAACTGGTAACTAAATGGTTTAGTTGATGTAGAATTTGCTCACCACCCTATGTAGGAACTGAGGGTTTGATCAGAGGACTACCTTGTCCTTGGGAATTTGCATGTATTGTTCCTGTATTGTTAGCTCTTGAATCCCGTTTCCTCTTCGAAGCGATGTGATTGCCATCAGAAAAGCAGTTTTTCTTGTGGTAAACCGAAGTTCTGCTTTGTGCATAGGTTCAAATGGTTTTGTCATCAACTGCATCAATACAGTGTTCAAGCTCCACATTGGGGCTGGTGTTTTTCTTGGGGCGGGGGGAACCTTTTCATAACAAGTGCTGTGAAAAAACATTTACACAAAGCTCCCCCGGTGTAGGCCACAACTGCTGCCAAGTGTACCTTGAGAGAAGAATAGCTGATTCCACTGTCCAGCAAGTGTGCAAGATAGGTTATTACTGTTTCCTGTCTAGATGTTGTCTCCAAAGTATTCTTCTCTGTGCAGCATAGAAAATATATTTTCCATTTTCATGCGTCGCATTTTCTTCTTGTTGCCTTTCTAGCCTCCCTTATTATTTCCATGGTCCTAGACAGGAGGCTTAGGTGTCCAAATTCTATGTATTCAGGTGCCATGCTGCTATACTGAGTGTTGCTGGTTCCGGGTGGAACACTCGTCCCCTTTGCATTGTGAGCAGGTCCTGCTCCACTTTGGGGACTCCACTTTTGGGGTTATTGAAATGAGATTCGTCCCTGAATGTGTGGCCTTCTCCAGTACTTTTGGAATTAGGGAAGTCTGAAGAAAGGCATAGACAAATATCCCTTACCAGTCTAGTGACAGGGCACTCCCCTCTGATCGGTGGTGTGGCAACCTGGAGGAGAGGAGTTGGCATTTTTTGTTTTCTGCTGACAAGTCGATTGTTGGTGTGTCCCAAATCCTGAAGATGTTTTCTAGGCCCTTTTGTTTTATCTCCCATTCATGTGTGCTGCTTTCCTGTCTGCTCAGTCTGTCTGCCTCTATGTTGTCCTTCCCCCAGTAGGTGGACTGTTTGTAAGCAGGTCCCTTGTGGTATCACCCATTTCCATATTTCTTGGGCTAGTTTGTTTAGGGTGAAAGATTTGTGCCACCTTGTTTGTTCAGGTAGAATATTGTGAATGTATTGTATGTCTGGATTAATTCAGTTCCCCCTGATTGTGTTTGAAGGCTTTCAGGGCTAGTAGCACTAGCTTTATCTCTATGAAACTGATGTGTTTATTGCATCTGCCTTGCTCCACTGGCCTCGAAGTCTGAAGTTGTCTATTTGTGCTCCCCATCCCTTGGGAGATGCTTCTGTTGTGATGGTCCACCGATGGAGTTGTCGTCTTGAAAGGTCTCACCTTGGTTAAGTCTTTGGATTACCACCAATGTATCTCCTTCTGTATTCTCTCAACCACTAGATCCTCCCAACGCCCGGTGGCTTGTGACCAGTGCTGCTTAGCCATTCCTGGAATGGTTGCATGTGGAATCTTGCATGGTTTATGAGGGAGATGCATGATGCTATCATGCCCATTAGTTTCATGACTGTCCTCACTGTCTCCGGTCACCCACTCTGTTAAATGCACGTTTTCTCTGCGATTGCCTGTACTTTCTTCTGGGAAGGGTATGCAAGTGCTTTCCCTGTATTCAGTCTGGATCCTAGGACAGTCTTCTCCAGTTGAAGCCTTGGGGATGATTTCTTGTGGTTTCTGCTGAAACCCAGCTTCTGTAGGGTTGTGATTACTGTTGGAGTATCCCTTTGGCATTTCTCCTTTGTACTTGCTTTTATTAGCCAGTCGTCCAGGTAGAGTTATAAGTGAATCCCCTTCCTTCTTAAGAATGCTACAACTGTTGCCAGGTATTTTGTAAAATCCCTTGGTGCTGAATTTATTTCAAAGGGTAAGACCTTGAATTAGTAATGAACCTTTGAGTATGAACCTGAGGTATTTTTTGTGTGCTTGATTCATAGGTATGTGCAAATAGGCGTCCTTTAGGTCTTTGGTTGCCATGTAGTCCCCCTTTTTGCAGGAGTGGAATTACCTCTTGGAAGGTGTTCATCTTGAAATGTGTGTGGATAAATTAGCTTATAAACCCGAGTTCCAGGATCGGCCGTAGTGTAAGGTTGTTTTGGTACCAGGAAGTAGGGTGAGTAGTACTCTATATTGCACATTTTTGCAGGCGTTTTTACATCTTTCCTTAGTTTTACCAGTTCTGTTCTCTAATATCTTTTCCTATCTGGTGGGTTTGGTGTTGGTGGGTTTGTGAGTTCTATGCAGTAGCTGTGGTGTACCACGTTTAAAACCCAATTGTCTGTGGTAATCTTTTCCCATTCTTGTGGGTATTGTGATATTCTGCCCCCCACACTGTTGTGTGTGGGCTTGGGGTTACTTCTGAATCAATTAGATATTCCTCCTCCTCCTCTGGACGGTTGGCTCCTTGCTCTCCCTCCCCCTTCAAAGGGCTGTTTTGTGGGATGTTGGCATTGCTGGTATCCAGTTTGTTGGTCAGTCTGTTGTGTACTTCCCTGGGGCTGTTGGTGTTGCTGCTGTTGCCCTGCCCCAAAAGGCCCCCTTCCTGTGGGTCTTCTGAGGGTGTTTCCTCCCCTTCTGAAGTTTCCTCTGTATTGGAGGACACCCATTGTCTTTGGTGTTTCGTTGTCTTTCATAATTAGTTTTAAGGACTCATCTATGTCTTGGACAAGCAAGGCATCTCCAGTGAAGGGCTTGTTTGCGACAGAGGCCTGAACTTCAGGCTTGAAACTGGAGATTTTGAGCCATGCATATCTCCTCAGGGTTGTCACCATACACATTTGTTTACTGGCTGTGTTGGCGGCATCCAGCGCTGATTTTAGGCAGGTGTTTCCAATGTTTTCATCCTTCTCTTCCTCTAAGGGTACACCATATGTTTCTGCTGCCCTTTTAATTAGGCTTTTGTAGACTGATGTCGCCAGGGTCAAAGGCCTTGAGGAGTAGCAGTCGACCCTCCTCTTCTGGGCTCTCCATGTCGAGGTCATTCTAATCATCCTCAAAGCTCCCTGCTGCTTCTCCCCCTTCAGGGTCATAACAATCCTCCTCTGCCTCCGTTTCGTGGGGCTCGGGGTTGTCGCCACCTCTAGAGCAGTCTCTTCCTCTTCGGCGTCTGTGCTCGTCGAAGGGTTTAAAAAAAAAATGTAATAATGTTTTAGAGCATTGGCGAACTCCTTTTTGCAGTGTAGGAGTGCTGCCATTTCAGCCTCTAGTCGACGCCTCTACTCCACCTCTAATGACAAACATCCTGTGTGGTCGATGGTCTCTTTTTCGGCGTTCTTCCTCAGACGGTTTGAGGGATTCTTTCCCTTTGGAGGTGTTTGCCTGTTCCAACAGTCTGCCTTCTTCGGTATCCCTGTTCTGGGATCCTTGCACCTTCTTTGTTTGCGGCTCACCTTCGACTGTCATTTTCTTGGAGGTCGGGCTGCCTTGTGAGACTTTCTCTGGGATTTTTTTCCTCTGAGGTTTTTGGCACTTTGTCTTTTTGAGTCACCTTTTGACGTCCTTCGTTGTTTTCTTTGGTGCGTGTTTTTTTCCTTGGCGTCTTAGTCGCTGGCCTAGGTCCTTCAGGGATGCTTGGGGTTTTTGGCTATGCATTTCTGTATGGTGTTCCTCTCTCTGCTTTCGGTGCACCCCGAGTGTTTTGGGTACAAAAGCAACGCAGTTCTCAGAGCCCTCGTGCCTGTGGTCTCAGCAGGCAGAGGTTGTAGACTTTGTGAAGGTCGCGCTGGGCAAATTCATGGTGGCAATTCGGGCAGAATTTAAAGGGGGTGTTTTCCATGACCCATACCTTGCTTCATTCTCCTGCCACGTGTGAATTTCATCTGCTTTTCCCCCTGAGGGATATATCCTGCAGTTCCCTTCTGTCATTCTTCTCTTCCCTTTTTCGGCAATATCATCCCAAAAAGTACCTTGCTTTTTTCCTGATTTTTTTTACACTGTCCCCAAAACCTCGGAGCTCCTCCTTTTGCTTCCAGACCCAACAGCAGGGGAAAAAAATAAAAAATATGGAGATAGTTACCACGCACAGGAACTTCCGGGCACCGTATGACACACAGGGGACGGAACCAAGCACCAAACCGTAGTCAATGATGTCCAAGAGAAGAAAAAAAAAAGACAATCCAGGACCCAACCACCAGATAGCGGAATAATGCAAATGCACAGCATGTGAATACAGAAAAAGATTCATGCTGCAAAACCTGGCTTTCCAAGTTATCACTTCTATATGAGAAAGTAAGGTCATACGTCACTCAATGTTTCAATAAAAAGAGAACAAAAATAAAATCAAGTGGTCTAAAATAAGCTAGTGCAGAATTGTTTTGGACCTGAATATAAACAAGAGGACTCAAACCTGTAAATCTAGAGTTTTTCACCACCGAGTTCAGAAACACTCAACACATTGATCTCTAAATCAAATAGGTGGACAAACACAGATAGCAATAACTGGTTCACACAGAGGCATAAATTAAAAATGTAAATAAAAATGATGAAAGCACTAACTGAAAAAGACAAGGGGCAAACAAGGAACAATCGCATAAAGAGTGCAACTGTAAACAGGTAGCAAGACGTTTGGCAAGACAAAATAGAGAGGGCCAGGCAAGACGAACAGAGGGGGCCAAAGGTCCAAGTGCTTCTTCATTTAATTCTGCAAACGGCTCTTCAAAACGTGGAAGCGTACAGAGAGCCAAAACCCATCTGTCACTACTATTAAATCCTATTTGGACAAAAAATACTTAATTGAATAAGAAAGCTCTTCTTTCTTTAATGGCCAGAAAATACTCTCATCTCTTCATTGATTGGGAAGGAAGCAGAAGCACAGTAGCAGCAGAGAGAAGTAGGAAGGTGGTCTGAAAGTGAAATTTAGGTTAGTTAACTCCCAACAGGACAATAGACCCTCAGCGATTTCAGATCACAGTTGACCAACTGACCGCTGTGAGACGTTCTAGCTAGGAAAAAAAAAAAGGGCAATTCTTGAAAAGATGGTAAATCACTATGTTCAAAGCAGTACACACAGGAGTATGTGCAGCAACTAACAAATGGAGGAAATCTAAACTTGAGTCAGGCAGGGAAAACAGCCAAAACATGGAGTAATACCCAATGGGGTGAAACAGAACTGGCAAAATCCTTTGGGGTTAAAAATGGCCAGTAACTTTACTGAATCCTTTTATTCCTTGACACAATTAAAGTTGCATGGTTGGATGATGTTCACCGTCTACACTTAGATGGGTCTTTTTCCACAAAAGATTGTCCAAACTATATGTGGCATCCCAAATATTTGGTCCCTGGGAGCCGATGGACTGCCGGCGTAGTTTTAGAGAGAATATATATAAGTAAGCAAGAAAAATGCATGACTGCTACAATCCTTTTGCTGAACAAATTGCCTGCATGCTGCAATTCACATCATCCGCTGTTGATGACAAATGTTTATAACAAAATCTTATTGAACTTGTTACATAAAAGGCTCGTTCTCTTGCTTCCTAGACTGATTAGACAAAATCAGTTGGGATTTATTTCAAGTAGGTCTCTGCAGTATTTTTGCCTTGATTCACCAGATAGACCCCAGGCTTAATGCAGTTGCTACATTTCTCGAAGACACCAAGGCATTTGACTCTTTGGAGTGGTGGTACCCTTCCCTCAAAATGGAGCAAAAGGATGTTTAGTGGCGATTTCATTAACTGAGTCAGGCTTCTTTTGCATTTCTAAGACATACGCTGGTAGGAAGGCACACAAACAGGTACTTCATATTAAGGAACAAGGTACAAGGAAGGGAACCCCCACTTGGAGCTAGGGTTTATAAAGTTCAGGCCCCTGCTGTAGACAGAAACTCCAAATGACAGGGATAGAACACACACACACACACAAATATCACACATTCCACACAACTCGAAACATTCCAGACCAAGCCAGAATGCAACACACCAGGCTGGAACAGAAGACAGGATACCAAACCCCTTCCAATCACAAACAGCATCTCAAAACAATTGCCAAAAAAAAAAAAAAAAAAAACACACACACAACTCATTTCACTAATATTAAACAAGCAATGTAACAAAGTGAAATAGAAACTTATGCCCCACACACCGTAGATGATTTAACTGTACACCCACGCACAGCACACACAACAAAAAAATAACCTAAAGAACTGCATGAGCCTAACACCCAATAAACTATGTACCAAACAACCAATACATGGGGATAAAACCTAGTGGAATACACACACAACCAAACATGGCCCTCACCCCCAATGGAGAATGCCCCTCCATGGAAGAGCACACAGGCATTCACTCTAGTGAAGTAGGAATCCTCCAACCAAGCAACAGATGTGCCTTCACCCCAGTGGAGTACACATCCTGCACACAAACAGTACCCAGGCAATCAACCCAGTGTAGTGTTCACTGTCCACGTAAAAGGCACATGGCCTTCAACACATGAGTATGCACCTTCTAGAGAAACAGCGCAGAGGCATCAGTTTACCTTGAGGACAGAACTCCCGACTATATAGCCAATAACCAAAGGTATGCCAATGGACAAAATGTTGACGCCCACAAAGCATCAAAGTATATTCAGTACTACACATACTCCCCACCTATGGACCCACACATGCATATTGCTGCACAGTAAATTTTTTTTACAAACATTAATAAAAATTTACAACGCAACGGGTCTCGCATTTGCTTGAGTTAGAGCTATTAGCGTTGTAAACTCCTAACCAGAGTTTTCTTGCCACAGAAACTGAAATTCAAAAGTAAAACAGTTTCACATAAGCGAGACGATTCACAATGCCACGCCCGCCATGAGCCTCAACATTTAGAGCCAGACAAAAGTAAAAAGTAGTTCCTCGCTGTCAAACTTACCGGCAATTAGCAATGTAACAGGGGTAATGGCCAAGGCGGTAACAAAACCTCCCCAAAGAAGGGACAAAGGTATACCATTTACCAATCTCAAAGGATTTTTGAAAGGCAAGCCCACAAATGAGTGGTAGTGATGGGCACTACGTAGGCGTGGTTAAAAGCCCATATACATACCAACACACTGGAAAAGCAGAGCTTGCGTACTGCTATGCTGGACCTAAAGACTGTAAGCAACTCAGAAATCCAATTAGCAATGAAATTGGGTAATGCGGTCTTTGTTTTTGACGCACAAAACTGAACATACATTTGCACTAAACACCCGATGATGCCAAGTTCATCTACAGTAGAATTCATTTACTTAAAACCACGCATAAGCAAAAACGTTGGTATACTTCCAAAATTACACCGATAAACAACCTGATACATCAGTATTAAAAATGCAAATGCTTAAACATAAGTGCTTAGATATCACACGATTCACTCTCTCAATAAGATATACATGGTTGAAAGTAAAACAGCTTTAGTTGGTCCAGCAATTCCAAGAATCCTACACTGAACAATAAATCTATACATTTTTTCTTTTTTTTAAGTTGGCAGGTCCGGTACATGTAGCAGGAAAAAAAAAGTGAAACGCAGAACACTGGTTTCATTAATCTCAGCGAATCAGACATCCACCCCCCCCACCCCTCTTCGGTAACAAATTATCTGGTAGGGACATATTCTAGTTGCAGATTCCTTACTCAAGAATTTCCTCCAGGCGTCAGACTGGATACGGAGATTTCTATTCGAGCAGTACCCTTGCGCGCCATCAGGTGGCGTTGGTTGACTCCGCGTGCATCATTGGCGCCGTGAGGACGTTATGGTCACATATAGGCACCACCCTGGCACGCTGAGTCAGTTTCTTTTCATGACTTACCATGCCAGTAGAGCGGAGCCATGAAGAACACTGAATTTGGTGTGCCAAAACAAGGGCCCTGAAAGTGAGTCCCTGACCCTAGAAATCAGTCTGCAAGCCGGGAGGACGGGTGGGTAAGTAATCTGCAACTAGAATATGTCTCTACTAGATAATTTGTTACCAAAGGTAAGTAACTTGATAATCTGATAGAGAGTTCTAGTTGCAGATTCCTTATCGTAGAATAGAAACCCAAACAATACCATCCTCGGAGGTGGGGTGCGAACCAACACCCCACTAAACAGTCCTGCAGGACTGAATGGCCAAAGTAGCAGTCTCTACGGAACTGACTATCCAGGCAGTACTGTTTTGTAAACATGTGCAGGGATGCCCACGTTGCTGCCTGACAGATATCCAGGACCGGAACTCCACGTGCCAACGAAAAAGGTTGCAGCAGTTGCTCTGGTGAAATGAGCACACAAACTCTCAGGGGGTTGCTTTTTCGCCAAAGCGTAGGACATTTTGATGTCGAGGACAACCCATCTAGAGATAGCCCGCTTCTGCACCGCCCGTCCTTTCTTCGCACCAACTTAACCAACGGAGAGATGATCATCCACCTGGACGTCTTTGGTACGACTGAGTCAGAATGCCAATGCTCTTTTTGGATCTAGGAGGTGTGGTCTCTCCTATTCATGAGAAGGATGTTGGGGTGCATAAAAAGTAGGCAGAGTGATAGATTGGCCTAAATGAAAAGGCGTGACCACTTTAGGGAGGTAAGAGGCCCTGGTACAAAGCACCACTGTCAGGATGGACAGAGAGATATGGTGGCTTCGAAGTAAGAGCTTGGAGCTCATTCACTCTGTGAGCAGAGGTGAATGGAAATGAGAGAGGCTGTCTTTAAAGTGAGAAGCCACAAAGGGCAATTATATAATGGCTGAAAAGGAGCACACAAAGTACGCAAGTACCAGGTTTAAATCCCACAGTGGCATTATGAATGGAGTAGGTTGGAACATGTGAGTGAGTCCCTTAAGACACCTCCCAACAATGGGAGATTTGAACAAGGATGGTTGGTCTGCCAAGTCTGAGAAAGACAGAGAAGGCAGGCAGACAGCCTTTAAGGGTGTCCAAAGCAGAGCCCTGTGGGCAAGAGAGAAGATGAACTGTAAAACCTGGTGCAGAAAGGGAAATCAACAGACTTGTTGGTACACCATGCCACAAATTTGTTCCAACGACAGGCGTATACCATTTTGGTGGAGGAACACCTGACTGCCAAGATTACACTGCAGACTTTGGGCAGAAGGTTGTAAGCTGTCAACTGCTGCCGCTCAATCTCCAAGCAAGGAGGCGGAGACTGGGCAGGTTAGGGTGGAGAACTGTCCCCCGCTGCTGCAACAGAAGATCCTACTGAAGAGGCCGTCTTAGGGGAGGACCGATGGCCATGCTCAGAAGCACAGGACACCATACTCTTCGTGCCCAGTCTGGAGCCGCGAGAATGACTTGGGCCAGGTCGTTCTTGATCTTGAGAAGTGGTTTTGGCAGAAAGGCATAAGGGAGACCAGAGTTCCATTCTAGATGAAAAGAGTCAACAAACGAGTGCTGCCTTGGAAACTCCAATGTGCGAAACAGCTGACATTGTGTGATCTCTGCAGAGGCGAACAGATGTAACCAAGGCCCTCCCCACTGCTAAAAGACCTTGTGCCACCTCCGGATGGAGATGCCATTTGTGATAGACCATGCATCGACGGCTGAGTTAGTCTGCTCTGGCATTCAGAGACCCCACCAGATGTTGAATCACCAGGGATATGCCCTGCCATTCCATCTATGTCCAGAGGCGGAGAGCGTTTTCACAAAGGGTCCACGATCCCACTCTGCCCTTCTTGTTGGAGTACCACATGGCAGTGGTGTCTGAACACCTGCACAACTTTCCCTTGGAGAGAGGGAAGAAATGCTTCCAATGCAACCCTGATCACCCTGCGCACAAGAAGATTGATGTGGAGCCCAGACTTCGCCAGAGACCAGACACCTCTGATCTCTGCCTTCTCCATGTAACCGCCTCATCCAAGGAGTGACATTTGTCACCACTGGAGAACGGGTTGGGGGTGGGAGAGGGATCTACCCCTGACCCAATCACGATTCGAAAGCCACCACTACAGATCTTGCGCAGTTCCCTCCAAGATCTAGACCATGTTGGAGAGATTTCCCTTACGCGGCACCCACTGGAATTTCAAGTCCCATTGCAGAGCCCACAATTGCCATCTGGCATGTGTCACATACAGGTTGCAGGAGTCCATGAGGCCCAGCAGCCTCAGTCATTCTCAATGAAATACAGAATGGAGGCCGAAACATCGGGATCATGGCCTGAATATCCTGAATTCGCTTATTAGGAGGATAGGCCCGAAACATCACTGTTCAGAACAGCTCAGATGAAAGGGAGTGTCTGAGAGGGAGTTAGGTGTGACTTTGGCACGTTTATAGTGAACCCCAGATAATGTAGGAGGTATGCCACAGTATGGAGGTGGGAGACGACAGCCTGGGGCAAGCCAGCCTTCAACAGCCAGTCGTCGAGGTAGGGAAAGACAAACCCCTGACCTGACCTGCCCAGATGAGCTCTGAACATCACCATCAACTTTCGTGAACACTCGAGATGCGCTGGGAAAGCCAAAAGGGAGCATGGTGAACTGGAAGTGTTCTTGACCCACCACAAATTGCAAGTAATGTTAGTGGGCATGCAGGATAGGAAGATGAAAGTAGGCATCCTACAAGTCCAACGCTACCATCCAGTCTCCAGGGCAGAAAGGACCAGAGTCAGAGTGAGCACTTTGAACTTCTTTTAGAGGACGAGATTGAGGGATCATAGGTCTAGGATAGTGCCAAGGCCCTTATCCTTTTTGGGCACCAGAAGATAGCAGGAATAAAAACCACAAACTACTTCTGGCACCGGAACCCTATCTAAAGAACCCTTGGCCAAGAGAGCCGTAACCTCCTCTTGTAGAAGTACCAGGTGATGCTCCATCATCCGATTGTAGGATGGTGGTATGGCCAAAGGGGAGGGAGTAGCCTATTCAGACTATTTGAAAAACCCACCTGTCCGTCTTGATGGATTCCCAGTGGGGCAGGTGATGGCGGATCCTCGCACCAACTGGTCCAAAATGGAGCGACGAACTAGAAAGGTTTGGAGACTGTAGCCGGGGCAGAGGTAGACTGGGCGGACTGCTGACTCCCTGATCCACGAGCATGTGGGATCCTGCAACCTCGCAGAGGGTAGGAAGCATGTGTGGTAAAGGTGGCTGGGTGGGAATGGACGTGGTTGGGTGCCACTTCGGTAGCCATAAAGGGGAGAAAAGTGGACTGTGGGGTGCGAGGAGCAGCTGCAAGACTAAGGGACCGACCCTTAGCCCGAGACTCCTTAAAGGGCTTAAGCGCTTAGTCTGTTTGGTCTCCGAAGAGAAGGGTGCCATCGAAGGGCATGTCAAAAAGTGATTGTTGGACATCCCCCAAAAAGCAGGACATTCTCAGTTAGGCGTGGCTCCATACGGCCACCATCAACACAACTGATCTGTCCAGTGAACCGGTCACATCCAGCCCACAACGTATAGTGAACCTGTCTGCACCCCTCCTGTCAGCAACAGCGTAACACCACCACCCTGCTCGACAACCTCGGCCTCAAACAGCTCGTCACGACACCGACCCACTCCGCAGGACACACACTCAACCCTATTTTCTCCACCAGCAATCACATCTCCTTCAGCCACACCACCGAACTCCACTGGACAGATCACCGCTGCACCCACTTCTCCTTCAACAAACCCACAACACACCACCACCCATAACGGATCCCACACCACAGTTGGAACAATGTCACCGAAGACCAACTTATTGCGACCCTCTCCCGGAACCCACCATAGACACCACCGACACTGATGCAGCTGCCTGCACCTTCAGGCAATGGGTCGACACCTGTGCCAGTACTCTTGCCCCAATCAAGAATTCCTCCAGCAGACGCACCAACAGAAAGGCCTTCTGGTTTACCATCGACCTCCACGAATCTAAGCTCACCTGCCCAAGACTCAAAAGAAAGTGGCGCCAAGATCAGACTCTGTACAACCACACAGTCTTCAAAAACGCCATCCGGAGACACCACCAACTCATCCGAGCCGCCAAGAGAACCGCCTTCAAAGACCGAATCAAAAACAATGCACACAGCCACAAGGAGCTCCTCAACGTCGTGAAGGAACTCTCCAACCCCGCCTCCAACACCAACGACATCCCGCAATCCCAAGACCTCTGCTAAGCCCTAGCCTCCTACTTCCACCGCAAGATTGCAGACATCCATGACAGCTTCAACTCCCAGACCCCCCTGGTAACCACCAACACCACCACAGATTCACCTCCGACCAACCTCCTGCTCTCCTGGACCCCTGACAACGACACCATCGGAATCATGAACACCATCCACTCTGGCTCTCCAGCTGACCCCTGACCTCACCACATCCTCAACAAAGCAAGCTCCCTCATCGCACACCAACTACGGAAGATCCTCAACAGTTCTTTTGGGTCTGCCACCTTCCTGGCGAGCTGGAAGCACACCAAGATCAATGCCCTCCTCAAAAAACCCAAGGCGTACCCAAAGGACCTCAAGAACTTCCGACCTATCTCCCTACTCCCCTTCCCTGCCAAAAGTCATTGAGAAGGCTGTCAACAGACAACTAACCCGCTTCCTAGAAAAGAATTGCACCCTTTAACCCGTCCCAATCTGGATTCTGCAGCAACCACAGTATCTAAACAGCCCTCCTTGCCTCCACAGACATCAAAACCATACTGGACAATGTCAAAACCGTGGCCCTCATTCTCCTGGACCTCTCGGCCGCGTTCAACACAGTCTGCCACCACACCCTACGCTCACGCCTCAGCAATGCAGGAATCCGTGACAGAGCCCTGGACTGGGTCACCTCCTATCTCACCGGCAGAACCCAGAGAGTCCGCCCTCCCATTTTCGCTAGAGGCCATCGAAATCTTCTACGGCATACTCTATGGTTCATCCTTCAGCCCGACCCTCTTCATCCACACGGCCTGCTCGCTAACATCGCCCGATCCCATAACCTCAACACCATCTCATACGCTGACACCAAGCTGATCCTCTCCCTCACCAAGGACTCCGCCAAGACCAACCTCTACGAAGGAATGAAGGCCATCACCAAAGGGATGAAGAGCAGCTGCCTCAAACTCAATTCCAACAAGAAGGAAGTCCTCATCTTTGGCTCCACCCCCTCCGCATGGGATGACTCCTGGTGGCCTGCCACTTTCTGAGCCGCTCAGACTCCCACTGACCACGCACCCTAGGATTCATCTTGGACTCCTCATTATCCATCAACGCCATCTCCTCCTCCAACACCCTCTGCATGCTCTGAAAGATCTACAAATGGATACCCACTGAAACCAGAAGAACAGTCACCCAAGCCCTGGTAAGCAGCAAACTGGACTACAGCAACACCCTCTACGCAGGAACCATGGCCAAACTCCAAAAGAGGCTGCAACGCATCCAGAACGCCTTTGCATGCCTCATTCTGGACATCCATCGCCACTGCCACATTACAGACCACCTGAGAAACCTGCACTGGCTCGCAGTCAACAAGAGAATCACCTTCAAACTCCTCACCCAGGCTCACAAAGCACTGCATAACACCAGACCAGAATACCTCAACAGACTGCTCTCCTTCTACACCCTGACCCAGCTTCTCTGCTCCTCGACCTTGCAACCATCCCACATGTCCGCAGAACTACAACAGACGGTAGATCATTCTTGCACCTAGTCTCCAAAACGTGGAACACTCTTCCCACCCACCTGCGCCAGACCAAGGACCTCCTTACCTTCAGGAACCTTCTCAAGACTTGGCTGCTCGAGCAGTAGCAGCACCTCCAAATTCCCCCACCCCCTTCCTCAGTGCCTTGAGACCCTCACGGGTGGGTAGTGCTCTTTACAAATTCCTAATTGATTGACTGGAGAGCATGGTCCGGGTCTCCTCCGGGACCTGTGGCACCACCTGCGTGACCGTATCCCACTGGGTATGAGGACAGTGGCCTAAAAGGCATGCAGTGTTCACAGACAGCAAGGCCAGATTGCAGGAAAAAAACATTTTCTTCCCAGTTTGATCCAGTCTCTTTGATTCCCTATCCAGGGATGCAGATGTGAATGCGCCAGAGGAAGAAGAAGCCTGGATGACAAGGCTCTCAGGGGTAGGATGCTGGTTAAGGAATTTCAGGTCACCCGGGCCGATGGTGAGCGATCATCCTGTTCACAGGAGCCCCTATGCTGGGTTAGGACCAGACACGCAGAAGGACATCAGTGAGGGCTTTATTAAAAGGTAGAAGGGGTTCCCAGGTGAAAGCCCCAGGCTGAAGCACCTCAGTCAGGTTAGTCCTGACTGCCATAGAAGGTAGCTTAAGTCAGAGGGCCTCAGTTGCCCTTCTCACCACCATAGAGTACAACGCTCCCTCCTCTATAGCCACGGTAGGGTGAGAAATAAGGCCAGCGTCAGGAGAGGTATCCAGACCACTATCTTTGCCCAACTCATGTGCCCAGTCCACCTCAGTGTCTTCCAGTTGAAATTCCAAAGGGTCCAGAGACCCCCTTCACACTTTCCGTGCATCCATAACTCCTAAGAATAAGGGTCAGGATCCAACCCTGGGAATGTAGGCCCCATGGAAGAGTGAGTCGGGTATAAGGATGGACTTGACGATCGTGGGCCCACCTGACGTCAGAAGCATTGATGTCTTTGTCAGCACCGTGGGAGCTGGGGCCAGTGTGGAAACCGAGGTGGCTCCATCTGACCACACTGAGCCTGAAGGCGTTTTGGGGAGGGGGGGGGCAAATATGAAATGCATTGCCTCATAAAATTCCTTAAGTTCAGCAGGGGTTGCTCTGGCTCCTGGAATCTCAGGGAGGCGCTGAGTCAGCCCAAGAACAGGCTCAGACAGCATTGCATCATCCAAGCGAAGGGGCAAAGTCGAAGAAGGCTTGGTCTTCTTCTTGTGACCCAAATGTCCAGAGGACTTTGAATGGGACAAAGGGGAGTGGTGATGGCTCTGTGAGCGGTCTCGAGACATCCCTCTCGACCGAGACCAGTAGCGACGCAGAGTCAAGCGTTAGGCCACCATGAGCTTTAGGGACCGCTCCCTCAAAGCCTTCAGGTTCATGGACTTCAGGTCGTACTCCCGGCATCACAAACACAAGGTGCAGATCAGTCACCAACATTATTCGGTGACAGGAGTCACACGGCTTAAACCCGGTCTTTACCTGACATCCTCAACCACCAAAAAAGTGTCAATAATTTGATTTAAAAATCGTCTAAGTCTATCAAAAAAATGACTGATGGTAGCTCTCTGAATCTGCGCATATGCTGGCGTGGAAAGAAAGGAACTGACATTAGCGCGTGTGGGTGGCATCTATATATGACCACAACGTCATAACCGTGACCACAACTGCACTCGTAGTCGACAGATGCTCCCTGGCGTTGTGCAAGGGTACTGCTCTTAGAAAAATCTCTGGACCCAGTCTGATGCTGGGGGAAATTCTAAGTTAAGGAATCTGCAACTAGAAGTCTCTATCAGATACATAAATGTAAAATTACAATAACATTTTGTCCAGATGGATCAAGGCTTTGTTCTACTCCTGCAGCACCACTAAAATGCATGAGCCTCAGAGCAGCACCAGGGACAGAGAAACTGGGCCCATAAGTAAGTGGGGTCCCTTTGAATATGTCCCTTATTCAAGCAGTGATAGAACATTTTATAATGACTGAACCAATATTGATAGACAAGTGGTTAGAGATACCACCTAAACTTCTGTTCAGGTCAGAATACACCAAACTATAATAAAAGAGGTATTAGTAATCTCAATGATGTGCATAAGGATGACAAGCAAATCTGGTGCATTGGAAGTAGTAGATCAGTGTCAGGGAAGATGGTCAGCTATAATATTCACCAGGCCAGAAACAGGAGTATCGGACATAACAGATGACATATTGTTTAATGACTATTCGAGATCCAGAGATTGTGTTTGAAGAAGTAGACACAGAAATACAGGTGGAGACATGCCTCCCCCACCACCCTCCACCCCCGAATCGCCAAAGACCACAGTAGAGAATGAGAATGCCTGTCTTGATTGCGTGCCACCCCAGCTATGGTCCTTGGATCCGAATGACGTAGGACTGATATTAAGTGCAGAACCATTTAAATTGAAACTAAAAGATAATGTGCAATTAACTAGAGTAAGACAGTACCCTATCTCTTGTGAAGCCCAGAAAGGAATAAGCGTACCTATACAGGCATTGGTTAGACAAGGGGTTTGTATCCCTCTTCTTCACCGTGTAATATATTGATTTTTTTCCTGTGCGCAAAGCTAAAGGATTGTCTAGGATTTCCAAACTTTGAAGAATTTCCAGAGATTCCTGATCCTTCAGTTATCCTCAAAACATACCCAAGAATGCTAAGTATTTTTCTGTCAGACTTGAAAAATGCATCCAGAGATACATTATTTGACTGCTTTCACATTTTCTGGGACCAAATATTTATATTCTCGTTTAGCTCAAGGGTATTGCGAGTCCCCGGTCAGTGTTTGTGTTTAACAGTCCTTAGCAATGACCTGACCAATATTCAATGTGACAGCACAATTTTAGAGTATGTTTATGACTTACTTGTATGCAGCCCCACCCGCGAGGACGGCAACCAAGATACTGTGAACTTATTAACCGTCTTCACACACAAGGGATACAAGGTTGAGAGGAAAAATTGAGGCTTGCACAGGAAGAAAAGCAGTATTTGGGGCAACTGATGTCACATATGGCAGACAGATAACAGAAGACATAGTAATATCTGTCCGAAACCAGCCACTACCTCAAACTGTAAAAGAAATGCAAAATCGTCTAGGATTATGCAATTTTGTGAGAAGGTAGGTTTTTGATTATAGCTGTAGGACAGAGCCCTTATACCAAATGGTTAGAGAGCAGTACTCACAGAGCGCACCTATACTGTGGACACCGGAATTAATACACGTATTAAAGGATGTGAAAGAATCCATTTCCTCTGCACCAGTGCTGGCAACGCCAGATTATGCAAAGGAGTTCTTTTTGTTCTCACATACAAAATGGGGCAACGACAGCTGTCCTTACACAGAAATATCCAATGGGGCATAAGCCAATTTTTTTTTTGTTTTTTTTTTTTGTTTTTTTTTTTTTAATCGGTCAACCAGACGACATAATGAGAAGACATTTTCTCTGTGAGCAGTCCCATTCAGCAGCAGCCTTTGTTGTAGAGAAGGCATCAGCAATAACAATTGGTAGCCCCAACACATTAAATGTTGAACATGCCCCTTTGAAGTTTTCCAGAACGCTAAGAGCACTGTAACAACTCAAAGGGCATCTGAATATGAAGTCATACTTTCCTATGCTGCTATTAAAATAGTGTGTGTTCTGCACAATATCTAGCAGAACGGTTTAAAGACAGACCATGATTGTGCTACACATGAGGAACAACACATTGTCCTTGCACAAGAGACACCAACTGAAGGAAGCAGACTACTCTATATTGATAGATCTTCTATGATAGATCGGACGACAGGACTTAAGACACACATGTGCAGCCATAGTGGAACAGATAGGTACCTCACCTGATGTGATGTACTCAGTAGGACAGTACTTATCATTGCCTTCACACTTCTCGGTCCAAGCAGCGGAATTACATGCCTTGGTACAGACATTACAATTTGTGTATCCAGATGATGTTATAACATATATGGACTCAGCACATGTAGTCTCTATAGTCCATTCTGGGATAACTAGGTGGAAGAGAAGAGGTTTTCAAAAGAGTGATGGTCATGGCTCCCTCCTACAACAACTAACCGAACTGCGAAGAGAGGGGAACAAAGCAGTAGTAAAATGCCAAGCACACAAGGGGGGCTTGGGTGCAGTGTCACAAGGCAACAACATAACTGACCAGGCAGCTTAAGGAGGCTGGGAGATGGCTAATACCATATGTATAGTGCAGAAATGTGATACGGAGGGGGTGATGTCCCCTACATGACATTAGCAGCAGACCACCTTCAGGACATCCAAGAAACAGCTCCTCCTGATGAAGAGGGTTTGGGAACAGAGAGGATGTAGGATATCCACAGATTTTCTGAATAAACCTATAGATAAGGGCAAACTAGTGATGCCCCAGAGACTGCCCCAATTAGCATTAACACAATTAAACTTACCAACACATCCCTAAAAAGACATTGAAGACATCAATGTCTTATATGTGAACAATACAGTTCATCCAGACAACCAGCATTATTGCCATCACCCATACCTAGGCCAGAGGTGCCTTTCCAAGAATTGCACATTGACTAGGTAGCTATGGTCAGCAGATGTAAAACCATGAGGTACATGATAGTGGTAGTTTGTCCCTTTTCTAGGTGGATAGAAGCAAGCCCATTGCCAGCCTGCGGATGCAAAAAACAAGGCTAATTTTATTATAAATTAAGTAACAACAAAATGGGGCATTCCAATGCCATCTGTTAGGACAACGCAACACACTTTGTTAAGAAGATCTTTGAATGCATTACTCAAATGCTGGGAATACAGCACATCCTTGTCTCTGCCTCTCACCCTCAAAGTTATGGGATAGTGGAACGCCTGAATGGCGCCCTAAAAGATCAAATAAGGAATATATCAGTAACACTGAACAGGAATTGGCTATATTGCTTGCCCCTGGCATTATTCACCCTTAGGAATGCTCCTTACACAGACCTTCACCTAACATCACATCAGATATTCACAGGCAGAACACTACTATGGCAAGAAAAATCCGCATATATGTCTGCCCTAACAAGCGCTGTCAAAGTTTTTTCTAAACAGGTCATCTACAACAAGCGAGCTCCACCACGCCACCTGTGACACCACAATGACAACTTGCCCCAGGTTCCCAAGAATTTGTACATTTCTTTCGACAATTGAAGAATCCACACTTCTTGGGACCCTACACAGTAGTTCAGACTACTCCAACAGCCATAAAGGTCCACCAGCAGAAACATTAGAACATTGGAATGCTGGGGGCTCCATTGAAAACAATGGAGTGCTGCGGGCTTCGCCTTCAGCTCGGGCATTTAACACGGGGAGCGGGCCTTTAATAGCCGGTAGAGCCCGCTACGGCGGGTTCTAAGGCTATAGTGGATACACAGGACATATCAGACCAGCTCAAAAACAACGTTCTTCCTCCTTGCTAGGAGTAAGAAGAGGGGGGTATGGACTCTCCTTTAAGAGACTTAAAAGGCTATCGGCCCAAGCGTGATTGGATCTTCGTTGGGACAATAAGCCCTCGATTCTGAGACATTATTTTTAGTTTCTATTAATGTGTATATTTTTTGCCTTTGTGTTGCTGGTGCTTACCCTCCTAAAGGATAAGAACATGCTAGGTAGTTAAATGTTGCTGAACCCCTCCTTAAGAGATAAGGGTCTGCCAGGTAGTCAGATGAATGAAACACTGCAAGCACTAGCATCCCCTAGGGAACTTACACATGAAACTGACAAATTATTAAGGTCAAAAAGAGAAATTTCTCAGCAATGTATGCATCCCTTGTGGTTCCAGAACATGTGGTACAAAAGTTTACATACAACAGTTACAGCACATTTCAATGCATTATGCTTTGCTTGTACCCTTATACCACACGCCGTTGATAGTCAAGTAATAAGGAGAGTTCAAGAACACCCTTTCTCCATATGTTTGATAACCCTGATGACATGTTACATCAAAGGGGAAGTGAAGTTTCATGATTGGAATTTTTCAAAACCAAAATGGAGTGACATAGCAATTTTTGAAAAACTAAATCAATGTTTCAGGATTATAGCCAGCTTGAAAATCCCGGAATTCTCAGACAACCGAAATACACTTAAAACAATGGGAGACGCAGGGCTGAAGACTAGGAAATGTAATAACGAGAGTAACTGCACCTGTGAACACTAGCCAAAGTTAACATTCTAGGCCCAGGTGTATGTCATGGTCAGTGGCGAGGAAATATGACACTAGACTGCCCTTAAGGGTGTTAAAGGAAAAGTATAATGATGATACTGTATATAATCAAATATGCACTAATTGTACCCATATATAGGATTCTGAGGTATTCTCATACACATTTTTGGATCCAGTTCCTACCCCTACACACATTTTGCCCTTCAAAGAATACTCAGTGTGTTTTAGAGGAAAAAGGACACAGGGTAGGCATGAATAAGAACATGGAGGGTCTTGCAGAACTGATGTATGTCTACTGGGTATTTAGGAATGTGGTACGTTAGCATATGTCCAGTTGCCATATAGCTGGAAAGGGCTGTGCTCAGTTGCCATACTGGAGTCCAAGATATTAATAGTTCTACTACATGACAGTATAACAGTGGAAGATGTCTATGTGCATGCACAGGAGCGACAACATGAGGTAACACAGATGGTTGAGGGATGTATGCCCGTACTTTACCCTAGAAATGCAATCAGTGCCGGATGACTACAGGTTGTGGAACAGCATTGAGGTTTGGTAGAATCTCTTTGGGAGGATTGATGCCAGTCCCACAATCCACAGCTAATGCCCGTTGGTTACAACTGACCAGATATGAGTTAATGTTACTAGTAAACAGATAGAGGATGGATTCCATTCCATCAAAGTGGCGCTTCGGGCTATGCGCATTACCGTTATGCAAAATGGGATAGTGTTGGACATGCTAACTGCCACTGAAGGTGGGTTATGTGCTTAAATAGGGTTTTCCTGTTGTGCGTTCATTCCAAGAAATTACAAAGAAAATGGAACATTGACCAAGGCTACTCAAGTCCTACATACTTTAGAGACACCATAGCAGGGGAGAAGAATGCCCCCAGTGATTGGTTTTCTGGCTGGTTCTCATGGCTACCATCCTCGTTATCAGGCCTGTTAAAAGCCTTATTACCAATAATAATAGTCATATTATTATGTTGTTGCTGCTTCCATACAATACTGCCAGAAAGGAGTAACAAAGATAGGCACTCTAGGGAAGAACATCAGAGGACACAAGGATAAATCAGAGGGATACATGTGTTGAAAATTCAACAAGATCGGGGAACGTGGAAACAGATGCTTAACTCCATCTTGTGAAGAGACTCCATTTTGCGTCATTCAAACAAACTAGAGTGAAAACAAACTCAAAGAACGTGCTAAACCCAAAGTTTCAATACATAGACAGTCACAAGGTGGAGACAGAGAAAGCACACTAACAGTTCCAAGAAAGACAGGTTATCTTATCTAGAAGCAGCAGAGCACCCCCAGCCCAGGGAGTGTAGGGCGTCACTCACAAAAAAAGCTAGAGGCTGAAAAAAAAAAAAAAAAAAAAAAGCTCACACGACTAACACGATTGTAACGTATGCCTCAGCTATTGTTATAAATTGCCTACTGAAGTGTATAAATATTGGACGCAGTCAGATTATATTTGAGACTATCCCTTGTACGTTGACTTTGCATGCAGCACTACAATGGGTCTCCCGACTGTGCAATAAAGTTTACCCTGAGAACCCAAGACGGGAGGCTGTGATAATTTCTAAGGGCACTGGAATGAACATTTTCCTTAGTGACAATGGTCTAAAACCTGTTTTGGACAGGCACATCATTCGATGGCACTGTTGAAAACAATTTAAGTAGTGGATCCACAGCAGAAGGCACATAAAGAAAGGAACTGACATCAATGTGCAGAGGTGGTGCTTATATACAGTTCTGCTCCATCACTTGAGGAGGCAGTATGAAATGAGCATTGAGCCGCACAACGCCACCTAGCAGAGTGGGGGAGCACTGCTATGGAAAAGCTTTCCAGATCCAGTCTGTCACCTGGGGAGTATTCTAAGGAGAGAAATATGCAGGTAGAAGTATCTACCACAGTAGAGGAAGGGGTCTCTAAAGCAGAAGACCATATGAAAAGATGGATTAGATGACCACCGTCTTTGGCTGGCAGGTCGGCTGCAGCTAAGGTGGTTGTTCTTCCCAGATTTCTACACTGGCTTATGAATATCCCTAGCCCACTTTTTCAACACCAGTGCTCCTATTTGATCAGAATACCATGGGCTGGCAACTAGCCACAAATTAGATTAGAAATTTACCCTCCCATCAGACCAGGAGGCACCATCAGCTCCAGACTAGCAGTCGTAGTACATTTGTGCTCAGGCCCACTAAATGCACTTCTCGTATCCTACTTTGCCTTCCCAAACCCCACGTAGCAACGAAGATTGAAACTGCCTGTCTTGTCTCAATTAGTATAGTAATACTTTGTATGCCTGTTCAGGCAGCACACATGAGATTAATATCATCAGGTGCACTTAATGGACCTAGCTCAAATGCAGAACCCACCTGAACCAGATTTATAAACCTGGAGTTCCACTCACACAGAACCCTAGATAACCCATTACGCGCTAGATAAAGACAGTCAAACAACTCACACATTTAAAGCTTCACACACTTGAAAGATTTATAACTTGTAGAATATTTCATCTCTGCTGCTAACAATCAGGAAATACAAGACTATATTCTAGTTTGACATATCCCTATACTACAGAGAGCAATGTGCAACGATATCATCCCTGTATTCCCTCACCCCTTTACACTTTTGCCACTATTACTGCTGATAGGTACCCTGCCCCCAAGACATTTGATACACTGATTATATTCCGCAATCCAGTACATTGCCAATGGTTAAGTGGTCGGTGGACCTAGAGATGTCACTTTCTGAACAGTGGAAAGTCTGCTGTTCCACAACTGGTGCCCTCCCTCCTAATTAGAAAATGATTGATTCATATCAAATTTCTGCTTCAAGGTTATTACAGCCCTGTAACGCTTTCAAGCTAGGCCACAGACACTTCAAACTGCATTACATGCAGAGCTCAGAATTCCCACTTTCTACACTTTGAGCAGTTGGCAGAGCCGTGTTCAGCCGTGACTAACTACTGGTCTGAGATAATGGAGCTTTGACAGGCATGACTGGAGCTGATGCCACAACCACTCTGTTCTTTGTTCTGTGTGTGTGTTGGGGGGGGGGTGGGGGGGGAGACATCAAAGATCTTCTATGAAGGTTTAGGAAATAAACTTCTCTGACCTGATTACTAGCTTTAATGACAATGGCTTTCCACTAGGTGTGAGGTCCTCCTCCCATAGTTAAGGACTTGTTAAAATATGTAACATACTGCAGAGAGCAATCAGACATTTATTGGGGGAACTGATACACATCAGACTAAGTCCCTCATTATGTACATGGCAGTCGAGACCACCAAGCCGGGGGTAATTACTGCCACCTGCATGGCGGTCTTGACCGCCATATAAACAGCAAGGGAAGACTGCCACAGGCGGTCCTCCACCCCCACCAGTCTGCCGCCGACAGGCAGCCTAACGATGGCGGATTACATTATCTGACAGGGCAGCACTGCTCCGGATAATGTACCCTGTTTCCCCCAGCCTTTCCCTGGAGGGGGAACCAGCCAGGGAAAGGCAGGCAGACGGGGTGCTCCGAGCACCCCCGGGGGGCCCCTGCACTGTCCATGCCAAGTGCATGAGCAGTGCAGGGGACCCCGTGCAGTGCCCCGTCGCGCATGTCAATGATCTGCGCGAAGGGTGCTATTGCACCCACCGCTCACCAACATTGGCGGTCCATGTTAAGGCCCAGCAGGGAAAACATACGGCTGGCGGGGGGCCATCGTGCTGGCGGTCTTCTGTTGACCGCCAGCACTGATCTCAGCGGTCTTTACCACTGAGACCATAATGAGGGCCTAAATCTCAGAACATATGCAGTCTCCTCAAGGCATATCTCCTTCAACATTTTGGGATACAACTTGAGACTGCTTCTAGTACTACGTCTGGACAGACTACTGGGTGAATGCAGTATATGTAAATGCCTCAATGTAATGTAAAGTAATATTGTCATGATTGCAGATGCTGTTGCTCTGATGATACTACTCCTGAAGCAAACTTGAACTAATTGATATTGTTAATCTTCTCTTATTGATAGCTAATGTACTTACTGTAGGTGTGGAACAGACTGACGCTTACTGCTCTCCTGCTCTCCGTATGGGATGGGTTACCCGAGTTAACTTAGAAAACTTCAACAAATAAAATATTTAAAAAAATAAAATAAAAAAAACTTTGCTGAACAGTTCTTCTCCATTTTGAGAGAGGTGACCATAGTGTGGACTCTCAATGTGTACCTAAGTTCCCAGCAAAAAAAAAAAAGTGTCTTTGCCAGGCCTGCAAAGGTTTTTCGTGGAGAAATCAAAGTGTCTCATATAACACTACACTGAACAGACATGAGGAGTCTGTACCAGAGTCTTTGTCCCTCTGGTGTCTTCGGAGTGACTGACAAATTGTTACTCAGGACATCAATGCCGATTTTTCCCTCAAAAGTAGATTCCTACTCCAATACAGGCCATGAATGCCATGGAATGTCCAGGGGATGTCTACACAGTCAACTAAGAAAGAATTTACTTTAACCCAGATAAGCGACTAAAGTTCCACACTGCCTGAAGCAGTCCTTGGTAATACAGTTGCTGAAAAATCCTTCCTTAACTCAAGCAGACCCAGCAAGCTTTAGACATATCACTAGTACTTCATTTCACCTTAATATCATGGAGATGGGAGTCATTAAACAAATTATATTGCAACAGATGAACCAGGATATACAGATGATTTTATCGGATGTTTAATCCAATTGAGAAACAGATTTCCCATAGAGATTAGCCAGGAGACTTCAAATGGGCAGGTGAGGGGTAGGCGGCCCTTTAAGTGCTGTCTGACATCTCAGCTCCTTTGATGAAGTAGATCACAAAAAACTACAACAAATACAAATTAGTACAGCAAACAGTCGGGGTGGACTAATCATATTATTTTCCAAGGCAATAGATAATTCCAGGATGTATGGGATGCGGTCTCAGTGGTTCCATCATACTGTTGTATACTTCAAGGCTCCCACTTACCTGTGCTCTTTAATGCGCACCCTCACCTAGCTGCTCTTATTCCACGTTAAAGACCTTGAGAAGGCCATAGGCCATCAACCACCAACACACTGAACACCTGGAGAGCAACAACCTGCTTGTCACCTCCCAAACCAGCTTCTGTGCCATCCACAGCACTGCAAATGCCTGGATCGCTGCCAACAACATCAGGACCCTCCTTGACTGGGAGAGACAGCGGCCCTGAACCTCCCCGACCTCTCAACAGTGCTCGATACCATATCCCACCACTCTGAGATTCTCCACTACATCGGGAAACAAGAAGACACCCTCAAATGGATTGCATCCTTCCTCACAGGAAGGACCCAAAGAATACGCCTACCACTCTTCACTTCGGAATCCAAGAGCATCATCTGCAGTGTCTCCCAAGGCTCATCCCTCCGCCCCACACTGTTCAACGTATACTTGATGGCCCTGGCCAACATCGTCAGGACCCATGGCCTCAAAATCATATCCGACGTAGACACCCACCTCATCCTCTCGTTCTCAGGAGATCCCTCCACCTCTAGAGCCAACTTCCACAGCTGCATGATGAGCATCACTGACTGAATGAAGACCAATGTCTGAGGCTCAACATGGACAAGATGGAGGTGCTGATTTTTTAGAACAACACCTTCCCATGGAACGAAACCTGATGGCCTGCTAAACATGGACCCACACCAAGAGACTACGGCTGCAACCTCTGCATCATCCGGGGCCAGCAAACTCATCGTGAAACACCAGATAAACGCAATCACCTATGCCTGCTTCCACACTGTTTGCATGCTCTGAAAGATCTTCAGATGGCTCCCAGTCAATACCAGGAAAGCCCTAGTCACCAGCCACCTGGACTATGGCAATGCACTCTACAGAGGACTCACCACCGACTCCTAAGGTGACTACAAAAAACACAAAAAACAGCTGCCAGACTCATCCTCGACCTCCCCAAACAGACATACTTCACTACTGCCTCCCAACCTCAGGAACCTCTACTGACTCTCCATCCAGAAAAAATGTCAATTCAAGATGCTGATACATGCCTACAAGGCACTCCACAACTAAGGACCAACATACATCAACCACTGCCTGAACTTCCTCCAGACACCTGCGTGCTGCCTCCTTCACGCACTCGTTCACAGGCCCCCACATTAGCCGAAGCAACAGAGGAAGACATTCCTTCTCCTACCTCACAACCAAGTCCTGGAATGACCTTCCCCTGCACCTCCAAACGTCATCCTCACTCCCTGAATTAAAAAAGGAACTAAAGACCTGTCTTTCCTACTGATTCCAGCAAGAACCCAAAGCTTGGATACGCTGGCAGGTGATTAGTTGCACAAGACAAACCAGAGTTGGTTGATTGATATGAAACCACTTCATGATATGTTGAAAGCAAAGAGCTGAATTTTATATTAATATGGATGACACTTAGCACTGCCACTGAGTGGTAATTTGGAGTTAGAGTCAGCTGCATTATATAGCCTAGTGCAGGGTTCTGCAAAGTCGGTCCTGGAGAGCCGGGTCCATACCAGATTTTTAGCATATACCCCCCCACCACTCCTGCTCCCCAGCGCCTACATTTCGGGCATACATCGGGGGACGCAGGGGGCCCACTGGCCCTTAACCCCAGACACTGCTCAACTGGGCAACCTTGGATGCTGGGCCTGATCCCTAGCTCATCTAAGATGCAGGCGGTGAATTCTGTGTGCCAAGGGCTCCCTCATGTTTGTCTCACCAAAGGGCTGAGGTGCTCAGTTGTCACTTGTCCACTGCTTTATGGACTTGTGCACCTTAACAGTTTCCTACCAGCTCTCTACCTCATCCCACCAGGGCTACCCTCCACCACACCCGTGACCCCAGCGGCCTGGTTTTGTGAGACTGGTGCTCCTTCCTCTCTGATGTACTGTGGGGGGGCAGAGGGCTGACTAATATCTCCACTCACTTATCCGTTATGTGCTGTTACGACAAGTGTCAATTGGGGACCCATATTCATTTGAAGTGTCAATATGGCGTGCAAACAATGTCCTAAAGATGACGCAGCTACAAGTGCTACAAGTGCCACCCAGCAGGGGATCAAGCAGGGCACTGGGGACATGTTGTACATGGACAAGTCTGAAACTCCTGGCTGCCACTGCCACCTCAGGGACTGGTTGGAGGGCAAAAATAGATTCCCTCTCCACTAAGCTGGGCATTATGTGTGAGTATTAGGGGAAGGTTTTGGAGAAGGTCACCACACTTGAGACCACAATTCAGTCACGGACATCGGCAGCTCAAACGGATCTTTGCATCCAGGCCCTTGAAGCACAGACTTGATGCCTGGCTGCCCACCTAGATGATCAGGAGGAACGGGCTCAACATCCACACTGTGGGGCTGCCCGAGGGAGACTTGTAAGTAGTCTTTCTTGAGTCCTTGTTAGAGGAGGCTGTGGCCTCTGAGTGTCTCACCAACTTCTATGCCCTATAACGTGAACACAGGGTGCTGGCTCGGGAGCCTCTTCGTGGCGCCCCATGGTGGCCCGCCTCCATTTTAGGGACTATGACAATCGTCTCCATCAGCCTCAAGCCCAAGGCCCATTTGTGGTGGACAAGTCCAAGGTATCCTTGTATCCTGATTATACTCTTGAGGTCCAACCTGAAAGGGCTTCCTTTCTAGCAATGAAGCAGAAACTTCATGACTTGGGCTTCTTGCACTGCTTGCTATTCCCGGCTCGCCTATGCATCCAAACTGAGGATAAATCAAATTTCTTCAGAGATTCCGCCGGTGTGCCACTGAAGTCCTGTCCGCTTCTGTTACCCTACTAGGCAACGGTCCTTCAGATGGTTCGGATGTGCCACGGACAGAGGATTCCCTTTGTGTCCATAGTTATGTCTATTGAGTCTTCATGACCCATCAGAAGCTATGAAAGTCACAGATAGAAGGTCACAGATAGATTTTCATATCTGGCCTTGATCCTTGTCTGCAGACAAGGGACTGAGTTGGAAATCTGCTTGAGGACCCAATATATATTGCTGGTGGTCGAAACTGAAGAGGTCAGTGGACTGTGAGCCTGAGGCGATACGCAAGAAGAGGCTCAAGAGTCCAGAGAATCCAGATATTGCCTCCATGGTAAAACATTTTACTAGCCTGTCCCAGTATAGACTGAGGGGGCCGGGTCCCGGGTCCCGGGTCCCAGTGAATGCCTCACCTTCTTTTGGCTCTGCTCTGGCCTCCGACACTGGAGCGCTGAGCATGGCCCCACCTGGGCGATGCCCACTGTTAGCTCCTTGCTCTCCTTCGGTCAGTGGCATGCCTATTCTTATCTCATTGGGAGTCTGGAGGGTCTGCAGGGGGTGGGCATGCTGGGGTTAGGGGGTGAGATGGATATACTGGTCTATATTAGTTTGTTGCCTGTCTTATCCTTGTGTTAGCTGGGTTCTCTCTTGTGAGGCTGTGCTGGCTTGTAGGAGATTGCGGACTGATTTATTACATCCAACTGTACAATTACTGCATTCTTGATTATTAATGTATTGCTTCTGAACTGCAACTGCCAATACAGTTCACTGTTTATGGTTTTGTTCGTCTTTGTTTTTTACAGTAATTATCTTGCTGTGAGTTGCTGTAAAATATCAATAAACTTTAAAAAAAAAAATTAAAAAAAAATGGTGTTCTCTAGTACAATCGATGTAGAAGTTGAGAGCACTTTTTGGATCCAGCCAGTGCAGCTTTTGCCTCTTCTTCAGAGCATATGTATATCAGATGAAACATTGCTTTGAGCGTGCCGTACATTTGTTGCCACGCTTTACAACCCGCTAGAGAAGATACTCAGTAAATCAGCATAGATGAGACTAACGATATTGGATGTACTATTGTCTCTTTGGTACAGAATTAAATGAGGCCCTGATGAAGGTGGCTTTGAGAATTATTATACATTGGGATGCACCGAAACGCGCATTGGCAATCAGTATCAAGGCTGTTAGAGTGAGCAGTATTAAAACTGCACTGGGACTTGGCAACTAGTATCAAGTGGCAATCAGTACCAAGGCTGTTAGAGTGAGCAGTATCAAAACTGCGCTGGGACTTAGCAACTAGTATCAAGTTTGAGTGAGCAGTATCAAGGCTGTCCAAGCGAGTAGTATCAAAACTTTGCTGGGACTTGGGCAAGCAAAAAGTTGAAAGTATGCCAGGACTTGGGCAAGCAAAAGTTGAGGACACTTGCTGCCGACTGAAAATACATTTTTTGTTGTGGTTCTATCCTGACCTAAGGAACACTAAAAGTGTACAAAGACTCTGATGAGTATTATTTTGTAGTATCATCTCAAAATTATGTGTAAAGTAGTAAACAATTACATTTTGAAAGACTAATATAAGTAATAAATTACAACAAAATATGCAGGACCTACAATTCGTATAGGCTGAAAACCTCTATGTTAAAGTAAATCTTCACAACGATACAAATTATTTGATTGAAGATTATCTGTTTAGTGTGTAATCATTTATATGTTTTCTGAATTATATTTGTTTTTATGTGTTGTCTGATGTGTGGCTGTCCTGACTTTTTGTTTTATTGTCACTAGCAAGAATTTGTTTAATGGTAGATGTCTTTGCCATAGTACATTTATATTTGAGCTTTGTCTTATAATAAAGTTGAAGTTTTTTCTATTTATTAGTATTATTTATATTTATTGTTATTTATATGAATGTAGGAGAGTTGCTCCTGTTACTTAATTGGATGAGGTGCAGCAAACAAAGCCAACCTGAAAAGGAATCACCATTGTTGGCAAAAAGAGGGCATGAGTTCCAACAACCAGCTTGTTTGGTTAGAGAGTGATGTAAGGAGGTGACAAAAGTGAGCCTAAGGTCCATCCATCATCCATGAAGAAAAATCATCTTGAGGATAAGCAACCATAGAGGACAGCTGTGCAAAGACTCGAATGGAGAGTGCATAAGAAAAATCAAGACTAAATTCAAGTCCCACTGAGGCATGATATAGGAGGAGGAGGAAACAAATGATGTAAAACATTACAGAAACCACACAATGTGTGACTGAAACATGAAAGGTTGATTCTGCAAGAGTAAAAAGATGTTCATGCCAAGGAGTCTGACAGACTCTCCATGCTCAGTAATGACTTGCCTTTAATAGCCAGTCACTGAGGAAGGGGGAAGACTAGAACTACCGGACCTCTCAAAGTGTGCTCCAACCACCACCATCAATTCTGTGAACACACAAGTGGCACTGGTGAGGCTAAACCAGAGCACAGTGAACTAAAAAAGGTCCTTGCCTATTGTGAACCGCAGACAGCATCTGTGGGCCTGCCGGACTCGGACATAGAAATAAGCATTTTGCAGGTCCAATGCTACCATCCAATCTCTAAAGTCGAGAATCCAAGTTGATCATCTTGAATTTGTTCTTCCCAAGGAAGGTACTGAGAGGGCGAAGATCTAAAATTGGAGGGAAACCTCTGTCTTTCTTTGGCATAAAGTAGCAGAAATAGCAACCACAACCTAATTCTGACTCTCTATAACTCCTCTGGCCAATAAAGCCTGTACCTCTGGTCTTAAAAGGGGCAGATGGTGCTCAGTTAGCAGTTCTGGGGGGGGGGGGGGGGGAAACGGGGAGAAATGGGCATCTGGACCCAGGTCTCTGTAGGCTGCAGAATCATAGGACGTCCTCAATGCACCGCACGCAGATAAATTGAAGATCAGTGAGACATCTGTCGGTGACATTCCCCACAAGCTTTAAACCCTGTTGCTCTGTTAGATGAGATGTTCTTTGCACACTGGAATACAATTGCTGGAAAATGCTTAGAAGAAAGGAACTGATGTCACTGTGCATATGCAGTGCCTGTATAGGTAGCTCCAGCGCAGAGCGACGCTGACATGAAGCTACAGCTGTCGCCCTCCGGCGCAAAAGGGGTACAGCTTAGAATTTTCCAGATCCATTCTGATACCTGGGGAATATTCTAAGGCAAGGAATCTGCGCTTAGAAGTCACCATATCAATCAGGTGAAGTATTTTCGAATACGATAGGGGTCACATCATGAGGATATGTGGAATAACCAGACATGCAACCGGGAGGGTGGTGGGTCGGTGAGGAATTTGCAGGTATCCACCAGAAGGAAAATGTCACTTACCCAGTGTACATCTGTTCGTGGCATTAGTCGCTGCAGATTCACATGCTGTGCACATCCCGCCATCTGGTGTTGGGCTCGGAGTGTTACAAGTTGTTTTTCTTCGAAGAAGTCTTTTCGAGTCACGAGACCGAGGGACTCCTCCCATTTCGACTCCATTGCGCATGGGCGTCGACTCCAGCTTAGATTGTTTTCCCCGCAGAGGGTGAGGTAGGAGTTGTGTATGCTAGTAATAGTGCCCATGCAATGGAGTGAATGCGTATGTACATAATAAAGTTTCAAGTAATCTATTTACAAATGTACAAATGTTTAAGATCTACTTCTAAACGGCTACAGGCTCCCGGGGAGGCGGGTGGGCGCATGTGAATCTGCAGCGACTAATGCCACGAACAGATGTACACTGGGTAAGTGACATTTTCCGTTCGATGGCATGTGTAGCTGCAGATACACATGCTGTGCATAGACTAGTAAGCAGTTATCTCCCCAAAAGCGGTGGTTCAGCCTGTAGGAGTTGAAGTAGTTTGGAATAATGTTCTTAGTACAGCTTGAACTACTGTTGCTTGTTGTGCAGTTAGCACATCTACACAGTAGTGCTTGGTAAATGTATGAGGCGTAGACCATGTCGCTGCCTTACATATTTCGTTCATTGGAATATTTCCTAGAAAGGCCATGGTAGCACCTTTCTTTCTGGTTGAGTGTGCCTTTGGTGTAATAGGCAGTTCTCTTTTAGCTTTAAGATAGCAGGTTTGAATGCACCTAACTATCCATCTAGCAATGCCTTGTTTTGAAATTGGATTTCCTATATGAGGTTTTTGAAAGGCAATAAATAGTTGTTTTGTCTTTCGAATTAGTTTTGTTCTGTCAATGTAGTACATTAGTGCTCTTTTGATGTCTAATGTATGTAGTGCTCTTTCAGCTACAGAATCTGGCTGTGGGAAGAACACTGGTAATTCTACCGTTTGATTCAAGTGGAACGGTGAGATTACTTTTGGTAAAAATTTGGGATTTGTTCGTAGAACAACTTTATTTTTGTGTATTTGAATAAATGGTTCTTGAATGGTAAACGCTTGAATTTCACTCACTCTTCTTAGAGATGTGATGGCAATTAAAAATGCAACTTTCCACGTTAAGTATTGTATTTCACAAGAGTGCATGGGCTCAAAACGTGGGCCCATGAGTCGTGTTAAGACAATGTTGAGGTTCCATGAAGGAACTGGTGGCGTTCTGGGTGGTATAATTCTCTTTAGGCCTTCCATAAACGCTTTTATGACTGGTATCCTAAATAATGAAGTTGAGTGCGTAATTTGCAGGTAAGCTGAAATTGCAGCAAGATGTATTTTTATGGAAGAGAAAGCTAGTTTTGCTTTTAGCAAATGTAGTAAGTATCCTACTATATCTTTTGCAGATGCGTGTAAGGGTTGAATTTGATTATTATGGCAGTAATAGACAAATCTTTTCCATTTATTTGCATAGCAGTGTCTAGTGGTAGGCTTTCTAGCCTGTTTTAGGACCTCCATACATTCTTGTGTGAGGTCTAAGTGTCCGAATTCTAGGATTTCAGGAGCCAAATTGCAAGATTCAGCGATGCTGGATTTGGATGCCTGATCTGTTGTTTGTGTTGTGTTAACAGATCTGGTCTGTTTGGTAGTTTGACATGAGGTACTACTGACAGGTCTAGTAGTGTTGTGTACCAGGGTTGCCTTGTCCATGTTGGTGCTATTAGTATGAGTTTGAGTTTGTTTTGACTCAACTTGTTTACTAGATATGGAAGGAGTGGGAGAGGGGGAAAAGCGTAAGCAAATATCCCTGACCAGTTCATCCATAGCGCATTGCCCTGAGACTGATCTTGTGGGTACCTGGATGCGAAGTTTTGGCATTTTGAGTTTTCCTTCGTTGCAAATAGATCTATTTGTGGTGTTCCCCAAATTTGGAAGTAAGTGTTCAGTATTTGTGGGTGAATCTCCCATTCGTGGATCTGTTGGTGATCCCGTGAGAGATTGTCTGCTAACTGATTTTGAATTCCTGGAATAAATTGTGCTATTAGGCGAATGTGGTTGTGAATCGCCCAATGCCACATTTTCTGTGTTAGGAGACACAACTGTGTTGAGTGTGTCCCTCCTTGTTTGTTTAGGTAGCACATTGTTGTCATGTTGTCTGTTTTGACAAGAATGTATTTGTGGGTTATCATGGGTTGAAATGCTTTCAGCGCTAGAAATACTGCTAACCGTTCTAGGTGATTTATGTGTAACTGTTTTTGCTGTATGTTCCATTGTCCTTGGATGCTGTGTTGATTGAGGTGTGCTCCCCACCCTGTCATGGAAGCATCTGTTGTTATCACGTATTGTGGCACTGGGTCTTGGAAAGGCCGCCCTTGGTTTAAATTTATACTGTTCCACCATTGAAGCGAGATGTATGTTTGACGGTCTATCAACACCAGATCTAGAAGCTGACCCTGTGCTTGGGACCATTGTGATGCTAGGCACTGTTTTAAGGGCCGCATGTGTAACCTTGCATTTGGGACAATGGCTATGCATGAGGACATCATGCCTAGTAGTTTCAGTATTATTTTGACTTGTACTTTTTGTTTTGGATACAAGGTTTGTATTACATTGTGAAATGTTTGTACTCTTTATGGACTTGGAGTAGCAATCCCTTTTGCTGTGTTGATTGTTGCTCCTAAGTATTGCTGTGTTTGGCACGGCTGCAGGTGTGACTTTGCATAGTTGATTGAGAAACCTAGGTTGTGTAGGGTTTCTATGACATATTTTGTGTGTTGTGAACACCGTTTTAGCGTATTGGTTTTGATTAACCAATCGTCTAGGTATGGGAACACATGTATTTGCTGCCTTCCGATATGTGCAGCTAACTACTGCCAGGCATTTTGTAAAGACTCTTGGCGCAGTTGTTATTCCGAATGGCAACACTTTGAATTGGTAATGTATCCCTTGGAATACAAACCTTAGGTACTTTCTGTGTGAAGGATGTATTGGTATATGGAAATATGCATCCTTTAGGTCTAGTGTTGTCATGTAGTCTTGTTGTTTGAGCAGTGGGATTACGTCTTGTAGAGTAACCATGTGAAAATGGTCTGATGTGATGTAGGTATTTAATGTTCTGAGATCTAGAATCGGTCTCAGGCTCTTGTCCTTTTTGGGTATCAGGAAGTACAGCGAGTAAACTCCTGTGTTTAATTGATCTTTTGGTACTAATTCTATTGCTTCTTTCTGTAGCAATGCCTGAACTTCTAGTCCTAGAAGATCTATATGTTGTTTTGACATATTGTGTGTTTTCGGTGGGACGTTTGGAGGGAATGTGAGAAATTCTATGCAATAACCATGCTGGATAATTGCTAAGACCCAAGTGTCTGTTGTTATTTCCTCCCAATATGTGTAAAACTTGGATAGTCTCCCCCCCACAGGTGTTATGTGTTGGGGATTTGTGACCTTGAAGTCACTGTTTGTTTTGAGGAGTTTTGGGACTTTGGAACTTTCCTTTGTTTCTTTGAAACTGTCCTCCTCTATATTGTCCCCGAAAACCTCTCCGCTGATACTGGCTCTGGTAAGTGGGCTTTGTTTGTGAGGTTGTGGCTTCTGTGGTTTGCCCTCGAAACCCCCCTCGAAATTGTGTTTTTCGAAATGTGCCTCTGCTCTGCGGGGAGTAGAGCGCGCCCATGGCTTTGGCCGTGTCAGTGTCTTTTTTAAGTTTTTCAATTGCAGTGTCCACCTCCGGCCCAAACAACTGCTGTCCGTTGAATGGCATATTCAGCACAGCTTGCTGTATCTCTGGCTTAAATCCTGATGTACGCAGCCATGCATGCCTCCTTGTCATTACTGCTGTGTTGACAGTTCTAGCAGCTGTGTCTGCAGCATCCATTGCTGATCGAATTTGATTATTGGAGATATTTTGTCCCTCTTCGACCACTTGCTGCGCTCTTTTTTGAAACTCCTTTGGCAAGTGTTCAATAAGGTGTTGCATCTCGTCCCAATGGGCCCTATCATATCTGGCTAGCAAAGCTTGCGAATTTGCAATACGCCACTGGTTTGCTGCCTGTGCCGCCACCCTTTTGCCTGCCGCGTCGAATTTTCTACTCTCTTTATCTGGAGGTGGCGCGTCTCCTGAAGTATGAGAGTTGGCTCTTTTGCGCGCTGCTCCAACTACAACAGAGTCTGGTGACAGCTGTTGTGTGATGTACACTGGGTCTGTTGGTGGCGGTTTATATTTTTTATCTACTCTTGGAGTAATGGCTCTCCCTTTGACAGGTTCTTCAAACACTTGTTTGGAGTGTTTTAGCATTCCGGGCAACATTGGCAGACTTTGATATTGACTGTGCGTAGACGACAGTGTATTAAAAAGGAAGTCATCTTCAATGGGTTCTGAGGGAAGGCTGACATTGTGAAATGCTGCTGCCCTTGATACCACCTGAATGTAGCCTGTACTATCCTCAGGTGGCAATGGTCTTGCTGGATAGCATTGAGGACTATTGTCTGACACTGGTGCGTCGTAAAGATCCCATGCGTCAGGGTCATCTTGACTCATCCCCGTATGTGTTGGGGATTGCATCATTGGTGGAGTGGCTACCGGTGATAGTTGTGGAGAGTGATGTGGGGATGGTGGTGGTGTTATTTGTTTAGCCACTTTTGCTTGTGGCTGTTTGTCCTTGTCCTTGTCTTGGAAGGCAAGTTTTCGTTTCATTTTGATTGGGGGAAGAGTGCTGATCTTCCCTGTATCTTTCTGAATAAAGAGCCGCCTTTGCGTGTGATCTGGCTCTATTGTCTGTAATTCTTCTTCAAATCTGTGTGTCTTCATTTGAGAGGACAGTCCTTGTTCCTCTGAATAGGAACTAATTTTCGGTTCAGAGGCCGGATGTTTCGGCACCGAAACCTTTACTGCTGCTTTTTTCGGCTCCGACAAAATCTTTTTGCTTTTCGGCGTAGTGCCCTCTCGGTGCCGACCAACTTCGGTGCCGCTGTCTCGGTGCCGACTCTTTTCGGAGCCACTCTCTCGGGCCCGAGATTGCTGCATGCCTGTATCTCGACCGGAGTCGGATGACTTCGACACCAGCTCGCCCTTTTTCGGTGCCGTTGGACGCTCACCTACTTTTCGGGTTAAGCCATGGCCTGTTGGCGGTGGCGTCCCCTGGACTTTGGCAGTCTTTTCGTGAGTTTTTTGTTTCGACGTCTTACTCACAGTTTTTGGCGTTTCTTCGGGATCGAGCTCCTCCGAGTCCGAATCCTGGACGGAGAATGTTTCTTCCTCCTCCTCGAAACACCCTTGTCCTGTCGGCGCCGACGCCATTTGCAGTCTTCTTGCTCTTCGGTCCCCGAGTGTCTTCCTCAACCGAAACGCTCGACAGGCCTCACAAGTATCCTCCTTGTGTTCTGGTGACAAACACAAGTTACAGACCAGGTGTTGATCTGTATATGGATACTTGTTATGGCATTTTGGACAGAAGCGGAATGGGGTCCGTTCCATCAGCCTTGAAGAGACACGTGGCCGGGCCGACCAGGCCCCGACGGGAATCGAAAACCCCGACGGGCCACCGGAGCTCTTCTCAATTCGGTGTCGATCTGTTGTAACTAACCCGATACCGAACGCAAACAATACCGACGATTTTTCCGAGATTCTAACTAACTTTCCGACCCGAAACACGGAGCGAAAAGGAACACGTCCGAACCCGATGGCGGAAAATAAACAATCTAAGATGGAGTCGATGCCCATGCGCAATGGAGTCGAAATGGGAGGAGTCCCTCGGTCTTGTGACTCGAAAAGACTTCTTAGAAGAAAAACAACTTGTAACACTCCGAGCCCAACACCAGATGGCGGGATGTGCACAGCATGTGTATCTGCAGCTACACATGCCATCGAACAGAGTATTACGAAAGGTAAGTAACTTTTTATCTGATAGATACTTCTAGCTGGAGGTCCTTTACCTTTTGAATAGATTCCAGAAGCAATACTCCTCAGGGAGCTGGGTACATGGCTGGGTATTTCAGAAAATCCAGTAGAACTGAGCTGCCAAAATGATCTTCCTTCATCAATTCAGATGCCAAACAGTAGTGCTTTCTAAAAGTGTGAAGGCAAGCCCAGGTCACAGACTTGCAGATGTCTGCTACTGACAAACTATTGCCAGCACAGAACTAGAAGACTTTGCTCTGGTGTAAATGAGTATGGATATCTTCTGGTGGTTCCATGTGCACCAGAGTACAGCATTTCTTGATGTACAAGATTATCTATCTCAATAATGTCCTCTTACACACTGCCTTGCCTTTTAACTTTCCTATATAGCCCATGAAGAGCTGGGTATCCAGTCTGAACTCCTGTGTTCCACCCAAGTAAAATCTGACTGCTCTCTTGGGATCAAGATGGTGAAGTCTTCCTTCGTTGAGTGTGGGGAAAGGAAGAAGGTTGGTAGAGTGGCCTAAGTGGACCACCTTAGGCTGAAAGGCAGCCCCGATTCATAACACCAACTTGTCGGTTATTGGACATTTGACACTCGAAGCTTGTAGATTGCCAACTCAAATGAGGAACACAAATGTGAGAAATAATCTGAGTTCCAACTGAGGCATTGTGAAAGAGGTTGGAGGTAACATTTGTAAACCCCTTTCAAAACCTCTAAACAATGGGTGACATACAGGGATGGGTGGTCCAGCAGGTACACAAATGCCAACAAGGCAGATAAGTAGACCTTTACATTTCCCACTAGAAATCTGTGGTGCGCTAGCGAAAAGGCGAAGCGTAGTACGTCCCACAGAAAGGCAATGCAGAGGACCTACCAAGTTATTAGTACACTTCCTCAAATCATGAGGCATCAAGGGTATGAAAATTAGTTAGTTACCTGTAACTTTAGTTCTCCAGTACTGGAATCTTTCATAGATTCACATGCTTGAATCATTCCCCCTCGTCAAGATGGGAGTCCCTGGTACATTATAATAGCAATGTAGTAGTAACTATAGTGAGAAGCTCCAGTCCCTCAGATTTTCCAAAGCACTCTAAGTGCCTGTTCAGGTACTTCTGCGGGTGCTGCCTGCTTCTGTGCGGGCTCCCTACGTTGCTGGGCGCCCCCTCTGTCTCCTCCTCCAAGTGGCGACATCCTGGTCCCTCCTGGGTCACAGCACCACCCAAAAACCCTAACCGCGACCCTTGCTGCTAGCAAGGCTTGTTTGCAGTCTTTCTGCGTGGGAACACCTCTGCAAGCTTCTTCACGACGTGGGACATCTTTCCTCCAAAGGGAAAGTTCCTAGTCCTCTTCTTTCTTGCAGAACTCCAAGCTTCTTCCAACAGGTGGCAGCTTCCTTGCACCCTCAGCTGGCATTTCCTGGGCTCCTGCCCACTCTCGACACTGTCGTGACTATTGGACTTGGTCCCCTTGTCTTACTGGTACTCGGGTCCGGAAATCCACTGTTGTATTGCTGGTGTTTGTTCTTCCTGCAGAATCCCCCTATCACGACTTCTGTGCTCTCTGGGGGTAGTAGGTGCACTTTACACCTACCTATGGGTGGCAAAAGAAATGCTGCAGCCCATAGGGATCTCCTGGAACCCCAATACCCTGGGTAGCTCCGTACCATATACTAGGGAATTATATGGGTGTACCAGTATGCCAATGTGAATTGGTAAATTTAGTCACTAGCCTGTTAATGACAAATTTAGAAAGCAGAGAGAGCATAACCACTGAGGTTCTGGTTAGCAGAGCCTCAGTAAGACAGTTAGGCATCACACAGGAACACATACAGGGCACATACTTAGGAGCACTGGGGCCCTGCCTGGCAGGGTCCCAGTGACACAGACTAAAACAACATACATACAGTGAAATATGGGGGTAACATGCCAGGCAAGATGGTACTTTCCTACAATATCTGAGAGAGAGATACACATACACACTTGTTTTTTAGCCGCCCCTTGTTTTCATTATAATTTATTAGTCCATATGTCAGAGCTCTGCCCTCTGGCCCTATGGAACTAAGCTTGGCCTTTGAAAGGCGGTTGCCGGTGCAGCCTCTCCGGATGAACGGATGAGTGACAACGGGAGACACAATAAAATTCAACCCCCTTAAAGCAAAGCTTTTAATTGGCCACCTTGGCAAGAAAGCAATTTCCAGAATATACCATACACTGGTGATTTTTGCGCCTGATCTATTTTCAGCACTTAAACAGAGGTGGGAGGAATGGGTGGGTTCCTTAAGATTATGTTGACTGGCGGGACACCTGACTGGCTTCCCACAAAATTGTCATTTCCTCCAGGATGAGGCTCATCCAACTTCACTATCCTCATACCTCACATTTGACGCTGAAATGTCTATGGCATGCAGGGATATTTCCCCAACTAAGTTGTTTTTTGTTTTCCACATAGTGTGGTTTTGCTCTAAGAAAACCAGCTTTTGGGGAGGGGTAGAGAGGACATCATCGGAGGTCTTGGGTAGGCAGCTGGAACTCACTCCGCAGGTGTGAATATTGGATAAGTTAGAGGACTAGGGAGGCCTGAGATCCTAACGGCTTATGGTGGGGTTGCCCACAGCCGTGGGTAAAAGAGATATTGCCCAAATGGTGCAAATGGAAATTCCCTTCTTGCTTGGGGATTCGGGGGGTTGGTGGGGAAGGGCGTGTCCAGCTGTGCGTGAAGATGGCGGCACCTTTAGAGAGCTCCAGAGCTCACACCTGTCCAGGATAATTCTGACTACTGGGGCTCCCTCACAACAAATCCACAGCTAGGGGACGGTGACCCAGATGGATTTCTCCCTTTCCGACCCTGGTGGCACATAATTAGGCTGTGACAGATAAAGTTCACCCTGCGTGGCCTGTGGCGGAGGGTTGGATTAGGATGGGACCCCATTTGCTAGGACCCTGGAGGTGAACGATGCAGACATCTGGTGAGCCCCGCTGCAAGCAAGTGGGAGCAGAAGCGGAGGCTCTGAATGGCCCCTATATCAGTGTGCCAAAAAGCTGGAGCGCTGTTGGCGCAGTCAGTGACCCTCGAGAGGGCTGAATACAGTGGGGCGGGGCTGCCTGGCCTTCTAGTGGACTGACGTGGAGCGGCGAGCAATGGCTTTAGACTCCCTAGCACACCTGCTCGCAATTTCCTGCTTTGTTTGAGCTTGCCAGACCTTGGTGGAATCAACTTTTAAGAGGGAACTTTGGGACATTGGAATTAAATATATGCTGCTGCTTCCCACCAGGCTAAGGTGATAGCAGATGGTGCATCATATTTCTCTGACAGTCTTGAGTCCATGTGGATTGATAGAAGGCATACACGGCAGGTGAAGGGGGTGGGGGCGGGGTGGAGAGATATGGATTCTACTAGTAGGCAAACAGGCATCACCTACAGAAAGCACCTATATGCCCCCCAGTTCTTCCATGCCTGATCACGACATGGAGATAGACACTGTTAACTGTGCAGTTTACTGTCATTGGAAGGACGGACGTTGCTTTTATGCCCAAGGTAGAGGGAGTTGGTGGATAATGTTTTGATACTGGCTGGTCTGAATACTTTATTAGATGTGAATTTGTAGCTGCTGCAATCCGCTGGTGCTCAACCCTCAGACCATTTGCATATGGTGAATCCTAGTTTGTTTTAATGGGATACAGGAGTTAGCTTAGCCGTTGGCTTGCAGACTCGTGCCCTCGTCACCTAGTGACCTTTTACCCTACTTAGCCTGCTCTGTTTTAGCGCATTTATTCAATTATTTCTTTTGATAGCTGCCTTGTTTTGACTTAGGACCATGTTTTGATACTCCTTATCTGTGCCACCGCAGTAAGGCGTCAAGATCAGGCGACAAATACAAACAAACTGAGGGTGTCCGCGTTAAGTACTTTCCCTCTTCGCGCTTTCGTGGGAAATGTTTATACTAATTACTGTCCCAAGCACGCCTTGTTATCTATTGTTTGGGAACTAATCAAGATGGACAGAGGGATTCCGACCAGATGCCATTGCTGCAGCACGTCGCCTTGACACTGACCCAGTCTTCGTGTTCCTGCAGAGTCTGCGTTAGAGCAGTCATTCCAAGGTAACTGGGGGGGGGGGGGTCTTCTCATGGACATGGTTTTGGCAGATGGAGGTTTAACATACCTAGCTCTCTTTTGGGTTAGAGGTTAGGCCTACAGACTATGGTATTAGGACATATTGCACACTTCATGATATCGAGTGATATTGCAAGATGATGGGGGTCTTTGTGTTAATGACTCTTGTCTTTACAATTCTGTTCCTTGCATTGTCCATTATCCTAAACATTGCAGCCCATGCAACTTATCGCAGATTGCAGTTTTGATGAAATAAATATTATTGAAACTTTACTGCATCTCCTTAATTTCCTGTGTATGACTGAGACATTATTAATGTGAGAAAGGGGTAATCTCCGTTTAACCACAACGCTCCCTGAGATGTCACGCTTTTGAGTCCATGCGTAAAGGCTTCCACAAATCACCTTTAACCGTTTGGGGTTCAGGTGAGGTGCTGCTTCTAAGCCAGAAGGGTTGGGACAAATGTTGCGTTCTGTTGTAGGATTGGCATAGTCGCCTACAAACATAAGTACAGTCATCCTTAAACCAGCAGTCTTGCCTACAGCAAGAGTCCAACTACAATATGGCACCACCAACGATGGTGTTTAGGCACTAATTTACGGATACCCCGATTATCATGGTCTCACATGCTATAGGTACCCTAAGTGCCATTAAACGGAGACGTCAGTGGTCTTGGGGAAGATCCTCCTCAGCCGAACAGGGATTACCTAATTAGGCTAGGTTATTCAAGCTCAAACTCATAAAAGGACTTGACTCCCCACTTGGTGTTCCATCTCGTCACCCATTTTACAATATGGCTAACGCCTTAGACATTCCTCAGAATGCTAGACAAGCACTAACATTACATCTAGTTGCGCAAGACTTAACAGAAGAGGGTGGGGATGTTACATTCATATTAGAAGCTAATCAAGATTACCAAACATTCTACTCGAAGGTGACCTTTCCTGAGGAAGACTGCAGGTCAGTCAAATTCCACACATATAGAATTGCAAACGTACCACCACAATACCAACCATACCAGTATCATGAAATACCGCTACTTAACAAGAGCATCAGAACTGGTTCGAAGGCGCCCTACCACTTGTAATACAACACATGAGATCATGAGATTAGGTCCTTTAGGAAACGATGGACCAACGTGGCCTATGTTTGCCACATACACACATGACCCAGATATACAAAACATGCAGGCAGCAGACCTGCGCGAATTATATCGTTAATTAGTAACTCTATACAGACGATTATTTCAGTTTGTAATGCGAACATTGAATACAACACCCGCCCGTCTAGCACCACCTGCTGGATACTGTAAGGAAATGCCTCCTTGGCATGGTTACCCCCTGACTTTTTGCCTTTGCTGATGCTATGTTTTGAATTGAAAGTGTGCTGAGGCCTGCTAACCAGGCCCCAGCACCAGTGTTCTTTCCCTAACCTGTACTTTTGATTCCACAATTGGCACACCCTGGCATCCAGGTAAGTCCCTTGTAACTGGTACCCCTGGTACCAAGGGCCCTGATGCCAGGGAAGGTCTCTAAGGGCTGCAGCATATCTTATGCCACCCTGGGGACCCCTCACTCAGCACAGACACACTGCTTGCCAGCTTGTGTGTGCTGGTGAGAACAAAACGAGTAAGTCGACATGGCACTCCCCTCAGGGTGCCATGCCAACCTCACACTGCCTATGCAGTATAGATAAGTCACCCCTCTAGTAGGCCTTACAGCCCTAAGGCAGGGTGCACTATACCATAGGTGAGGGCACCAGTGCATGAGCACTGTGCCCCTACAGTGTCTAAGCGAAACCTTAGACATTGTAAGTGCAGGGTAGCCATAAGAGTATATGGTCTGGGAGTCTGTCATACAGGAACTCCACAGCACCATAATGGCTACACTGAAAACTGGGAAGTTTGGTATCAAACTTCTCAGCACAATAAATGCACACTGATGCCAGTGTACATTTTATTGTGAAATACACCCCAGAGGGCACCTTAGAGGTGCCCCCTGAAACCTTAACCGACTATCTGTGTAGGCTGACTGGTTCCAGCAGCCTGCCACAACCGAGACATGTTGCTGGCCCCATGGGGAGAGTGCCTTTGTCACTCTGAGGCCAGTAACAAAGCCTGCACTGGGTGGAGATGCTAACACCTCCCCCAGGCAGGAGCTGTAACACCTGGCGGTGAGCCTCAAAGGCTTACCCCCTTTGTTCCAGCACCACAGGGCACTCCAACTAGTGGAGTTGCCCGCCCCCTCCGGTCACGGCCCCACTTTTGGCGGCAAGGCCGGAGGAGATAATGAGAATAACAAGGAGGAGTCACTGGCCAGTCAGGACAGCCCCTAAGGTGTCGTGAGCTGAAGTGACTAACTTTTAGAAATCCTCCATCTTGCAAATGGAGGATTCCCCAATAGGATTAGGGATGTGACCCCCTCCCCTTGGGAGGAGGCACAAAGAGGGTGTACCCACCCTCAGGGCTAGTAGCCATTGGCTACTAACCCCCCAGACCTAAACACGCCCTTAAATTTAGTATTTAAGGGCTCCCCTGAACCTAAGAATTTAGATTCCTGAAACTACAAGAAGAAGAGGACTGCTGACATGAAAAACCCCTTCAGAAGAAGAACAGAAGACACCAACTGCTTTGGCTCCAGTCCTACCGGCCTGTCACCTGCGTTCCAAAGAAACCTGCTCCAGCGACGCTTTCCAAAGGACAGCGACCTCTGAATCCTCAGAGGACTGCCCTGCTTCAAGAAAGACAAGAAACTCCCGAGGACAGCGGCACTGCTCCAAAAGAACTGCAACTTTGTTACAGAGGAGCAGATTTAAAGACCCCTGCAACTCCCCGCAAGAAGCGTGAGACTTGCAACACTGCACCCGGCGACCCCGACTCGACTGGTGGAGAACCAACACCTCAGGGAGGACCCTCCGGCGACTCCGAGACCGTGAGTAACCAAAGTTGTCCCCCCTGAGCCCCCACAGCGACGCCTGCAGAGGGAATCCCGAGGCTCCCCCTGACCGCGACTGCCTGAACTTAAAGTCCCGACGGCTGGAAAAGACCCTGCACCCGCAGCCCCTGAAGGAACGGACCTTCTGTGCAGGAGTGACCCCCAGGAGGCCCTCTACCTTGCCCAGGTGGTGGCTACCCCGAGGAGCCCCCCCCTTGCCTGCCTGCACCGCTGAAGAGACCCCTTGGTCTCCCATTGAAACCTACAGAGAACCCGATGCGTGTTTGCACACTGCACCCGGCAGCCCCCGCGCTGCTGAGGGTGTACTTTTTGTGCTGACTTGTGTCCCCCCCGGTGCCCTACGAAACCCCCCTGGTCTGCCCTCCAAAGACGTGGGTACTTACCTGCTGGCAGACCGGAACCGGGGCACCCCCTTCTCTCCATTGAAGCCTATGCGTTTTGGGCACCTCTTTGACCTCTGCACCTGACCGGCCCTGAGCTGCTGGTGTGGTAACTTTGGGGTTGCTCTGAACCCCCAACGGTGGGCTACCTTGGACCCAAACCTGAGACTTGTAAGTGATTTACTTACCTGCTAAAACTAACAATAACTTACCTCCCCCAGGAACTGTGAAAATTGCACTGTGTCCACTTTTAAAACAGCTATTTGTGTTTTATGTGAAAAGTATATATGCTACTGTAATTATTCAAAGTTCCTAAAGTACTTACCTGCAATACCTTTCAAATGAGATATTACATGTAGAATTTGAACCTGTGGTTCTTAAAATAAACTAAGAAAATATATTTTTCTATACAAAAACCTATTGGCCTGGATTTGTCTCTGAGTGTGTGTTCCTCATTTATTGCCTGTGTGTATGTACAACAAATACTTAACACTACTCCTTTGATAAGCCTACTGCTCGACCACACTACCACAAAATAGAGCATTAGTATTATCTCTTTTTGCCACTATCTTACCTCTAAGGGGAACCCTTGGACTCTGTGCATATTATTCCTTACTTTGAAATAGTGCATACAGAGACAACGTCCTACATTGGTGGATCAGCGGTGGGGTACAAGACTTTGCATTTGCTGGACTACTCAGCCAATACCTGATCACACGACAAATTCCAAAAATTGTCATTAGAAATTGTTTTTGCAATTTGAACTATTTTTTCTAAAGTCTTAAAAGACCTGCTAGGGCCTTGTGTTAGATCCTGTTTAGCATTTCTTTTAGAGTTTAAAAGTTTGGTAAAAGTTTGAATTAGATTCTAGAACTAGTTTTTAGATTCTTAAAAAGTATTCCAACTTTTAGAAGCATAATGTCTAGTGCAGAGATGAATGTGGTGGAACTCGACACCACACCTTACCTCCATCTTAAGATGAGGGAGCTAAGGTCACTCTGTAAAATAAAGAAAATAGTAATGGGCCCCAGACCTTCCAAACTACAGCTCCAGGAGCTGTTGGCAGAGTTTGAAAAGGCTAACCCCTCTGAGGATGGCAACACAGAGGATGATGATAGTGACTTGGAGGGTGATTCCCCCCTACCAGTCCTATCTAGGGAAGACAGGGCCTCTCAAGCCCTGACTCCAAGCATAATAGTCAGAGATGCTGGCTCCCTCCCAGGAGGGACCAACCTCTCTGAAATCACTGAGGATAACTCCAGTGAAGAGGACATCCAGTTAGCCAGGATGGCCAAAAGATTGGCTTTGGAAAGACAGATCCTAGCCATAGAAAGGGAAAGACAAGAGATGGGCCTAGGACCCATCAATGGTGGCAGCAACATAAATAGGGTCAGAGATTCTCCTGACATGTTGAAAATCCCTAAAGGGATTTTAACTAAATATGAAGATGGTGATGACATCACCAAATGGTTCACAGCTTTTGAGAGGGCTTGTGTAACCAGAAAAGTGAACAAATCTCACTGGGGTGCTCTCCTTTGGGAAATGTTCACAGGAAAGTGTAGGGATAGACTCCTCACACTCTCTGGAAAAGATGCAGAATCTTATGACCTCATGAAGGGTACCCTGATTGAGGGCTTTGGATTCTCCACTGAGGAGTATAGGATTAGATTCAGGGGGGCTCAAAAACCCTCGAGCCAGACCTGGGTTGACTTTGTAGACTACTCAGTAAAAACACTAGATGGTTGGATTCAAGGCAGTGGTGTAAGTAATTATGATGGGCTGTACAATTTATTTGTGAAAGAACACCTATTAAGTAATTGTTTCAATGACAAACTGCATCAGCATCTGGTAGACCTAGGACCAATTTCTCCCCAAGAATTGGGAAAGAAGGCAGACCATTGGGTCAAGACTAGGGTGTCCAAAACTTCCACAGGGGGTGACCAAAAGAAAGGGGTCACAAAACCTCCCCAGGGGAAGGGTGGTGAGACAGCCAAAAACAAAAATAGTATAGAGTCTTCTACAGGCCCCCAAAAACCTGCACAGGAGGGTGGGCCCAGAGCCTCTTCACAAAACAATCCTGGGTACAAGGGTAAAAACTTTGATCCCAAAAAGGCCTGGTGTCGTAGCTGTAGTCAGTCTGGACACCAAACTGGAGACAAGGCCTGTCCCAAGAAAGATACCACTTCAAACTCCACTCCAGCTAAAACTGGAATGGCCAGTCTCCAAGTGGGATCAACAGTGTGCCCAGAGCAAATCAGGTGTCACACTGAAGCTACATTAGTCTCTGAGGGTGGGGTGGATTTAGCCACACTGGCTGCCTGGCCCCCTAACATGCAAAAATACAGGCAGCAGCTCTTAATTAATGGGACAAGTCAGGGATGTGGAATTCCTATCGCCCGACGCCCGGGACATCTTGTTTGGGTCAAGGGCAACAAGTTTTTATGTTTACTTTGTCCTTGGGACAAGTAGGCCCAACCCTCTGCAGCACAAACCCTTTGGCTGCCTGTTTAGAGAGTGGAACTCTCTGCAGTTGAGGTAATGTGTTTCCAAAAGATAATGCTGTTCGAACTTGTATTTATGGTTCATTATTTGAAAGCCTTCCTTATTAGGGTGAGTGCTGTAAATAGATGTTTTAAGGTCACTACTGACGTTGGTTCCAGTACAAAAAAAAAAAAAAAAAGTGTATACACATGTTTGAAAAGTTTAGGCTATGAGGCTAAGTATAATGCTCCCAGAATGCTCTCTGATTAGATGCAAATGAAGTGTCATTTAGTAAAATGTGTTGATGCACGCTAGTATTTCCCAAAAATATTTCTAATGGAAAATCAGTGTAACAATTTTAAACATGATTATGGGAAGCATGAAAATAAACAAACACTGACAAAGCCAACTGATCTGACATATTTTTAGAAGTCTTTTAGTTTCATCAATGTGTGTCTTGTTTTGACATGGCTTTTCTAACACTTTATTGTTGTGGGAGCTACCAGGCCCTCAACACTGTAACAAACATTGGCAAAAAAAAAAAAAAAACAGTTTTTGAACTCTAAAAGCACACGTTGCCACCAGTGGCATAACAAAGGCCCCACAGCCGCCCTCCAGGGGGCCCCTTCAGCACAGCACCTGGCCGGAGTGAGTCTGGAGAGGGGGCTCCTCCATGTTCTTTGCAAAGGGGCACCCTCCAGTTTCGTTACGTCACTGAGTGCCACTGTAGTTCCTGACACTGAACAAAACTACTTTGTGTGCCAATATGCTCCTTGTGGAAGAGCAGAATGCGATCACTCACAGTAAAGCCAGCCGAAAGAGAGAGAAATAGAAGTTTAATAAAAACAAAATGTCTTTGTTAACACCAGACCTACTTAGGGACCAAGACCCACATGTAGGTAGCTTTTTGCATGTCGCAAACAGCGACTTTCGCTGTTTGCGACGTGCAAAAAGCACATTGCGATGCACAAACCCAATTTTGCGATTCGGTAACCTGGTTATCGAATCGTAAAACGGGTTTGTGACTCGCAATTAGGAAGGGGTGTTCCCTTCCTAATTGCGACTCGCAGTGCAATGTAGGATTGTTTTGTGACCGCGGGAGCAAACCAATCGCAGTTTGCACCCATTTCAAATGGGTGCTAACACTTTCGCTAAAGGGAAGGGGTCCCCATGGGACCCCTTCCCCATTGTGAATGTCACTGTAAACATTTTTTCAGAGCGGACCACTGCCTGCTCTGAAAAAATTAAACAAAAACGTTTCATTTTTCGTTTTTGTAATGCATCTCGTTTTCCTTTAAGGAAAATGGGCTGCATTACAAAAAAAAAAACAACTGCTTTATTGAAAAGCAGTCACAGACATGGTGGTCTGCTGTCTCCAGCAGGCCACCATCCCTGTGAGGGCCGCCATTCGCAAGGGAGTCGTAAATTGCGACCCACCTCATGATTATTCATGAGGTGGGCATCTGTGAAGCCTTTGCGACTCGCAATTTGCGGGTCGCAAATCTGAACCTACCGACATGTGGCCCCAAATTCTTAAAGAAAGTCACAAAAGTGCTCCCATGGTATATGTCGTACCCCTATAAAATATTTGTGAACTGTATTTTAGCATGGGTAAATACGATGTGTAGATTTGCTCATGTGAAAATCTATTGAGCATTTGCAAGTTCATTTTCCCTCCAGCCACTTTCTTCCCAACCCTCGAAGAAGTTCTAATTCTGCCATTGTCAGGAGTAAATGTCCAACCTTTCTTATTATGGGAAAATATTAGAGAGAAGCTGGTGAAAATCTTTAAAACATGTAGGTTAGTAGGTTTGCAGACTCAAAGGCATTCCAGCCCTGTATCTATTGCTTACTGCTTCCTCCAGCCCCAGTATGCAGATCTGCAGAAAGGTGGCAAAATAAGGAAATTGCTACAGTAGGGATTGAAACTGCAAGTATTCAAGCCCTACTAAGGTAGTAGCCCTGGCATAATCAGAGAGGCTATTATCAGAGCTCTTACATAATGAGATTGCTGCCATAATTTGTCGCCACACTACATGGCACCAAAGGGACAAGTAGATCTTTTTACAGGACAAGTAGATTTGAGAAGCAACCTGTCCCCTGGACAAGTAGATATTTTAATAAATTCCACACCCCTGCAAGTGTAGAGGGCCTGAGGGATACAGGTGCCATTGTCACTATGGTGACAGAGAAACTGGTTTCCCCTGGCCAATACCTGACTGGACAAACCTATCCAGTCACCAATGCTGACAATCAAACTAAAGTACATCCCATGGCTATGGTAACTTTAGAGTGGGGAGGGGTCAATGGCCTGAAACAGGTGGTGGTCTCCTCAAATATCCCAGTAGACTGTTTGCTTGGAAATGACCTGGAGTCCTCAGCATGGGCGGAGGTAGAACTGAAAACCCATGCAGCCATGCTGGGTATCCCTGAACTGGTGTGTGTCAAGACAAGGGCACAGTGTAAGGCACAGGGTGAAAAAGTAGAGCTGGAGTCTGGAAGAAAGGCCCAGCCTACCAAGAGAAAAGGAAAGTCAGCTGGGAAACCAGCTGCAACACAACAAGAAAAAGAGAGCCTCTCTTCTCAGGAAGAAGTTCTGCCCTCTGAGGGAACTGAGCCTATGGAGCTGGAACCTTACCAGGTTGAGCTCTTGGGCCCAGGGGAACCCTCAAGGGAAGAGTTGTGTAAGGGACAAGAAACCTGTCCCTCTCTTGAAGGCCTTAGGCAGCAAGCTGCTGAAGAGTCCAAAGGCAAGAAAAATGGAACACATAGGGTCTATTGGGAAGATGGACTCCTGTACACTGAGGCAAGAGATCCCAAACCTGGTGCCACTAGGAGAGTGGTAGTGCCTCAGGGGTTCAGAGAGTTTATTCTGACCTTAGCCCATGATATTCACCTTGCTGGGCATTTGGGACAAACCAAGACGTGGGAGAGGTTAGTCAACCACTTCTACTGGCCCAACATGTCCCAGAAGGTTAAGGAGTTTTGCACCTCCTACCACCTGTCAAGCCAGTGGTAAGACAGGTGGACATCCAAAGACCCCCCTCATTCCACTTCCAGTGGTGGGGGTCCCCTTTGAAAGAGTGGGTGTGGACATAGTGGGTCCACTGGAACCTCCCACAGCCTCAGGAAATATGTACATCCTAGTAGTAGTGGATCATGCTACTAGGTATCCTGAAGCTATTCCCCTTAGGTCGACTACTGCCTCTGCAGTAGCCAAGGCCCTCATTGGTATCTTTACCAGAGTGGGCTTCCCTAAGGAGGTGGTGTCTGACAGAGGTACCAACTTCATGTCAGCATACCTGAAACACATGTGGAATGAGTGTGGAGTGACTTATAAATTCACTACACCATATCATCCACAAACTAATGGCCTTGTTGAGAGATTCAACAAGACATTAAAGGGCATGATCATGGGGCTCCCGAAAAAACTCAAAAGGAGATGGGATGTCCTCTTGCCATGTCTGCTTTTCGCTTACAGAGAGGTGCCTCAGAAGGGAGTAGGATTCTCACCCTTTGAACTTCTGTTTGGCCACCCTGAAAGGGGACCACTAGCTCTTGTGAAAGAAGGCTGGGAGAGACCTCTTCATGAGCCTAAACAAGACATAGTGGACTATGTACTTGGCCTTCGCTCAAGGATGGCAGAGTACATGGAAAAGGCAAGCAAAAACCTTGAGGCCAGCCAACAGCTCCAGAAGTGTTGGTATGACCAAAAGGCTGCACTGGTTGAATTTCAACCAGGGCAGAAAGTCTGGGTTTTGGAGCCTGTGGCTCCCAGGGAACTTCAGGACAAATCGAGTGGCCCTTACCCAGTGCTAGAGAGGAAGAGTCAGGTCACCTACCTGGTAGACCTGGGCAGAAGCAGGAGCCCCAAGAGGGTGATCCATGTGAACCGCCTTAAGCTCTTCCATGACAGGGCTGATGTAAATCTGTTAATGGTAACAGATGAGGATCAGGAAGCTGAGAGTGAGCCTCTCCCTGATCTTCTGTCATCAGACCCTAATGATGGCTCAGTAGATGGAGTGATCTATTCAGACACCCTCTCTGGCCAACAGCAAGCTGACTGTAGGAAGGTCCTGCAGCAGTTTGCTGAGCTCTTTTCCCTAACCCCTGGTCATACACACCTGTGTACCCATGATGTGGACACAGGAGACAGCATGCCTGTCAAAAACAAAATATTCCGACAGTCTGATCACTGTTATGCCCTTTGGTTTAAAGAATGCCCCTGCCACCTTCCAAAGGTTGGTGAATCAAGTCCTTGCTGGCTTGGAGTCTTTCAGTGCAGCTTATCTTGACGATATTGCTGTCTTTAGCTCCAACTGGCAGGATCACCTGGTCCACCTGAAGAAGGTTTTGAAGGCTCTGCAATCTGCAGGCCTCTCTATCAAGGCATCCAAATGCCAGATAGGGCAGGGAACTGTGGTTTACTTGGGACACCTTGTAGGTGGAGGCCAAGTTCAGCCACTCCAGCCTAAGATCCAGACTATTCTGGACTGGGCAGCTCCAAAAACCCAGACTCAAGTCAGGGCATTCCTTGGCTTGACTGGGTACTATAGGAGGTTTGTGAAGGGATATGGATCCATTGTGACAGCCCTCACAGAACTCACCTCCAAGAAAATGCCCAAGAAAGTAAACTGGACTGTAGAATGCCAACAGGCCTTTGACACCCTGAAACAAGCAATGTGCACAGCACCAGTTCTAAAAGCTCCAGATTACTCCAAGCAGTTCATTGTGCAGACAGATGCCTCTGAACATGGGATAGGGGGAGTTTTGTCCCAAACAAATGATGATGGCCTTGACCAGCCTGTTGCTTTCATTAGCAGGAGGTTACTCCCCAGGGAGCAGCGTTGGAGTGCCATTGAGAGGGAGGCCTTTGCTGTGGTTTGGTCCCTGAAGAAGCTGAGACCATACCTCTTTGGTACTCACTTCCTAGTTCAGACTGACCACAGACCTCTCAGATGGCTGATGCAAATGAAAGGTGAAAATCCAAAACTGTTGAGGTTGTCCATCTACCTACAGGGAATGGACTTTATAGTGGAACACAGACCTGGGACTGCCCATGCCAATGCAGATGGCCTTTCCAGGTTCTTCCACTTAGAAAATGAAGACTCTCTTGGGAAAGGTTAGTCTCATCCTCTTTCGTTTGGGGGGGGGGGGGGGGGGTGTGTAAGGAAATGCCTCCCTGGCATGGTTACCCCCTGACTTTTTGCCTTTGCTGATGCTATGTTTTGAATTGAAAGTGTGCTGAGGCCTGCTAACCAGGCCCCAGCACCAGTGTTCTTTCCCTAACCTGTACTTTTGATTCCACAATTGGCACACCCTGGCATCCAGGTAAGTCCCTTGTAACTGGTACCCCTGATACCAAGGGCCCTGATGCCAGGGAAGGTCTCTAAGGGCTGCAGCATATCTTATGCCACCCTGGGGACCCCTCACTCAGCACAGACACACTGCTTGCCAGCTTGTGTGTGCTGGTGAGAACAAAACGAGTAAGTCGACATGGCACTCCCCTCAGGGTGCCATGCCAACCTCACACTGCCTATGCAGTATAGATAAGTCACCCCTCTAGTAGGCCTTACAGCCCTAAGGCAGGGTGCACTATACCATAGGTGAGGGCACCAGTGCATGAGCACTGTGCCCCTACAGTGTCTAAGCCAAACCTTAGACATTGTAAGTGCAGGGTAGCCATAAGAGTATATGGTCTGGGAGTCTGTCAAACACGGACTCCACAGCACCATAATGGCTACACTGAAAACTGGGAAGTTTGGTATCAAACTTCTCAGCACAATAAATGCACACTGATGCCAGTGTACATTTTATTGTGAAATACACCCCAGAGGGCACCTCAGAGGTGCCCCCTGAAACCTTAACCGACTATCTGTGTAGGCTGACTGGTTCCAGCAGCCTGCCACAACCGAGACATGTTGCTGGCCCCATGGGGAGAGTGCCTTTGTCACTCTGAGGCCAGTAACAAAGCCTGCACTGGGTGGAGATGCTAACACCTCCCCCAGGCAGGAGCTGTAACACCTGGCGGTAAGCCTCAAAGGCTTACCCCCTTTGTTCCAGCACCACAGGGCACTCCAGCTAGTGGAGTTGCCCGCCCCCTCCGGTCACGGCCCCACTTTTGGCGGCAAGGCCGGAGGAGATAATGAGAATAACAAGGAGGAGTCACTGGCCAGTCAGGACAGCCCCTAAGGTGTCCTGAGCTGAAGTGACTAACTTTTAGAAATTCTCCATCTTGCAGATGGAGGATTCCCCAATAGGATTAGGGATGTGACCCCCTTCCATTGGGAGGAGGCACAAAGAGGGTGTACCCACGCTCAGGGCTAGTAGCCATTGGGTACTAACCCCCCAGACCTAAACACGCCCTTAAATTTAGTATTTAAGGGCTCCCCTGAACCTAAGGAAAATGTCACTTACCCAGTGTACATCTGTTCGTGGCATGAGTCGCTGCAGATTCACATGCTGTGCACAGTCCGCCGTCTGGTGTTGGGCTCGGAGTGTTACAAGTTGTTTTTCTTTGAAGAAGTCTTTTCGAGTCACGAGACCGAGGGACTCCTCCCCTTTCGGTTCCATTGCGCATGGGCGTCGACTCCATCTTAGATTGTTTTCCCCGCAGAGGGTGAGGTAGGAGTTGTGTATGTTAGTCATAGTGCCCATGCAATGGAATGAATACGTATGTACATAATAAAGGTTAAAGTAATATATTTACAAATGTACAATTGTTTAAGATTTACTTCTAAACGGCTACAGGCTCCCGGGGAGGCGGGTGGGCGCATGTGAATCTGCAGCGACTCATGCCACGAACAGATGTACACTGGGTAAGTGACATTTTCCGTTCGATGGCATGTGTAGCTGCAGGTACACATGCTGTGCATAGACTAGTAAGCAGTTATCTCCCCAAAAGTGGTGGTTCAGCCTGTAGGAGTTGAAGTAGTTTGAAATAATGTTCTTAGTACAGCCTGACCTACTGTGGCTTGTTGTGCAGTTAACACATCTACACAGTAGTGCTTGGTAAATGTATGAGGCGTAGACCATGTTGCTGCCTTACATATTTCGTTCATTGGAATATTTCCTAGAAAGGCCATAGTACCCCTTTCTTTCTGGTTGAGTGTGCCTTTGGTGTAATAGGCAGCTCTCTGTTTGCTTTAAGATAGCAGGCTTGAATACACTTAACTATCCACCTGGCAATGCCTTGTTTTGAAATTGGATTTCCTGTATGAGGTTTTTGAAAGGCAATAAATAGTTGTTTTGTCTTCCTAATTTGTTTTGTTCTGTCAATGTAGTACATTAGTGCTCTCTTGATGTCTAATGTATGTAGTGCTCTTTCAGCTACCGAATCTGGCTGTGGGAAGAACACTGGTAATTCTACTGTTTGATTTAAGTGGAACGGTGAGATAACCTTTGGTAAGAATTTTGGATTTGTTCTTAGAACTACCTTATTCTTGTGTATTTGAATAAATGGTTCTTGTATGGTAAATGCCTGAATCTCACTCACTCTTCTTAGAGATGTGATGGCAATGAGAAATGCAACTTTCCACATTAAGTATTGCATTTCACAAGAATGCATGGGTTCGAAAGGTGGACCCATGAGCCTTGTTAAGACAATGTTGAGGTTCCATGAAGGAACAGGTGGTGTCCTTGGTGGTATAATTCTCTTTAGGCCTTCCATAAACGCTTTAATGACAGGTATTCTAAATAGGGAAGTTGAATGAGTAATCTGCAGGTAAGCAGATATTGCGGTGAGATGTATCTTTATGGAAGAGAAAGCTAGATTTGATTTTTGCAAATGTAGTAAATATCCTACTACATCTTTTGGAGATGCGTGCAATGGTTGAATTTGATTATTATGGCAGTAACAAACAAATCTTTTCCATTTATTTGCATAGCAGTGTCTAGTGGAAGGTTTTCTAGCTTGTTTTATGACCTCCATACATTCTTGTGTGAGGTCTAAGTGTCCAAATTCTAGGATTTCAGGAGCCAAATTACTAGATTCAGCGATGCTGGGTTTGGATGCCTGATCTGTTGTTTGTGTTGTGTTAACAGATCTGGTCTGTTGGGTAGCTTGACATGAGGTACTACTGACAGGTCTAGTAGTGTTGTATACCAAGGTTGTCTTGCCCATGTTGGTGCTATTAGTAGGAGTTTGAGTTTGTTTTGACTCAAACTGTTTACTAGATATGGAAGGAGAGGGGGGGAAAGCGTACGCAAATATCCCTGACCAATTCATCCATAGAGCATTGCCTTGGGATTGATGGTGTGGGAACCTGGATGCGAAGTTTTGGCATTTTGCGTTTTCTTTTGTTGCAAATAGATCTATTTGAGGTGTTCCCCAAATTTGAAAGTAAGTGTTCAGTATTTGGGGGTGAATTTCCCATTCGTGGACTTGTTGGTGATCCCGAGAGAGATTGTCTGCTAGCTGGTTCTGGATCCCTGGAATAAATTGTGCTATTAGGCGAATGTGGTTGTGAATTGCCCAATGCCATATTTTTTGTGTTAGGAGACACAACTGTGTTGAGTGTGTCCCCCCCTGTTTGTTTAAATAATACATTGTTGTCATGTTGTCTGTTTTGACAAGAATGAATTTGTGGGTTATCATGGGTTGAAATGCTTTCAACGCTAGAAATACTGCTAACAGTTCTAAGTGATTTATGTGAAACTTCCTTTGATGTATGTCCCATCGTCCTTGGATGCTGTGTTGATTGAGGTGTGCTCCCCACCCTGTCATGGAAGCATCCGTTGTTATAACGTATTGTGGCACTGGGTCTTGGAAAGGCCGCCCTTTGTTTAAATTTGTACTTTTCCACCATAGAAGCGAGATGTATGTTTGGCGGTCTATCAACACCAGATCTAGAAGTTGACCCTGTGCATGTGACCATTGTGATGCTAGGCATTGTTGTAAGGGCCGCACATGCAATCTTGCGTTTGGGACAATGGCTATGCATGAAGACATCATGCCTAGGAGTTTTAATACCATTTTTGCTTGTATATTTTGTGTTGGATACATGGCCTGTATCACCTTGTGAAATGTTTGAACCCTTTGTGGACTTGGAGTGGCTATCCCTTCTGTTGTGTTGATTGTCGCTCCTAAGTATTGCTGTGTTTGACACGGCAAAAGGTGTGACTTTGCATAGTTGATGGAGAAACCCAGCTTGTGAAGGGTCTGTATGACATACTTTGTGTGACGTGAACACCTTGTTAGCGTGTTGGTCTTGATTAACCAGTCGTCTAAGTAAGGGAACACGTGTATCTGCTGCCTTCTGATATGCGCAGCTACTACTGCCAGGCATTTTGTAAAGACTCTTGGCGCAGTTGTTATTCCGAATGGCAACACTTTGAATTGGTAATGTATTCCTTTGAATACGAACCTTAGGTATTTCCTGTGGGAAGGATGTATCGGTATGTGGAAATACGCATCCTTTAGGTCTAATGTGGTCATGTAGTCTTGCTGTTTGAGCAGTGGGATTACGTCTTGTAATGTGACCATGTGAAAGTGGTCTGATTTGATGTAGGTATTTAGTGTTCTGAGATCTAGTATTGGTCTCAGAGTTTTGTCCTTCTTTGGTATTAGAAAATGCAGTGAGTAAACTCCTGTGTTTTTCTGTAGGCTTGGTACTAATTCTATTGCGTCCTTTTGTAGTAATGCTTGAACTTCTAGTCCTAGAAGATCTATATGCTGTTTTGACATATTGTGTGTTTTCGGTGGGACTTTTGGAGGGAATTTGTGAAATTCTATGCAATAGCCATGTTGGATAATTGCTAAGACCCAAGTGTCCGTTGTTATTTCTTCCCAAGATTCGTAGAATTGGCTTAGTCTTCCCCCCACTGGTGTTGTGTGATGGGGTTGTGTGACTTGTGAGTTACTGTTTATTTTGAGGGGTTTTGGTAACTTGAAATTTTCCCCGACTTCTTGGGAATTGGCCTCCTCTATATTGTCCCCGAAAACCTCCCCTTTGATATTGACCCTGGTAGGTAGGTGGTCTTGTCTGAAGTGTTGGTTTCTGTAGGTTGACCCCGAAACCCTCCCCTAAAAGGTGTCTTCCGAAATGTGCCTCTGCTCTGCGGGGAGTAGAGTGCGCCCATGGCTTTGGCTGTATCGGTGTCCTTTTTTAGTTTTTCAATGGCAGTGTCTACCTCCGGCCCAAACAATTGCTGTTCATTAAACGGCATATTGAGCACAGCCTGTTGGATTTCGGGATTGAACCCAGAAGTGCGCAGCCAAGCGTGCCTCCGTATTGTGAGTGCAGTGTTTATTGTCCTTGCAGCTGTATCGGCTGCATCCATGGAAGACCGTATGTGATTGTTCGAGATACTTTGTCCCTCTTCCACCACTTGTTGCGCTCTTTTTTTGGAACTCCTTGGGAAGGTGTTCGATGAAATGTTGCATTTCATCCCAATGAGCCCTGTCGTATCTTGCCAAGAGTGCTTGCGAGTTGGCGATACGCCACTGATTTGCTGCTTGTGCTGCAACTCTTTTTCCCGCTGCATCAAATTTGCGGATCTCCTTGTCTGGAGGTGGTGCGTCGCCTGATGTATGAGAGTTGGCTCTTTTACGAGCTGCCCCCACAACTACTGAGTCCGGTGTTAGTTGTGCTGTAATAAATATTGGGTCTGTGGGAGGTCCCTTATATTTTTTCTCCACCCTTGGAGTATTGGCTCTGACTTTAACTGGCTCCTGAAATATTTGTTTTGAGTGCCTTAGCATTCCTGGGAGCATGGGAAGGCTTTGATACTGGCTATGGGTGGAGGACAGGGTGTTAAAGAGAAAGTCATCCTCAATAGGTTCCGAATGTAGTGAGACATTGTGGAATTCGGCTGCCCTTGCGACCACCTGTGCATATGATGTACTGTCTGTCCTCAGGTGGTGACGGTTTAGTTGGATATGAGTCTGGACTATTGTCAGACACTGGGGCGTCGGAGAGGTCCCATGCATCGGGATCATCCTGGCTCATTGTGGTATGAGCTGGTGAGTGCGTTAGTGGTGGAGTTTGCGCCGGTGATGCATGTGTTGATTGTGGTGGAGAAGGTGGTGGTGTTACTTTCTTTACCACCTTTGCTTGTGGTTGCTTGTCCCCTTGTTGGAAAACAAGTTTCCTTTTCATCTTGATTGGGGGAAGAGTGGTTATCTTCCCTGTGTCTTCCTGGATGTGAAGCCTCCTTTGAGTGTAGTCCGTTTCTACAGTTTGAAGCTCTACACCAAATCTATGCAATTGGGTGTTTAGTCCTTGTTCCTCTGTATAGGAACTCATTTTCGGTTCCGAGGCTTTTTTCGGTACCAAAACCGTTTCGGTAGGCTTTTTAGGCTCCGAAGAAGATTTCTTTGATTTCGGCGTGGTATCTTGGTGCCGAACATCTTCGGTGCCGCTGTCTCTGCGCCGAATTGTCTTGGAGCCGGTGTCTCGGCTCCGAGGTTGCTGTGTGGCGGTATCACGACCGGAGTCGGATGACTGACACCAGCATGCCCTTTTTCGGTGCCTTGGCTCGGTCACCTAGTTTTTGGATTAAGCCATGGCCTGTTGGCAGTGGCGTCCCCTGGGCTTTTGTGGACTTTTCGTGAGTCCTAATTTTTGACGTCTTACGGTTGTTATGTCTTCAGCGTCGGATTCCCCCGAATCCGACTCGTGGATGGAGAACGCTTCCTCTTCGTCTTCGAAGCGATGTTGTCCTGTCGGCGTGGACGCCATTTGCAATCTTCTGGCTCTTCGGTCTCTGAGCGTCTTCCTCGACCGAAACGCTCGACAGGCTTCACACGTATCCTCCTTGTGCTCCGGGGACAGGCACAAGTTACAGACCAGATGCTGATCCGTATACGGATATTTCTTATGGCATTTAGGACAGAAGCGGAACGGGGTCCGTTCCATCAGTCTTGAAGTTGCACGCGGTCGGGCCGACCAGGCCCCGACGGGGGATCGAAATTACCCCAAAGGGCCACCAGAGCTCTTCAAGATTCGGTGTCGATTTGTTCTAACTAACCCGATACCGAACGAAACAATACCGACGATTTTTTCCGAGATTCTAACTAACTTTCCGACCCGAAACACAGAGCGAAAAGGAACACGTCCGAACCCGATGGCGGAAAAAAAACAATCTAAGATGGAGACGACGCCCATGCGCAATGGAACCGAAAGGGGAGGAGTCCCTCGGTCTCGTGACTCGAAAAGACTTCTTCGAAGAAAAACAACTTGTAACACTCCGAGCCCAACACCAGACGGCGGACTGTGCACAGCATGTGTATCTGCAGCTACACATGCCATTGAACGAATTTAGATTCCTGAAACTACAAGAAGAAGAGGACTGCTGAGCTGAAAAACCCCTGCAGAAGAAGAACAGAAGACACCAACTGCTTTGGCCCCAGTCCTACCGGCCTGTCTCCTGCCTTCCAAAGAAACCTGCTCCAGCGACGCTTTCCAAAGGACCAGCTACCTCTGAATCCTCAGAGGACTGCCCTGCTTCAAGAAAGACAAGAAACTCCCGAGGACAGCGGCACTGCTCCAAAAGAACTGCAACTTTGTTACAGAGGAGCAGATTGAAAGACCCCTGCAACTCCCCTCAAGAAGCGTGAGACTTGCAACACTGCACCCGGCGACCCCGACTCGACTGGTGGAGAACCAACACCTCAGGGAGGACCCTCCGGCGACTCCGAGAGTAACCAAAGTTGTCCCCCCTGAGCCCCCACAGCGACGCCTGCAGAGGGAATCCCGAGGCTCCCCCTGACCGAGACTGCCTGAACCTAAAGTTCCGACGGCTGGAAAAGACCCGCAGCCCCCAGCCCCTGAAGGAACGGAACTTCTGTGCAGGAGTGACCCCCAGGAGGCCCTCTCCCTTGCCCAGGTGGTGGCTACTCAGAGGAGCCCCCCCTTGCCTGCCTGCACCGCTGAAGAGACCCCTTGGTCTCCCATTGAAACCTACAGAGAACCCGACGCGTGTTTGCACACAGCACCTGGCCGCCCCGCGCTGCTGAGGGTGTACTTTTTGTGCTGACTTGTGTCCCCCCCGGTGCCCTACAAAACCCCCCTGGTCTGCCCTCCGAAGACGCGGGTACTTACCTGCTGGCAGACCGGAACCGGGGCACCCCCTTCTCTCCATTGAAGCCTATGCATTTTGGGCACCTCTTTGACCTCTGCACCTGACCGGCCCTGAGCTGCTGGAGTGGTAACTTTGGGGTTGCTCTGAACCCCCAACGGTGGGCTACCTTGGACCCAAACCTGAGACTTGTAAGTGATTTACTTACCAGCTAAAACTAACAATAACTTACCTCCCCCAGGAACTGTGAAAATTGCACTGTGTCCACTTTTAAAACAGCTATTTGTGTTTTATGTGAAAAGTATATATGCTACTGTAATTATTCAAAGTTCCTAAAGTACTTACCTGCAATACCTTTCAAATGAGATATTACATGTAGAATTTGAACCTGTGGTTCTTAAAATAAACTAAGAAAATATATTTTTCTATAACAAAACCTATTGGCTGGATTTGTCTCTGAGTGTGTGTTCCTCATTTATTGCCTGTGTGTATGTACAACAAATGCTTAACACTACTCCTTTGATAAGCCTACTGCTCGACCACACTACCACAAAATAGAGCATTAGTATTATCTCTTTTTGCCACTATCTTACCTCTAAGGGGAACCCTTGGACTCTGTGCATACTATTCCTTACTTTGAAATAGTGCATACAGAGACAACTTCCTACAGATACCAATTGTCCACTGGGATTATTCCACAAACAGTACATACCATCAAGAGAGCGAGCTACAGAGCGTTATTTCCGATACCTATACTAGTATAGTATGGGATAGTTTGGGAACCAAACCAAAAAAACTTGAAATACAAAGTACCACCCCTAAGGATGGTGCTAAACAAAAACAAGAAAATACCAAGAACCACTGGGATAAACAAAAACAATTTAATGATAGACGAACTAAGAGAGCAGATTCTCCACATCCGGAGACCTCCGAAAGGAGATACACTCTCAGAAATAGGGAAAGCATAAAAACTTCCACACAGATATACTGATTCACATCCCTCTCCTTCCTTTCAGGACGCACTAGCTAGACGTAGCGAGCAAGGGGGCCGTCCTGATCGACGTCCTGAATACGTGAAACAAAAGAAAGAATCGCCGCAGTCTTCGGACAAAAAAGGAGATAAGTCCCAACAACAAAAGCCACAGTTTAAAAAGAAAAAGGTGGCAGCACTGTCAATTAAAAATGCCAGTACACTTGACAGCATTGCTGAAGAACAAGACGAGGGCCTTGACATTGTCAGACAGCGCAGCAGAGTTCACGATATGTCGCAACTATATGAGATATGAGACAGCAACTAGCAATTTTATTGCAGTTGAAACAGCGGACGGGTGCGTCTTCCAACCCGATAGGGTATATGATATAAAAATTCAAATTGAGGGAAACAGAGAACACGCTATTCAAGTGACATTCTGGGATGAACTTAATTGTGATATCCTATTAGCAGAAAGAGACTGGCCACCTGAGCACGTCCATAAGCTACCACATGGAGAAGATGTCATTTTACCTTCTTTCTCTGATCTTGTTCCAGAGGCGGTAAAACAAGCCTATGCTGTCGACTGGGCTTTAGTGCAGGCACCTGCACTATACCGCAATCATGTAGGTTGGGACAAGGAGTCTCCTTGTGATATAATACCCATCAGGCCCACACCCCAACCTCAACCGCAATATACTATTAAACATGTAGCAAAAGCTCCAGTGAGGGATATCCTCACTCAGCTAGAGTAACAGGGAGCAACTGAGCCCTGTGCTTCTGCAATAAATAACCCGTTATTCCCGGTTGCAAAACCTGACCATTCCTAAAGAAGAGTCTTAGATTACAGATACCTAAACAGTCATACACGCACATACGCTATACAAAATTCACATAGTACAGCACTTATTAACAAATAGTGCGCAAAAAGTACAGAACAATGTTTGATATCTCCAACAGGTTTTTCTGCCAAAAACTTAGCACAAGAAAGCAGAGACCTGAGTGCATTCTCATTTGGCTCACAAACACTTTTGCCATTTGCCCCAAGGCTATAAGAGCAGTCCAGGACTGTTCTCAGCCCGTGTAACGTCAATACAACATGATCTTGATCCCGAGGCGCTATCCTATGTGGATGATGTCTATCTCACAGACGACCTCACCATTCATCTTGTCAGGGTTGATCGGATCATTATAGGATTTGCAGACCTTGGCTACAAATTTAACTTTAAGAAAAGTAAGATAGCCTTTTTCAGTGTATTGTTCCTGGGATATGAGCTATCAAACGAGGGGAAGAGCCTGGCCCGCACTTCCTAGAGAAATGTCCTAACACGCTCAAGAAGCTACAGTCGCTACTTGGATTTTTCAATTTTGGCAGAACATACATTCCGGACTTTGCACAACATATCAAGCCTCTTTATGACTTAATACGTCCAGGTTTTTCAAGCAAACACTGGTCAGTTGAAAACACGCATCCTTGGGGAACTGTAACATGACATGCTTGAAGCAAAACACTTACAACACTCGAGATAACAAAACAAATTTGGTCATCAGAATAATTGCTGCTGCCATTGGGTTTACTTATGTCACCTTTAACGAGGGCGACAGTGCCCATAGCGTATAAATCCCATTTGTACTCTAAAGCAGAACAACGCTTTGCACCTACAGAAAATATTCTAACTTCAGTTCAAATGGCTGTCATTAAGGAGAGGCTACTAGCCCAAGGAAAACGCATTATTGTTGTTACCCCGGTGGCAGCGTTAGAGGCTGTTACTAAAGCAAGCGTTCCTAACGCCAAAGCGCTACATCCACAATGGATTCAGTGGGCTATTTCCCTGACCGCCAATGATGATGTTTACTTCTTTGACCCAAAACTTCAGACACAAGAATATCTCCAATATGAACAAGAGTACCCCGCTCCTCTGGATATCTTACCACTTGACAGATACCATACTGTCATTTATACTGATGGTTAAGCACAACCAGCTGTAGGTACTAAACATCAATATTGAGCCGCTTGCGCAGCCGTGAGTGGAGTGATGAAGGATGGAGTTTTCCACTCTCATAATACCTACACTCAGACCCTAGGGGACTGCACAGCTCAGTTGGCTGACCTCAAAGCCCTCCTGTTAGCACTATAACACACAGAGCCAGGATTGCTGACTTTGATTGTCTGTGATTCATACTACTGCGTCCAGTCCTACAATCATTGGAAGCTGAACGGGTTTAGAGATTTCAAAGGGAACACCATAAAACACAAAACTTTGTGGGGGAGGGTGGCTGATCTTAAGGATAAGCTATGGTGTGTTCATGTAGTACATACATTGGGCCACCAACATGTAGGAGTACACGTTATTGGTAACACTTTGGCTGATGAAGCAGCCAATTCCGCAGTAGCTACGGCTTCTGTGGCTGCAGTGACTCGTTCTCAGATGAAATTGGATAATGAAATACTGACTGCCGTAAAGGCTTTGGCTGAAGGCAAGTCCCTCCCAAAAGCATACCCTACAAAATATTCTTACCACATCAGTGCACAGAATGTTGCTTACATAACAATTCCTGGGGTTGGAGATCGAGCAATCCCCAACGAAGACCAAAGACCAGGTCTGATAAAAGCAGCGCATGAGGGTGTCGCTTCTGCACATGCTGGTATTTCGGCCATGGTAACTTACAGAAACGCTCCTGGTGGCCAGGTCTATACAAACAGACAAAGCAATACGTTCTTTGTTGTGACATTTGCCAGCAAATAAGGGGCTCTAATATCAAACACCCACCGCAGACATCCCTCTTAGTGACCAACAGACCACTACAATGTGTTTACCTGGACCACTGCGGTCCACTACAACCTGATGGTGCATACAAATTGTAGGAAGTTGGCTCTGTATGTGCTATTTCAAAGTAAGGAATAGCATGCACAGAGTCCAAGGGTTCCCCTTAGAGGTAAAATAGTGGTAAAAAGAGATAATACTAATGCTCTATTTTGTGGTAGTGTGGTCGAGCAGTAGGCTTATCCAAGGAGTAGTGTTAAGCATTTGTTGTACATACACATAGACAATAAATGAGGTACACACACTCAGAGACAAATCCAGCCAATAGGTTTTTATATAGAAAAATATCTTTTCTTAGTTTATTTTAAGAACCACAGGTTCAAATTCTACATGTAATATCTCATTCGAAAGGTATTGCAGGTAAGTACTTTAGGAACTTCAAATCATCAAAATTGCATGTATACTTTTCAAGTTATTCACAAATAGCTGTTTTAAAAGTGGACACAGTGCAATTTTCACAGTTCCTAGGGGAGGTAAGTATTTGTTAGGTTAACCAGGTAAGTAAGACACTTACAGGGCTTAGTTCTTGGTCCAAGGTAGCCCACCGTTGGGGGTTCAGAGCAACCCCAAAGTCACCACACCAGCAGCTCAGGGCCGGTCAGGTGCAGAGTTCAAAGTGGTGCCCAAAACACATAGGCTAGAATGGAGAGAAGGGGGTGCCCCGGTTCCGGTCTGCTTGCAGGTAAGTACCCGCGTCTTCGGAGGGCAGACCAGGGGGGTTTTGTAGGGCACCGGGGGGGACACAAGTCCACACAGAAATTTCACCCTCAGCAGCGCGGGGGCGGCCGGGTGCAGTGTAGAAACAAGCGTCGGGTTTTCAATGTTAGTCTATGAGAGATCTCGGGATCTCTTCAGCGCTGCAGGCAGGCAAGGGGGGGATTCCTCGGGGAAACCTCCACTTGGGCAAGGGAGAGGGACTCCTGGGGGTCACTTCTCCAGTGAAAGTCCGGTCCTTCAGGTCCTGGGGGCTGCGGGTGCAGGGTCTCTCCCAGGCGTCGGGACTTTAGGTTCAAAGAGTCGCGGTCAGGGGAAGCCTCGGGATTCCCTCTGCAGGCGGCGCTGTGGGGGCTCAGGGGGGACAGGTTTTGGTACTCACAGTATCAGAGTAGTCCTGGGGTCCCTCCTGAGGTGTTGGATCGCCACCAGCCGAGTCGGGGTCGCCGGGTGCAGTGTTGCAAGTCTCACGCTTCTTGCGGGGAGCTTGCAGGGTTCTTTAAAGTTGCTGGAAACAAAAGTTGCAGCTTTTCTTGGAGCAGGTCCGCTGTCCTCGGGAGTTTCTTGTCTTTTCGAAGCAGGGGCAGTCCTCAGAGGATGTCGAGGTCGCTGGTCCCTTTGGAAGGCGTCGCTGGAGCAGGATCTTTGGAAGGCAGGAGACAGGCCGGTGAGTTTCTGGAGCCAAGGCAGTTGTCGTCTTCTGGTCTTCCGCTGCAGGGGTTTTCAGCTGGGCAGTCCTTCTTCTTGTAGTTGCAGGAATCTAATTTTCTAGGGTTCAGGGTAGCCCTTAAATACTAAATTTAAGGGCGTGTTTAGGTCTGGGGGGTTAGTAGCCAATGGCTACTAGCCCTGAGGGTGGGTACACCCTCTTTGTGCCTCCTCCCAAGGGGAGGGGGTCACAATCCTAACCCTATTGGGGGAATCCTCCATCTGCAAGATGGAGGATTTCTAAAAGTTAGAGTCACTTCAGCTCAGGACACCTTAGGGGCTGTCCTGACTGGCCAGTGACTCCTCCTTGTTATTCTCATTATTTTCTCCGGCCTTGCCGCCAAAAGTGGGGCCTGGCCGGAGGGGGCGGGCAACTCCACTAGCTGGAGTGTCCTGCTGGGTTGGCACAAAGGAGGTGAGCCTTTGAGGCTCACCGCCAGGTGTGACAATTCCTGCCTGGGAGAGGTGTTAGCATCTCCACCCAGTGCAGGCTTTGTTACTGGCCTCAGAGTGACAAAGGCACTCTCCCCATGGGGCCAGCAACATGTCTCGGTTTGTGGCAGGCTGCTAAAACTAGTCAGCCTACACAGATAGTCGGTCAAGTTTCAGGGGGCACCTCTAAGGTGCCCTCTGTGGTGTATTTTACAATAAAATGTACACTGGCATCAGTGTGCATTTATTGTGCTGAGAAGTTTGATACCAAACTTCCCAGTTTTCAGTGTAGCCATTATGGTGCTGTGGAGTTCGTGTTTGACAGACTCCCAGACCATATACTCTTATGGCTACCCTGCACTTACAATGTCTAAGGTTTTGTTTAGACACTGTAGGGGTACCATGCTCATGCACTGGTACCCTCACCTATGGTATAGTGCACCCTGCCTTAGGGCTGTAAGGCCTGCTAGAGGGGTGTCTTACCTATACTGCATAGGCAGTGAGAGGCTGGCATGGCACCCTGAGGGGAGTGCCATGTCGACTTACTCGTTTTGTCCTCACTAGCACACACAAGCTGGCAAGCAGTGTGTCTGTGCTGAGTGAGAGGTCTCCAGGGTGGCATAAGACATGCTGCAGCCCTTAGAGACCTTCCTTGGCATCAGGGCCCTTGGTACTAGAAGTACCAGTTACAAGGGACTTATCTGGATGCCAGGGTCTGCCAATTGTGGATACAAAAGTACAGGTTAGGGAAAGAACACTGGTGCTGGGGCCTGGTTAGCAGGCCTCAGCACACTTTCAATTGTAAACATAGCATCAGCAAAGGCAAAAAGTCAGGGGGCAACCATGCCAAGGAGGCATTTCCTTACACAACCCCCCCCCAAACGAAAGAGGATGAGACTAACCTTTCCCAAGAGAGTCTTCATTTTCTAAGTGGAAGAACCTGGAAAGGCCATCTGCATTGGCATGGGCAGTCCCAGGTCTGTGTTCCACTATAAAGTCCATTCCCTGTAGGGAGATGGACCACCTCAACAGTTTAGGATTTTCACCTTTCATTTGCATCAGCCATTTGAGAGGTCTGTGGTCAGTTTGAACTAGGAAGTGAGTCCCAAAGAGGTATGGCCTCAGCTTCTTCAGGGACCAAACCACAGCAAAGGCCTCCCTCTCAATGGCACTCCAACGCTGCTCCCTGGGGAGTAACCTCCTGCTAATGAAAGCAACAGGCTGGTCAAGGCCATCATCATTTGTTTGGGACAAAACTGCCCCTATCCCATGTTCAGAGGCATCAGTCTGCACAATGAACTGCTTAGAATAATCTGGAGCTTTTAGAACTGGTGCTGAGCACATTGCCTGTTTCAGGGTGTCAAAGGCCTGTTGGCATTCCACAGTCCAGTTTACTTTCTTGGGCATTTTCTTGGAGGTGAGTTCAGTGAGGGCTGTCACAATGGATCCATATCCCTTCACAAACCTCCTGTAATACCCAGTCAAGCCAAGGAATGCCCTGACTTGAGTCTGGGTTTTTGGAGCTACCCAGTCCAGAATAGTCTGGATCTTGGGTTGGAGTGGCTGAACTTGGCCTCCACCTACAAGGTGGCCCAAGTAAACCACAGTTCCCTGCCCTATCTGGCATTTGGATGCCTTGATAGAGAGGCCTGCAGATTGCAGAGCCTTCAAAACCTTCCTCAGGTGGACCAGGTGATCCTGCCAGGTGGAGCTAAAGACAGCAATATCATCAAGATAAGCTGTGCTAAAGGACTCCAAGCCAGCAAGGACTTGATTCACCAACCTTTGGAAGGTGGCAGGGGCATTCTTTAAACCAAAGGGCATAACAGTAAACTGATAATGCCCATCAGGTGTGGAGAATGCTGTCTTTTCTTTTGCTCCAGGTGCCATTTTTATTTGCCAGTACCCTGCTGTCAAGTCAAAGGTACTGAGGAATTTGGCAGCACCTAATTTATCAATGAGCTCATCAGCTCTTGGAATTGGATGGGCATCTGTCTTGGTGACAGAATTGAGCCCTCTGTAGTCCACACAAAACCTCATCTCTTTCTTTCCATCTTTGGTGTGAGGTTTGGGGACTAAGACCACTGGGCTAGCCCAGGGGCTGTCAGAGCGCTCAATTACTCCCAATTCCAGCATCTTGTGGACTTCCACCTTGATGCTTTCCTTAACATGGTCAGATTGTCTAAAGATTTTGTTCTTGACAGGCATGCTGTCTCCTGTGTCCACATCATGGGTACACAGGTGTGTCTGACCAGGGGTTAAGGAGAAGAGTTCAGGAAACTGTTGTAGGACTCTCCTACAATCAGCTTGCTGTTGGCCAGAGAGGGTGTCTGAGTAGATCACTCCATCTACTGTGCCATCTTTTGGGTCTGATGACAGAAGATCAGGGAGAGGTTCACTCTCTGCCTCCTGATCCTCATCTGTTACCATCAACAGATTGACATCAGCCCTGTCGTGGAAGAGCTTAAGGCGGTTTACATGGATCACCCTCTTGGGGCTCCTGCTTGTGCCCAGGTCCACCAAGTAGGTGACCTGACTCTTCCTCTCTAGTACTGGGTAAGGGCCACTCCATTTGTCCTGGAGTGCCCTGGGAGCCACAGGCTCCAGAACCCAGACTTTCTGCCCTGGTTGGAACTCAACCAGTGCAGCCTTTTGGTCATACCAAAACTTCTGGAGCTGTTGGCTGGCCTCAAGGTTTTTGGTTGCCTTTTCCATGTACTCTGCCATTCTAGAGCGAAGGCCAAGTACATAGTCCACTATGTCCTGTTTAGGCTCATGGAGAGGTCTCTCCCAGCCTTCTTTAACAAGGGCAAGTGGTCCCCTTACAGGATGACCAAACAGAAGTTCAAAGGGTGAGAATCCTACTCCCTTCTGTGGCACCTCTCTGTAAGCGAAAAGCAGACATGGCAAGAGGACATCCCATCTCCTTTTGAGCTTTTCTGGGAGCCCCATGATCATGCCTTTTAATGTCTTGTTGAATCTCTCAACCAAGCCATTAGTTTGTGGATGGTATGGTGTAGTGAATTTATAAGTCACTCCACACTCATTCCACATGTGCTTTAGGTATGCTGACATGAAGTTGGTACCTCTGTCAGACACCACCTCCTTAGGGAAACCCACTCTGGTAAAGATACCAATGAGGGCCTTGGCTACTGCAGGGGCAGTAGTCGACCTAAGGGGAATAGCTTCAGGATACCTGGTAGCATGATCCACTACTACCAGGATATACATATTTCCTGAGGCTGTGGGAGGTTCCAGTGGACCAACTATGTCCACACCCACTCTTTCAAAGGGAACCCCCACCACTGGAAGTGGAATGAGGGGGGCCTTCGGATGCCCACCTGTCTTACCACTGGCTTGACAGGTGGGGCAGGAGAGGCAAAACTCCTTAACCATGTGGGACATATTGGGCCAGTAGAAGTGGTTGACTAACCTCTCCCACGTCTTGGTTTGTCCCAAATGTCCAGCAAGGGGAATGTCATGGGCCAATGTTAGGATGAACTCTCTGAACAGCTGAGGCACTACCACTCTCCTAGTGGCACCAGGTTTGGGGTCTCTGGCCTCAGTGTACAGGAGTCCATCTTCCCAATAGACCCTATGCGTTCCATTTTTCTTGCCTTTGGACTCTTCAGCAGCTTGCTGCCTAAGGCCTTCAAGAGAGGGACAGGTTTCTTGTCCCTTACACAGCTCCTCCCTTGAGGGTCCCCCTGGGCCTAAGAGCTCAACCTGGTAAGGTTCCAGCTCCAAAGGCTCAGTTCCCTCAGAGGGCAGAACTTCTTCCTGAGAAGAGAGGTTCCCTTTCTTTTGCTGTGTTGCAGTTGGTTTCCCAACTGACTTTCCTGTTCTCTTGGTAGGCTGGGCCATTCTTCCAGACTCCAGCTCTACTTGTTCACCCTGTGCCTTGCACTGTGCTCTTGTTTTCACACACACCAGTTCAGGGATACCCAGCATTGCTGCATGGGTTTTTAGTTCTACCTCAGCCCATGCTGAGGACTCCAGGTCATTTCCAAGCAGACAGTCCACTGGGATATTTGAGGAGACCACCACCTGTTTCAGGCCATTGACCCCTCCCCATTCTAAAGTAACCATTGCCATGGGATGTACTTTTCTCTGATTGTCAGCGTTGGTGACTGTGTAAGTTTTTCCAGTCAGGTATTGGCCAGGGGAAACCAGTTTCTCTGTCACCATGGTGACACTGGCACCTGTATCCCTCAGGCCCTCTATTCTAGTCCCATTAATTAAGAGTTGCTGTCTGTATTTTTGCATGTTAGGCGGCCAGACAGCTAGTGTGGCTAAATCCACCCCACCCTCAGAAACTAGAGTAGCTTCAGTGTGGACCCTGATTTGCTCTGGGCACACTGTTGATCCCACTTGGAGACTAGCCATACCAGTGTTACCTGGATGGGAGTTTGGAGTGGAACCTTTCTTGGGACAGGCCTTGTCTCCAGTTTGGTGTCCATGCTGTTTACAGCTATGACACCAGGCCTTTTTGGGATCAAGGTTTTTACCCTTGTACCCATTGTTTTGTGAAGAGGCTCTGGGCCCACCCTCCTGTGCAGGTTTTTGGGGGCCTGTAGAAGACTCTTGACTATTTTTAGTTTTGGTTGTCTCATCACCCTTCCCCTGGGGAGTCTTTGTGACCCCTTTCTTTTGGTCACCCCCTGTTGAAGTCTTGGACACCCTTGTCTTGACCCAATGGTCCGCCTTCTTTCCCAATTCTTGGGGAGAAATTGGTCCTAGGTCTACCAGATGCTGATGCAGTTTATCATTGAAACAATTACTCAATAGGTGTTCTTTCACAAATAAATTGTACAGCCCATCATAATTACTTACACCACTGCCTTGAATCCAACCATCTAGTGTTTTCACTGAGTAGTCAACAAAGTCAACCCAGGTCTGGCTCGAGGATTTTTGAGCCCCCCTGAACCTAATCCTGTACTCCTCAGTGGAGAATCCAAAGCCCTCAATCAGGGTACCCTTCATGAGGTCATAAGATTCTGCATCTTTTCCAGAGAGTGTGAGGAGTCTATCCCTACACTTTCCAGTGAACATTTCCCAAAGGAGAGCACCCCAGTGAGATCTGTTCACTTTTCTGGTTACACAAGCCCTCTCAAAAGCTGTGAACCATTTGGTGATGTCATCACCATCTTCAAATTTTGTCACAATCCCTTTGGGGATTTTTAACATGTCAGGAGAATCTCTGACCCTATTTATATTGCTGCCACCATTGATGGGTCCTAGGCCCATCTCTTGTCTTTCCCTTTCTATGGCTAGGAGCTGTCTCTCTAAAGCCAATCTTTTGGCCATCCTGGCTAACAGGAGGTCATCTTCACTGAGAGCATCCTCAGTGATTTCAGAAATGTGGGACCCTCCTGTGAGGGACTCACTATTTCTGACTAACACAGTTGGAGACAGGACTTGAGGGGTCCTGTTCTCCCTATTTAGGACTGGAGGAGGGACATTGGCCTCCAAGTCACTAATTTCTTCCTCTGTGAGGTCATCATCAGAGGGGTTGGCTTTTTCAAACTCTGCCAACAGCTCCTGGAGCTGAATTTTGGTAGGTCTGGAGCCAATGGTTATTTTCTTTATATTACAGAGAGACCTTAGCTCCCTCATCTTAAGATGGAGGTAAGGTGTGGTGTCGAGTTCCACCACCTGCATCTCTGTATCAGACATTATTCTGCTAAGAGTTGGAATACTTTTTAAAGAATCTAAAACTGTTTCTAGAATCTAATTTCAAACTTTTAACAAACTTTTAACTCTAAAAGACAATGCTAAACAGGGACTTAACACACAAGGCCCTAGCAGGACTTTTAAGAATTTAGAAAAATTTCAAATTGCAAAAATGAATTTCTAATGACAATTTTGGAATTTGTCGTGTGATCAGGTATTGGCTGAGTAGTCCAGCAAATGCAAAGTCTTGTACCCCACCGCTGATCCACCAATGTAGGAAGTTGGCTCTGTATGTGCTATTTCAAAGTAAGGAATAGCATGCACAGAGTCCAAGGGTTCCCCTTAGAGGTAAAATAGTGGTAAAAAGAGATAATACTAATGCTCTATTTTGTGGTAGTGTGGTCGAGCAGTAGGCTTATCCAAGGAGTAGTGTTAAGCATTTGTTGTACATACACATAGACAATAAATGAGGTACACACACTCAGAGACAAATCCAGCCAATAGGTTTTTATATAGAAAAATATCTTTTCTTAGTTTATTTTAAGAACCACAGGTTCAAATTCTACATGTAATATCTCATTCGAAAGGTATTGCAGGTAAGTACTTTAGGAACTTCAAATCATCAAAATTGCATGTATACTTTTCAAGTTATTCACAAATAGCTGTTTTAAAAGTGGACACTTAGTGCAATTTTCACAGTTCCTAGGGGAGGTAAGTATTTGTTAGGTTAACCAGGTAAGTAAGACACTTACAGGGCTTAGTTCTTGGTCCAAGGTAGCCCACCGTTGGGGGTTCAGAGCAACCCCAAAGTCACCACACCAGCAGCTCAGGGCCGGTCAGGTGCAGAGTTCAAAGTGGTGCCCAAAACACATAGGCTAGAATGGAGAGAAGGGGGTGCCCCGGTTCCGGTCTGCTTGCAGGTAAGTACCCGCGTCTTCGGAGGGCAGACCAGGGGGGTTTTTTAGGGCACCGGGGGGGACACAAGTCCACACAGAAATTTCACCCTCAGCAGCGCGGGGGCGGCCGGGTGCAGTGTAGAAACAAGCGTCGGGTTTTCAATGTTAGTCTATGAGAGATCTCGGGATCTCTTCAGCGCTGCAGGCAGGCAAGGGGGGGATTCCTCGGGGAAACCTCCACTTGGGCAAGGGAGAGGGACTCCTGGGGGTCACTTCTCCAGTGAAAGTCCGGTCCTTCAGGTCCTGGGGGCTGCGGGTGCAGGGTCTCTCCCAGGCGTCGGGACTTTAGGTTCAAAGAGTCGCGGTCAGGGGAAGCCTCGGGATTCCCTCTGCAGGCGGCGCTGTGGGGGCTCAGGGGGGACAGGTTTTGGTACTCACAGTATCAGAGTAGTCCTGGGGTCCCTCCTGAGGTGTTGGATCGCCACCAGCCGAGTCGGGGTCGCCGGGTGCAGTGTTGCAAGTCTCACGCTTCTTGCGGGGAGCTTGCAGGGTTCTTTAAAGTTGCTGGAAACAAAAGTTGCAGCTTTTCTTGGAGCAGGTCCGCTGTCCTCGGGAGTTTCTTGTCTTTTCGAAGCAGGGGCAGTCCTCAGAGGATGTCGAGGTCGCTGGTCCCTTTGGAAGGCGTCGCTGGAGCAGGATCTTTGGAAGGCAGGAGACAGGCCGGTGAGTTTCTGGAGCCAAGGCAGTTGTCGTCTTCTGGTCTTCCGCTGCAGGGGTTTTCAGCTGGGCAGTCCTTCTTCTTGTAGTTGCAGGAATCTAATTTTCTAGGGTTCAGGGTAGCCCTTAAATACTAAATTTAAGGGCGTGTTTAGGTCTGGGGGGTTAGTAGCCAATGGCTACTAGCCCTGAGGGTGGGTACACCCTCTTTGTGCCTCCTCCCAAGGGGAGGGGGTCACAATCCTAACCCTATTGGGGGAATCCTCCATCTGCAAGATGGAGGATTTCTAAAAGTTAGAGTCACTTCAGCTCAGGACACCTTAGGGGCTGTCCTGACTGGCCAGTGACTCCTCCTTGTTATTCTCATTATTTTCTCCGGCCTTGCCGCCAAAAGTGGGGCCTGGCCGGAGGGGGCGGGCAACTCCACTAGCTGGAGTGTCCTGCTGGGTTGGCACAAAGGAGGTGAGCCTTTGAGGCTCACCGCCAGGTGTGACAATTCCTGCCTGGGAGAGGTGTTAGCATCTCCACCCAGTGCAGGCTTTGTTACTGGCCTCAGAGTGACAAAGGCACTCTCCCCATGGGGCCAGCAACATGTCTCGGTTTGTGGCAGGCTGCTAAAACTAGTCAGCCTACACAGATAGTCGGTCAAGTTTCAGGGGGCACCTCTAAGGTGCCCTCTGTGGTGTATTTTACAATAAAATGTACACTGGCATCAGTGTGCATTTATTGTGCTGAGAAGTTTGATACCAAACTTCCCAGTTTTCAGTGTAGCCATTATGGTGCTGTGGAGTTCGTGTTTGACAGACTCCCAGACCATATACTCTTATGGCTACCCTGCACTTACAATGTCTAAGGTTTTGTTTAGACACTGTAGGGGTACCATGCTCATGCACTGGTACCCTCACCTATGGTATAGTGCACCCTGCCTTAGGGCTGTAAGGCCTGCTAGAGGGGTGTCTTACCTATACTGCATAGGCAGTGAGAGGCTGGCATGGCACCCTGAGGGGAGTGCCATGTCGACTTACTCGTTTTGTCCTCACTAGCACACACAAGCTGGCAAGCAGTGTGTCTGTGCTGAGTGAGAGGTCTCCAGGGTGGCATAAGACATGCTGCAGCCCTTAGAGACCTTCCTTGGCATCAGGGCCCTTGGTACTAGAAGTACCAGTTACAAGGGACTTATCTGGATGCCAGGGTCTGCCAATTGTGGATACAAAAGTACAGGTTAGGGAAAGAACACTGGTGCTGGGGCCTGGTTAGCAGGCCTCAGCACACTTTCAATTGTAAACATAGCATCAGCAAAGGCAAAAAGTCAGGGGGCAACCATGCCAAGGAGGCATTTCCTTACACAAATACATCTTAGTCGCTGTAGATTCTTGTTCTAGATCCCTGTGGGTATGGCCACAGCAGTCGGCTGACGCTCGAACTGTTATAAAAGAGATGCTTATCTTCATCGGTACATATGCGGTTGCGGCATTCCATTGAGACCAGGGCCCTGCATTTGCCTCAAAGGCATTCAGGGACACAATGGGGATGATGAGTGTTGAACTCCATTACTCCTCACCATACCATCCCGAAGGAAATTCAGTTGTGGTGAAGCAGTACTTAACAGCTAGAGTATAAGGTTCTGGCCACAGTTGGCTTCATCATCTACATGGGGTCCAGAGAGCACTAAACAATCTGCCAGGAAGGTTCTTGGGGGGGTGGGGGGGAAGCACTCATGAGGTTCTCTTTGGGATACCTATGAATGTCCCAGGTCTTGATTGCCCTGGTTTGGTGGCAGCAGACACACTGTTTGACATAAATGAATGTCTCACTGTCTTACAGGAGCTTCAGCAATTTCGTGATAAATCATCCGCCAGAGCTGCCACCTTAGGAATAAGGGATGCACCAACAACTTCCACTGGCTGGATTCCTAACGTTGGGGATCTGGTACATGAAAAGATCGCTGTGAAAAAGGAATTCGGTCCATCTTACAGAGCACCAGTCTTAGGAATACAAGGTACCAGAACTGTCATCTTACTACCACTGCCTGGTTAGAAAAACAAACAGATTTTTTTCCATGAATGACGTCAAAGTTCACCATGTGGCCGATCCTGCACAGTAGACCTATAGGTCCCTTGGGTAGTCCCTGATTCCCTCTCACTACCCAACAGGAGATACCTCTTCAAAGTAGAATTAACACCACCACTTCGGACTATGTAACAATGTCCGATGTTTCAAACAACTCTTCGATATGGGAGGGGGGTGGCAGATACATGCCATGAGCCTACACATGATGTGGATCAATCAGCCAGTAATGCACCCGATCCAGTGTTTGCAGAGACTGCTTCTGGTTATTTCATTGACATTGCTGACTTTTTTTCAGACTCCTCCACTCCAGCAATTGAAAATGTATCAAAGACACATAAGCTATACCTATGGCTTAAAAATGACTATTTTATTTGCCCACTGAACTATTTTTGGTTGGGTTTGTCATTTTTTGTGTTGTTCCTATGGATTGGGTTCATGACTGTTTTCTTTTTACTCATAAATGATCATTACCTTCCTGACTGCTCCCCGGTTAAGCTTGTGCATGAAGTCTTGACTCCATTGACTCCATATCATTCCTCACATAAGGTCTGAAGAGACTTGTCCCTTGTGAACATTTCAGCTGTACCAATTCCTGATGGTATTGTGTGGGACAATGTTCCATTTAATATATACGGGCCTACCAAGGTCATTAAAATTTTATGTGTGTTTAAAATTTCTATGACTGATGTCTCTACACCTGGTGTTGTATCTGATGATTGGGATGTCCAGCCAGTTGATTCCATGTTAAATGAAATGAAGGACTATTTAGTACTGGAAAGTGATGATGTACATAGAAATACAATGAATTATGGGAGATGTTCTGTTTACACTAACTGGAGACACTACTACTTGCACCGCGCTACTAGGCACAGACAAGTATTTAACTTCACACAGAGGGAACACTGTTCTACACCACCAGTGGGGAGCCCTTAACAGTATTTAGACAAATTCACTTATTTCACTGGGCATGACTCAAAAACTTCCGCATCATTCTATTTCAAGTTACTTCCTTAGAAAATTAGGAACATTTTGCTAACTGATACAAAGCTGATTTATTCAGAGTCCTTTGTTTCCCATCTTACAGTTGAAGGTTACAAATACTGGAAGAACACAGTTGATTTAAAAAGTGCATGGGGAACGGAAGATTGTCAAATACCCTGGCATCCAGGTAAGTCCCTTGTAACTGGTACCCCTGGCACCAAGGGCCCTGATGCCAGGGAAGGCCTCTAAGGGCTGCAGCATGTCTTATGCCACCCTGGGGACCCCTCACTCAGCACAGACACTGCTTGCCAGCTTGTGTGTGCTAGTGGGGAGAAAATTACTAATTCGACATGGCACTCCCCTCAGGGTGCCATGCCAACCTCACACTGCCCATGGCATAGGTAAGTCACCCCCTAGCAGGCCTTACAGCCCTAAGGCAGGGTGCACTATACCATAGGTGAGGGCATAGGTGCATGAGCACTATGCCCCTACAGTGTCTAAGCAAAACCTTAGACATTGTAAGTGCAGGGTAGCCATAAGAGTATATGGTCTGGGAGTCTGTCATACACGAACTCCACAGCACCATAATGGCTACACTGAAAACTGGGAAGTTTGGTATCAAACATCTCAGCACAATAAATGCACACTGATGCCAGTGTACATTTTATTGTGAAATACACCCCAAAGGGCATCTTAGAGATGCCCCCTGAAAACATACCCGACTTCCAGTGTGGGCTGACTAGTTTTGCCAGCCTGCCACACACCAGACATGTTGCAGGCCACATGGGGAGAGTGCCTTTGTCACTCTGTGGCTAGTAACAAAGCCTGTACTGGGTGGAGGTGCTTCTCAACTCCCCCTGCAGGAACTGTAACACCTGGCGGTGAGCCTCAAAGGCTCACCCCCTTTGTTACAGTGCCACAGGGCATTCCAGCTAGTGGAGAGGCCCGCCTCCTCTGGCCACGGACCCACTTTTGGTAGCATGGCCGGAGGAGATAATGAGAAAAACAAGGAGTCGTCACTGGCCAGTCAGGATAACCCCTAAGGTGTCCTGAGCTGAGGTGACTCTGACTTTTAGAAATCCTCCATCTTGCAGATGGAGGATTCCCCCAATAGGATTAGGGATGTGCCCCCCTCCCCTCAGGGAGGAGGCACAAAGAGGGTGAAGCCACCCTCCGGGTTAGTAGCCATTAGCTACTAACCCCCCAGACCTAAACACACCCCTAAATTGAGTATTTAGGGCCCCCCAGAACCTAGGAAGACAGATTCCTGCAACCTGAAGACGAAGAAGGACTGCTGACCTGAAGCCCTGCAGAGAAGACTGAGACACCAACTGCTTTGGCCCCAGCCCTACCGGCCTGTCTCCCCCATTCAAGAAAAACCGCAACAGCGACGCGTCCCCCAGGATCCAGCGACCTCTGAAGCCTCAGAGGACTACCCTACATCTAAAAGGACCAAGAACTCCAGAGGACAGCGGCCCTGTTCCATAAAGACGGAAACTTGCAACAAAGAAACAACTTTTGAAGCACTCCACGTCCAAGCCTGAGACTTTCCACTCTGCACCCGGCTCGATCTGCGGAGAACCAACACTACAGGGAGGACTCCCCGGCGACTGCGAGCCCGTGAGTAGCCAGAGTTGACCCCCCTGAGCCACCACAGCTACGCCTGCAGAGGGTATCCAGAGGCTCACCATGACCGCGACTGCCTGCTTCAAAGAATCCGACGCCGGGTAAAGACACTGCACCCGCAGCCCCCAGGACCTGAAGGATCAGACTTCCAGTGCAGAAGCGACCCCCAGGTGGCCCTCTCCCTTGCCCAGGTGGTGGCTACCCCGAGGAGTTACCCCCCCCCCACCCCCCCCCTTGCCTGCCTGCTTCGCTGAAGAGACCCCTGGGTCTCCAATTGAAACCTATTGCAAACCAGACGCCTGTTTGCACACTGCACCCGGCCGCCCCTGTGCCGCTGAGGGTGTACTTTTTGTGCTGACTTGTGTTCCCCCCGGTGCCCTACAAAACTCCCCTGGTCTGCCCTCCGAAGTCGCAGGTACTTACCTGCTGGCAGACTGGAACCAAGGGACCCCCTTCTCCATTGAAGCCTATGCGTTTTGGGCACCACTTTGACCTCTGCACCTGGCCGGCCCTGAGCTGCTGGTGTGGTAACTTTGGGGTTGCCCTGAACCCCCAACGGTGGGCTACCTTGGACCCAACTTTGAACCCTGTAGGTGTTTTACCTACCTGCAAAACTAACCAAAACTTACCTCCCCCAGGAACTGTTGAAAATTGCACTGTCTAGTTTTAAAATAGCTTATTGCCATTTTTGCTAAAACTGTACATGATAGTGTTGATTCAAAGTTCCTAAGACACCCGAGTGAAATACCTTTCATTTTAAGTATTACTTGTCAATCTTGAACCTGTGGTTCTTAAAATAAACTAAGAAAATATATTTTTCTATATAAAAACCTATTGGCCTGGAGTAAGTCTTTGAGTGTGTGTTCCTCATTTATTGCCTGTGTGTATGTACAACAAATGCTTAACACTACTCCTTTGATAAGCCTACTGCTCGACCACACTACCACAAAATAGAGCATTAGAATTATCACTTTTTGCCACTATCTTACCTCTAAGGGGAACCCTTGGACTCTGCATGCTATTTCTTACTTTGAAATAGTACATACAGAGCCAACGTCCTACAGGAAGATATTGATGGGGTGCTACAAACTATGACATTTCTAAAGCCTCTACCAATAGAACTTACATGTACTTCCAAAACCTGTGCTACAAAAAGATGTCCCTGTTGATATACTCTGCTCAAATGTTCAACATTCTGCAAATGTACCACAAGCAATTTCTGAAATAAATAAGGTGAACTATGAGAATGTGTCTAAAACAGGAGTGATAAACTTTTTTTTTCAAATTGTGACTATCAACATTGTTTAGTGTATACATAAAAGGATGAAACCATTATTATTTGCTTCATTTCTATATTCAACTCTATCTCTATTCTAGCCGTCATTTTGGAAAATGGCAGAAGGGTTTCTCTGAGGTGTTATTTTCGGTCTCTATAAGACTACTCGTAAAAACCTATGTTTTTAAACCAAAATTAAGTATATTGGTCTCATAGTTCCTGAAACATTTCATCACTGCCACACATTCGCCATTTTTTTTAAACAGGTCGTCCAGAAAAAAAAAAAAAAAACATTCAGCCTGGATTTGCAATGTCTACCCAAGCTAAATTACTTCACTAATGATACAAAAACACAAATCAGAAATTATAATCTCTAGACAACATTTTTTTTTACTGAGGTATATCAAGGGGCCAGGACTAGAGGTAGTATTTAAAATTTATAGAAACAGTTCATTTACTGAACTCCTCACATTTATTTGAAAACTTCACTTACTGTGTTAACTGCATTTCTGCTTCAGCATTTAACATTATCCAAGAGCTTCGATTCTCGACGGGCAGCTACCTCTGGGTCAAAGAGGTGTGCTCCATCAAATGGGACATTAAGGAGGTGGTGGTGTACCCCTGGATTAAATCATGAGATTCACAGTCAAGCATGTCTACGTAATATAGTGGACATGCAACAGTATGGATTAGTTACTTACCTGTAAATCCTAGTTCTCTTCCAGGGGTATCCTCATCAAAGTCATAAACATTGAATATTCCCGCCCTTGTGCGGGGACCCCGGAGCATATATATATAAAATACATACATATTATCATGTGTAAAACAGCAATGCAGGCTATAATCATAAATAGGCTAAAATGCTTTATTTCTATGCAAGTTTTTTTTTTTTTTTTTTTTTATATTATAACATCACAAATAGATCATAAATATCTACCTAAGCCCCAAAAACTGGACTTAGGGAAGTAAACAGCAGTAAATATCAGAGAAAAATAGAAAAAACCACATTGAAAAACAATGAAGCATTCTTAGCCAATAGGCTGCATGCAGGTTAACACAGGAGAACCATAAAAACTTTGGCACCGTGCCTTTAAGACCCTGAGCACCTCCAGTATCCCACCATGCCTCAGGGGTGAAGGGAAGGTGACAGTTGGTTCACAGTTAGGTCAGTACTTTTTTACGGTGACAATCTGTGTAACTGATCAGAAAGATAATCTGTCCTGCACTTCTAGGAGACTTAAGTCCGGGGAGGAGGGTGGGTTGTTTATGACTTTGATGAGGATACCCCTGGAAGAGAACTAGGATTTACAGGTAAGTAACTAATCCTTCTCTTCCAGGGGATCCTCATCAATAGTCATAAACATTGAATAGATTAGCAAGCCCATCCCTAAACTCTGCGGACTGTCCGAAAGAAGTGCAGGAAAGAATACATATTCATGCAAATAGATTTCTAAGAGAGGCCTGCCCCACCTGGGCATCCGCTCTTGCATCCGAGTCTAGACAGTAATGCTTAGTAAAGGTATGCACAGACTTCCATGTAGCAGCCTTACAAATCTCGGAAATTGGTACATTGTTAAGGAGGGCAGCAGTAGCCGCTTTTCCCCTTGTGGAATGCGCTTTTGGCCTAGCCAGTAATTGCTTATTAGCCAGTTGGTAAGTGTTAACAATACAAGACACAATCCATCTTGATATAGTTCGTTTAGACGCTGCCTCTCCTGTTCTTAAATGACCATAATTCAGAAACAAATGGTTAGAATGTCTAATCGGTTTTGTTTTGTCCAAATAGAATTTCAGCACTCTTTTTAAGTCTAAAGAATGCAATGCTTTCTCAGCCGGAGTCTCCGGATTGGGAAAGAAAGTCGGTAAAGATATAGTCTGATTGATATGGAATTCTGACACCACCTTCGGAAGGAAAGATGGGTGAGTTCGCAGAACCACTCTATTATCGTGAAAAACCGTGTACGGTTCTCTGCAAGACAGAGCCTGAATTTCGCTGACCCTCCTCGCTGAAGTAATGGCCACCAAAAAAGCCGTCTTCCACGTAAGGTGCTGTAAAGAGGCCTTGTGGATAGGTTCAAAGGGAGGGCCCATAAGTTTTGACAGGACTACATTCAGTTCCCATGGAGGAGAAGGTCTCCGAATGGGAGGAAAAACCTTTTTCAAGCCTTCTAAAAAATCCTTGACTACAGGTATCGTAAAGAAGGATTCCTGAGAAGGCGACTTACGATACGCTGTAATTGCAGACAAATGAACCTTAATAGAAGATACCTGCAGACCAGACTTCGCCAGATGAAGTAAATAGGATAGTATGACGTCCTCCTGAGCTCGTATGGGATTTATACCTTGTTGAGAGCACCAGATGTAAAATCTCTTCCACTTAAAAGCGTAAGAACGCCGCGTGGAAGGTCGTTTTGACTCTTTCAAGATGCTCATGCACTCCTGTGAGAGCCCTAGGTGCCCATACTGTAGGAATTCAGGAGCCATGCTGTCAAGCTCAGAGAGGGAAGGTTGGGATGTAGGATTCTGCCTTCCATTCTGCTCAGGAGATCCGGTCTGCACGGCAACCTCCTGTGAGGTCTTTCCGATAAGTTGAGTAGGTCCGTGTACCAGAATTGGCGGGGCCATTGTGGCGCTATCAGAATCATTCTGGTTCTGGAGTTGTAAAATTTGTTGATTACTGCCGGTATGAGGGGAATCGGTGGAAAGGCGTAGAGAAATGTCCCTGACCAGTTGATCAACAGGGCATTCCCTTGAGATCCCGGACGGCAGAACCTGGACGCGAAGTCTGGGCATTTCTTGTTTGTTTGGTCTGCAAAGAGATCCAACTGAGGTCGACCCCATTGACCGAAGATGTCCTCGACGACTTCGTCGTGTAGCACCCAGTCGTGCGCGTCTTCCAGATGTCTGCTCAGGAAATCTGCCTCTACGTTTTGCTGACCTGGCAGGTGTACCGCTGTGATAGACATTCCCCTGGCCAGGAGCCAATGCCATATCGTTTGGGATTCTCGAGACAGAGGTAGTGATCTTGTTCCCCCCTGTTTGTTCAGGTAATACATTGTGGTTGTATTGTCTGTCTGAATTAGGATAGATTTCCCCTGAACCAATGGAGAGAAAGATTTGAGAGCCAGATGGACTGCTCTGAGTTCCAGTAGATTTATGTGATAGTTCTTTTCCTTGTCGGACCACAGACCCTGAGCTTGGAAGGAACCCAGATGAGCACCCCAACCCTGAAGAGACGCATCCGTTACCAGAGTGTCGACTGGAATTGTCTGGTGAAACGGAGAACCTATCGACAGGTGAGGTCTGTGCATCCACCATTGTAGTGATTGAAAAGCCACTGCTGGTAGTCGAACTCTGTCCTCCCAGTGACCAGTCTTTTGGCTCCAATTGTTCTCTAATGCCTCCTGAAGGGGCCTCATGCGTAGCCTGGCATTCGGGACAATGAAGATGCATGAAGCCATGGAGCCCAGAAGCGATGTCACCTGACGAGCTGTAGGTGCATCGGCTGTTAATAGATGTTGACACTTCCTGTGGATTGATAAAAGTCGTTCCTCCGAAGGATACACTCTTTGGAGCTCTGTGTTTAGTATCGCTCCCAGGTAGTGGAGGTTTTGTGTTGGAATCAAGGTTGACTTGTCGTGGTTGATTTGAAGACCTAGAGACTCGAAAGTTCTTAGAACGATATCTCGATGTTTTCTCGCCTGATCCGGAGATGAGGCCTTCACTAGCCAGTCGTCCAGGTAGGGGTAGACGAATATTTTTTGTCTTCGAAGGTGTGCCGCTACCACTGCTACACATTTTGAAAAGACTCGGGGTGCAGACTTCAGGCCGAATGGAAGGACTCTGAATTGGTAGTGCTGTGACGCTATCTGGAAACGTAAAAATTTCCGATGTTTGGTTGCTATAGGGATGTGAAAATATGCATCCTGTAGGTCGATGGAGCACATCCAGTCTCCCTGATGCAGTTGCGGGACAATCTGGTGAAGGGCTAGCATCCTGAACTTTTGTTTTCTTATGTACTTGTTCAGGAGCCGTAAGTCCAGAATTGGTCTGAAGAGGCCCTGTTGACCTTTTTTCGCCACCAGAAAGTAACGGGAGTACACCCCTTTTCCTTTTTGTGCCGGAGGAACCTTTTCTACAGCTTTCTTTTGTAGGAGTGCGAGAACTTCCTTGCGTAGCAGGCTGAGATGAGAAGGAAAACACCTTGCTGGCGGCAAGTGTGGAGGAGGTTTTTTGAAAAGGAGAGAATAGCCATGTTCGACAATATTGAGCACCCATTTGTCTTTTGTGATTGAGTGCCACTCGCGAAGATGATGCGTAACACTTCCCCCCACCGGAGTGGTGCACAGTGCTGAGGGAAGCAATGCCTCATTGCTTTGATGGTGTCTTTGCTGTAGACTGTTGAGGTCTACTTGACCCTCTGTCTCTTGTGGGTCTACGTGCCTGAAACAGGGGACGTCCCTGTCGTTGTTGTGGCCTTTGAGACCAGTGAGGGGTTTGAACCCTCTGCTGGAATGGTCGTCTGTCATACGGCCTGAACCTCCGCCTGAAGTCTTTTTTACGTTCCAGGCCCACTGCCCTCATCGTGTCGACTTCCGTTTTCATTCGGGCCATCTCTTCATCCGCGTGGGTACCGAACAACGAACTCCCGCTGAATGGGAGGTTCAAAATGCGCTGCTGTGCTTCCTGTTTCAGACCCGTGAGCCGTAGCCAGGAAGACCTCCTAGCGCAGATTCCGTGCGCATACCCATGCGCAGCCAAATCCGCCCCGTCCGCCGCCGCGCTGATGACCTGGTTAGATACTAGGCCCCCTTCCTGCAAGATTTCCTGGAAGTCCTGTCTATCTTCCCTGGGCAACTTTTCTGTAAATCTGTGGAGTGAGTCCCACAGAGAGCGGTCATATCTGCCCAGAAGTGCTGAGGCGCTGGAGACCTTCATAGCAGATGCCGCCGTACCACACATCTTTCTCCCCAGAGAGTCTAGGTGTCTGCTCTCCTTATCCGGGGGGACTGTGGAAGATGATGCCACAGAGTGTGTTTTTCTGGCTGCGGCTAAGATCACAGAGTCCGGTGGCGGATCCTTCCGCAGGAATAAAGGATCTTGTTCCGGAGCTTTGTATTTCTTTTGAATCCTAGCCGGGGCAGACTTGAGAGTGGCTGGAGACAGAAAAGTGTCCATAGTCGGTTGCAGCAAACCCGGTACTAGTGGCAGCAGTTTTCTCGAGACTGATCTGTGTTGTAGGGTCTCAAAGATAACTGAGGATGAGGTGGCCGGCTCCGGTACCTCAATATTTAGCTTCTGCGCTCCCCTTAGAAGAACCTCATTAAAAGTGGTGATATCATCCACCGGGGAAATCCTAGCAGGTGGAGAATCTGTGAGTGTGGGGGAGTAGCGCCCCACAGACGATCCTGAAGAAGACCAAGAAGGTGATCTTCTGCGTGGTGTTCGTGTTCGGGAACGGGACCTGCTCCGAGAGGCTGTAGCAGAGTGTGCAGGTCTTGTGGTCGGCTGACGAGAAGCAGAACGAGCCCGTCCTGCTCTAGCTGTAGGCGATGGCGTTCTCGGTAATGAGGCAGTAGGAGAATACATCCTCGAGTATTGTGAATCCGGGGATGCTGTGATGGGAGAAACATGCCCCGATGCTCTGGAATGGGATGATGCACTCCTTATAGAGACCACCGGTGAGGGAGCTTTGTCCGCTGGCTCTACTGCCTGTGACACAGCTGAAGGTTGTGTCGACGTCGATTGCATCCTCGACGTCGAAGGTTGCGATGGCTGGGCTGCTCTCGACGTCGAAGGTCTTGACGTCGGAGGTCTTGCCGTCGAGTGTCTTGACGCCGATCGCCTATCACGGGACCTGGACCTACTCGCCGTCGTGTGTCTCGACGTTGAGTGGCGAGTGGTCGACGGCAGATGTTCATGCCGTCGAGGTGTTTTTGGTGTCGTGTCCTTCGACGCCAAGGGGTGAGACGCTCTCAACGGCGAACGGGAGCGCCGGAGATGACTCGACGCCGAACGGCGGCCTGCCGTCGACGGAGATGTACCCCTGTGTCCATGCTTCGACGTTTTGTCCCTCGACGTCGGTCTGGTCGCCGTCGACGGCGAAGTATGCCGGTGAGACGGTGGTGCCGATGACGTCGATGGAGAACAAACAGGTACAATCCTACCTGTCGACGTCGATCGGGCCATTCCTTCTGCTGTAGGTCTGGGAAGTGAAGAGGATGTTGACTTTTTCCTCTCCTGAAGCCCATGTAGCCTGATCTTCTCTCTGTCTTTGAGAGTCCTCCTTGACATCTTCTTACAATACTTGCAGGTGTCAGGACAGTGACTCTGTGGCAGGCAGACAATACACAGAGAGTGTGGGTCTGACTGGGCTTTCTTCTTCCCACAAGAGGGACATTTTACAAAAAGAGATGGCATTTTTCTGTCAGAAAAAACCTTCCTAGCTCAGACAAAGATGTTACTTGTCGAGTGAAAAGTGAAAAAAACGCTTTTTTAAAGAATTTTTCTGAGGAAAACTCAGAAAAACTGAGAGCTCAATGCTCCAGGATCCTCTCAGAAGAAGCCGGAAAAAAGAACTGGCCTAACTGTGAACCAACTGTCAACTTCCCTTCACCCCTGAGGCATGGTGGGATACTGGAGGTGCTCAGGGTCTTAAAGGCACGGTGCCAAAGTTTTTATGGTTCTCCTGTGTTAACCTGCATGCAGCCTATTGGCTAAGAATGCTTCATTGTTTTTCAATGTGGTTTTTTCTATTTTTCTCTGATATTTACTGCTGTTTACTTCCCTAAGTCCAGTTTTTGGGGCTTAGGTAGATATTTATGATCTATTTGTGATTTTATAATATAAAAAAAAAAAAAAAAAAAACTTGCATAGAAATAAAGCATTTTAGCCTATTTATGATTATAGCCTGCATTGCTGTTTTACACATGATAATATGTATGTATTTTATATATATATGCTCCGGGGTCCCCGCACAAGGGCGGGAATATTCAATGTTTATGACTATTGATGAGGATCCCCTGGAAGAGAACCGCACTGTCCACTGCACCTCTAATTGTTGCATTTGAAATTTGTTTGTCCTCGGTAATCAGTTCCTCCCCTACTTTTTCTAAATTGGTCTGGGAGGAGCTGCAACAGCTCCTCGATGTCTTTTGAGGCAGTCCTATTGCAGCACAAGAGCAAGCCCAACGAGTTGGCTACGTGTCAGCAATTAGCATGGCCAACTCACACGCTCTTGCCTCAATGTGCCTGCTCTTCATATCTGGGAGAGGAGCATCACCTGTGCTGTGAGAATCTGCCATCTTCCTATCTGTGGTGACCATTAAGGAATCTGCCACAGGGTGTCCCCTAATGTAGAAAGGGTCAGTAAAGGAAGACTTATTTATGCACAATAAGAGGCGTAAGTACCCTTGATTCCAACGGCTCTTTGAAAATCTTAGTGGAGGGGAGGCCTTCAGCATTGACCGTATCATGGGTATTAAACTGAGCGCTCAGCTTGGGAGAGGATCTCAACTAAGAAGTCACCCTCCTCCTGAGTGATGCTCCGGACCTTATGAAATTCAACTACACACTGAATAGCACTGTGGTATGAAGAAGTGTCCGTCATCAGAAGGTGAGGCTTTGACTGGGAATGGCATGCCAATGTCAGTGTCTGTTGGAACACCAGATGCATCCCAAGGATCTGGACTATCTGAGGGTACTCCCTCAAACTCATCTTCATGCAAGTAGTGTGTGGGACTCCCTGTGTCCACATCATCCAAGCGTGTGGATGCCGATGAAATGGATTGTCAAGTGACATAGGGCTGGTAGCCTTATGCTCCACATTCTTTCTCCAGTGGAGTCTGATCAATGTTTGTCCTCTTCCTTTAACAAGTCATCTTTTCAGGTACTTGTTCCATCTCTAAATAACATTTTTTTTCCTCCATAAGTACTTGTAGATTTTCAATAATATTGCGGTCAAGATTTAGGTGGTTGTGAATTTACTTAGGTGTGGAAATCCCTTGTGCCTGACATGTCCTTGTCGGATTTTTCGCAAGCTACTCCTGTGGAACAGCAACCATCTAGGTCATTGGCTTCAATGTCGATGGCCTTTTCAGCCTTGGTAGTGGAGTCAGCACCGATGATTTGTGTGGAGCTGACATCTTATACCTGCTCAGCTGTGACGGCTTCGACTGCACTAAGTAGCTGCACAATCAATCAATCAATATTTGTAGAGCGCGGCTACTCACCCGTGAGGGTCTCAAGGCACAACGCGTCTCTTTGAGGCATCAAGGTCCTAGCTCTTTTCAGAGTCACGGGATCGAGTGACTCTTCCTCTCGTTCATACTGCGCATGGGCATCGACTCCTTTGCTAGACTTCCCGCAAAAGGGTGTAGGAAGGAGTGATAGAGTGCAAGAATGTAAATGTACTATAAAAGTAATAAGTCAGATGTCCATGCAAATTTAAATGTATATACATACATACAAATAAGAAACTGCAAGAACTACAGGCTTCTGGGGAGGAGCAAGGGTGCATGTGAATCTGCAGCACTACATGCCACAAATAGATGTACACTGGGTAAGTGACATTTTCCGTTTGATGGCATGTACAGCTGCAGATACACATTCTATGTATAGACTAAAAAGCAGTTTGCTCCCCAAAGAACAGGTTACTTACCTTCGGTAACGCCTTTTCTGGTGGATACACTAGCTACCTGTGGATTGCTCACCTAAAGAATTTTCCCCATGCGCCAGCATCCAACGGAAATTTTCTTCTAGCTCTGCAAGTCGACGATGATGTCACAATTGCCCGACTCCCACACTACGCCGTATGACGTCATCCAGGCAATAAGAGGTCCTCGTCGACATGCAGACGTCAGTTATCACCATTTTTTATGTGCCTTTGAGGTGAACATTGACACTCCATATTTGACATACACACATCAATCAAACTTATATATCATAATTTATTACAACCAATATGAAATATAACGAGTAGAAATAAACATACCTACTGTATACAGTCCTACAATACAAAATATATGCATATATCTTACATATAAACACATATATATATAAATATACACACACAGACAACTATATACCCATATATAAATCATTGCACCAGTATATACAGATGCTCACCCAAGGATATCTTGGTAAGACCAACCAGGCAACGGGGAGGCGGGTGACACTGTGAGGAATCCACAGGTAGCTAGTGTATCCACCAGAGAAGGCGTTACTGAAGGTAAGTAATTTGTTCTTCTGATGGATACAACTACCTGTTGATTTCTCACCTAAAGAATAGAGTCCCAAAGCAGTACCGCACTCTGTGATGGGTGCCTGAATGGTCAAAACAAGAAATCCTGCAGCACTGACCGTGCAAAATGGCCATGTGGAGGGATGCCCAAGTTGCAGCCTTGCAGATGTCATTCCCAGGAACACCTCTAGCTAAGGCCAAAGAGGCCGCCTTAGCTCTGGTGGAATGGGCTCTTAACACTACAGGAGGCTCCTTCTTTGCTAAAGAATAACACAATTTAATGCAAAGAACGACCCACCTGGAAAGTGTTCTCTTGTGGCTTTGCCTCTCCTCTTCCCCACGTAACAGACGAAGAGCTGATTGTCCTGCCTGAACTCTCTCGTCCTGTCGACTAAGAAGCTCAACGCTCTTCTTGGGTCAAGTCGGTGTAGCCTCTCGTTCTCCTTGGATGGATGAGGTGAAGGATAGAAGGAAGAAAGTGTGATGGACTATCCTAAATGAAAGGGTGTAACAACCTTCGGTAAGAAAACCACCTTGGTCCTTACCACCACCTTCTCCCTATAAAAGAAAGTATATGGGGTTTCCACACTAAGAGCCTGAAGCTCACCTCACTCTTCAAGCAGATGTAATGGCAACTAGAAAAACGTTTTTCAAAACTAAAAACCTCACAGGACATGGATGCATCAGTTCAAATGGTGAACCCATCAGAAAAGCTAACACGAAGTTCAAATCGCACTGTGGCATAATGAATGGAGTGGGCGGAAACTTGTTAGTGAGACCTTTAATGAAGCTCTAAACTATTGGGGACTTAAACAAGGAGGGTTGGTCTGGAAGGCACAGAAAGGCTGACAGCGCGTACAAATAACCCTTAACAGTGGCAACTGCCCAACCCCTCTGCACCAAGGATAACGCAAAAGACAATGTCAGATAAGTGGGCACGCAAGGGATCAATTTGATTCTCTCCACACCAAGTCACAATTTTAGCCCACCTGCTTGCATAGATAGATTTGGTGGAGTGTCGCCTGGCCGATAATATAACGTCCACCACCTCAGGTGTGAGAGAAAAAGTACTCAGATTGCCCGGTTCTATCTCCAGGCATGTAGGTGCAGGCTCTGGAGGTGAGAGTGTAGAACCTGCCCTTGTGATTGCGAGAGGAGATCTGCCCTGTGAGGGAAACAGAGCGGAGGGCACAGGGAGAGTTGGAGAAGGTCTGAATACCACCCCCTTCTTGGCCAATCCGGAGCTATTAAGATGAATTAGGCCCGGTCTTGGCGAATCCTTAGGACCCGAGGAATCAAGGGTATGGGGGGGGGGGGGGGGGGGAGGAGGATGGAGAGGAACACGCATAAAGCAACTGACCCTTCCAGGACATCTGAAATGAGTCCCCCAAAACTCCTTGCACCGGATACTGGAGGCTGCAGAACGACAGACCTGTTTGCCACTCGGAGAATGCGCACTGCCCATCTTTGGATACCCCCACACCTGGAAGATGTAAAGGACCAGGTCGGCATGAAGACACCACTCGTGAACAGTCGAAATGCGCCAACACTGTCCACACGCACGTTCAGAACTCCGGTGACATGATTTGCTACCAAGCAAATCAGACTGTCCTGAGCCCAGGACCAGAGCCGTAGAGCTTCTCTGCAGAGAAGGTACGACCCCACTCCTCCCTGCTTGTTTATATACCACATCGCTGTAGTATTGTCAGTCAGGACTTGAACCGACCGCGAAGGGAAGGTAGGAAGGCCTTGAGAGCCAGACGTACCGCCCACAATTCCAACAGATTGATGTGAAACCTCTGTTCCACTGGAGACCAATGACCTTTGACGTCCAGGTCCCCCAGATGAGCTCCCCACCCTAGAGTGGAGGCATCCGTTATCACTGTGGCCACTGGAGGTGACAGCGAGAACGGCTTTCCTTGAGAAAGGTTGCCGACCGCAGCCCACCATTGAAGATCCGCTGTAGCGGATCTGGAGATCCTTATCGATTCCTCGAGATCCCACTTTGTGTTGAAACCACTGCCTGTAGAGGCACCACTGAAGAGCCCTCATGTGCCAGCGTGCATGAGTGACCGGTAGAATGCAAGAAGGGAACAGACGAAGGACCTTGAGGACTGGAACGACCGCCCCATTCTGGAACATTGGAATCAGCGCCTGAATGTCCTGAATCCGCTGCGGCGGAGGAAAGGCCTGATTCAACGTTGTGTCCAGTACTGCCCCTATGAACAGGAGGCACTGAGAGGGCTCCAGGTGAGATTTGGGCACGTTCACCAAAAAGCCCCAATCAAACAACTGGGTTGTCGGTTGTAGGTGACGCCGCAGGAGCTCCAGAGACTTGGCTTTGATCAACCAATTGTCCAGATAAGGGAATACTGCTATCCCCCTCCTTCTGAGCTCCGCCGCAAACCACCGCCATCACCTATGTGAAGTCTTGAGGTGCCGAAGTAAGACCAAACGGAAGGACCGCAAACTGATAGTGTTGCGACCCCACCACAAACCGGAGATACTTCCTGTGCGACTTGAGGATCGGGATTTGAAAGTAAGCATCTTGCAAGTCGACAGACACCATCCAATCCCCTTCGTTCAACGCCAAAAGAACCTGTGCTAGGGTCAGCTTTTTGAACTTCTCCTGCTTGAGGAACCATTTCAAAATCTTAAGGTCCAGGATTGGCCTCAACTGACTGTCCTTTTTGGGGATCAGGAAATATCTTGAATAACAGCCCTGACCGCTCTCCTGCTCTGGAACAAACTGTACTGCACCTTTCGACAAAAGGATTAGCACTTCCTGTTGTAGTAAAAGAAGATGGTCTTCCGAACAGAAGGATGGGCGGGATAGGAGGGGGAAACTCCCGAAAGGGAAGAGTATAGCCTTTCCCCTACAATATCGCTGACCCAGGAGTACGATGTTATTGACTCCCACATGTGAAGAAACAGACAGTCTACCCCCTACAGGAGATGCATGCAAAAGGAGTGATGAAAACTAAGGCTGCTTTCCCTGCTGCACCCCTCCAGAGGAAGAGGCAGAGTGCTGCTGCGTGGCCCCTCTGGTACGAACCCTACCCCTTCCCCTAAATGATCTATAGGGGTGAGCTGTAGTAGGTTGCTGTCCTGCTGCCTGGAATCTCCCTCGAAAGGAAGAGCCATGCCCAAACCCCCTAAACCTCCTAAACGATCTCAAGGAAGTGGAAGCTTGCAAGCCCAAGGATCTTGCAGTGGCCCTACTCTCTGTGAACCGCTCCAAGACAGAGTCAGCTTTTGTCCCAAACAGTTTATCCCCATCAAAAGGCAGATCGAGTAAGGCTGTCTGCACATCGGAAGAGAATCCTGAAGACCCGTAGCCAGGCATGCCGTCTTGTCGCTATGGACGTGCTCATAGCCCTGGCCACAGAGTCCGATGTATCAAGCCCAGATTGGAGATCCTGGGTCACCGCCGCCTGAGCGTCCGCCACAAGGTTAAGCACCTCCTGAGGAAATGCAGAATGTGTCTTGGCCTCGTCCATGACAGCATAGATGTACCTGCCCAGGATACAGGTAGCATTCGTTGACTTGAGGGCCATGCTGCATGAAGAGAAAGCCTTTTTAGCAGATTGGTCCATTCTCGTGGACTCCCTGTCAGCAGGGACTCCTGGAAAAGAGCATGAGAAGCATGAAGCCTGCACTACCAAACTCTCCGGAGTCGGATGTCTGGACAAGAACTCTGGATCACCAGGAGCCATCCAATACATCCTTGCAACTGACATATTTACTGCCGTACAAGTCACAGGCTTCTTCCACACCTCCATTATTGGGTCAACGAGAGCCTCATTAAAAGGAAAAAGCAGATCTGCCACAGCTGAAGGATGCAAAACCTCCGTAAGAATGTTCGTCTTAACATCCGCAGCTGGAAGAGGAAGGTCAAGAAAATCCGCTGCCTTCCTGACTACCGAACGGAAAGAGGCAGCCTCCTCAGTGTACTCCCCCGGAGATGCCAAGTCCCACTCCAGGGAAGTGTCCAAACCACTAGCAGTGTCCAAGCCCTGCAAGGTCTTCCAGGGGCTCCACAATCTCACCCTCTTCCAAGAGCTGCTTCTCGTACTCCTGCTCCTCAAGCAGCCTCAGAGCCAATCTCCTGGAGCGGAGTCTGGATTCTATCCCTGGCGTCGATAAGGCGTCTGCCGACTCCAAAGACCTCGGACGGCCTCGACCATCGCATTCATCCGACGCCAGATCCATCGGCGCCGTAGGTTTCTTCAGTGTAGATGAAAGCTGCGGTGAACTCATAGGCGCTGGGGCAGCAGATGTGGTCAGCATCACAGGCCTTCTAGGTGACGCCAATGGTACCGGCGCCGAACCAGCACTTCCCGAAGGAAGGAAAGGCATGAAGGGCGTCGGTCTGTATGGACGCGGAACACCCATGTCATAAGCCAATGGACCAGAAGGTCCCAAATGACCACCTCCCGGAGCCATGGTGGCAAAGATGTTGAACATCGCATTAAGAAATGCGTCAGGGTCTGTGCCTGGCGCCGGATATCCTTGCGGAGCCAGTGCCTGAGGAGACGCCGGCGTCGGTCCGGGCATCTCTGTCTGCGCCGGTGAGACCACCGGATCCTGGTGAGGAGCGACTTCGAAGACCGACAGCAAAGACGTCAGAGAAGTAGGAGCCATCCGAGTCGGAGGTGTCACAGTCAGACTAACCTCCCAAATCGTTCGGCATTGAGCCGACGGCGACCTCGAGCGGGAACAGTCCTTACTCGACCAGTGCCGTGAATCATGCCGGCATCGGGAACCTCGATGATGCCTGTGGGATTTAGACGACTTGGAAGCAGACCTACGACGATGATGTCTCTCCTTCTTCGACCTTGCCAAGAACAACTTGGCCTCCCGCTCCTTGAGAGCCTTCGGATTCATGCGCTGACATGAACTGCACGCTTCGACCTCATTGTCAGAGCTCAGACACCACAAACAATTCTCGTGTGGGTCTGTGACCGACATTCACCCGCCGTACTCCCTACAGGGTTTAAAACCCGACTTCCGTGGCTGAGACATTGTAACACACAAAGTGAAACAGTAGCTTCCTGGTAGCCTCGAAGACAAAAACGTTACTCGAAGGCACGGAAAAAAGGGAACTGACGTCTGAACGTCGACGAGGACCTCATATTGCCTGGATGACGTCATACGGCGTCGCGTAGGAGTCAGGCAATTGTGACGTCATCGTGCAGAGCTAGAAGGTAATTTCCATCGGATGCTGGCGCATGGGGAAAATTCTTTAGATGAGTAATCCACAGGTAGTTGTATCCATCAGAAATAATGCGCTGGTTAGCCTGTAGGAGTTGGATTTGTTTGAAATAATGTTTTTAGGACAGCTTGACCAACATTGGCCTGTTATTTTGAAAGTACATCCACACAGTAATGTTTTGTAAATGTATGTGGTGTGGACCATGTGGCAGCTTTGCATATGTCTGCCATTGGTATGTTTCCTAAGAATGCCATAGAAGCACCGTTTTTCCCTAGTGCAGTGTGCTTTGGGTGTTATTAAAAGTTGTTGTTTTGCCTTAATGGAACATGCTTGAATACATTTAACAATCCATCTAGCTAATCCTTGTTTAGAGATAGGATTACCTTTTTGTGGTTGTTGAAAAGCAACAAAAAACTATTGTTTTTCTGAATTCTTTTGTTCTAGCCACATAATATATTAGAGCTCTTTTAAGATCAAGAGTGTGGAGGGTTCTTTCTGCAGTTGAATCTGGCTGTGGGAAGAAGACTGGCAATTCCACTGTTTGGTTTATGTGAAAAGGTGATACAACCTTTGGCAAAAATTTGGGATTAGTTCTAAGTACAACTTTGTTTGTGTACTTGGAAAAAAGGTTCCTCGAGAGTGAATGCTTGTATTTCACTAATTCTTCCTAATGAAGTAATTGATACTAGAAAAGCAAGTTTCCATGTTAGAAACTGAATCTCACAGGAATGCATGGGTTCAAAAGGTGGACGCATTCGTCTTGAGAGTACAATACTGAGATTCCAAGCAGGAACTGGTGGTTTTCTAGGATACTTTTTAGTCCTTCCATGAAGGCTTTGAAAAATGGAACTCTAGAGAGGTATGTTGTATAGTCTGCAAATATGCTGATATGGCAGTAAGATGGATTTTAATAGATAGGAAAGCTAAATTTGACTTTTGTACATGAAGTAGGTAGCATACAATATCTTGTATTGATGCTGTAAGTGGGTCAGTATTTTTAGATTGACAATAAGAAACAATTAGTTTCCATTTGTGAGCATAGCATTGTCTGGTTGTAGGCTTGCGTGCTTGTTTGAGAACTTCCATACATTCTAATGGAAGGGGGGCTGACACAAGTCAGCACAAAAAGTACACCCTCAGCGGCACAGGTGCAGCCGGGTGCAGAGTGCAAACAGGCGTCGGGTTTGCAATTGGTTTCAATGGGAGACCCAGGGGTCTCTTCAGCGAAGCAGGCAGGCAAGGGAGAGGGCCACCTGGGGGTCGCTCCTGCACTGGCGGTCAACTCTGGCTACTCACGGGCTCGCAGTCGCAGGGGAGTCCTCCCTGTAGTGTTGTTTCTCTGCAGGTCGAGCCGGGGGCGTCGGGTGCAGAGTGGAAAGTCTCACGCATCTGGCGGGAAACATGCAGTCCTTTAAAAGTTGTTTCTTTGTTGCAAAGTTGTTTCTTCTTTGGAGCAGAGCCGCTGTCCTCAGGAGTTCTTGGTCCTTTTAGATGCAGGGTATTCCTCTGAAGCTTCAGAAGTCGCTGGACCCTGGGGAACGCGTCGCTGTTGCAGTTTTTCTTGAAGTGGGCCAAAGCAGTTGGTGTCTCAGTCTTCTCTGCAGTCCTTCTTTGTCTTCAGGTTGGAGGAATCTCTCTTCCTAGGTTCTGGGGGCCCCCTAAATACTCAATTTAGGGGGGTGTTTTAGGTCTGGGAGGTTAGTAGTCAATGGCTACTAGCCATGAGGGTGGCTACACCCTCTGTGCCTCCTCCCTGAGGGGAGGGGGGCACATCCCTAATCCTATTGGGGAATCCTCCATCTGCAAGATGAAGAATTTCTAGAAGTCAGAGTCACCTCAGCTCAGGACACCTTAGGGGTTGTCCCGACTAGCCATTGACTCCTCCTTGTTTTTCTCATTATCTCCTCCAGCCTTGCCGCCAAAAGTGGGGCCGTGGCCGGAGGGGGCGGGCATCTCCACTAGGTGGGATGCCCTGTGGGGCTGTAACAAAGGGGGTGAGCCTTTGAGGCTCACCGCCAGGTGTTACAGTTCCTGCAGAGGGAGGTGAGAAGCACCTCCACCCAGTACAGGCTTTGTTACTAGCCACATAGTGACAAAGGCACTCTCCCCATATGGCCAGCAACATGTCTGGTGTGTGGCAGGCTGGCAAAACTAGTCAGCCCACACTGGAAGTCGGGTATGTTTTCAGGGGGCATCTCTAAGATGCCCTCTGGGTGTACTTTACAATAAAATGTACACTGGCATCAGTGTGCATTTATTGTGCTGAGAAGTTTGATACCAAACTTCCCAGTTTTCAGTGTAGCCATTATGGTGCTGTGGAGTTCGTGTATGACAGACTCCCAGACCATATACTCTTATGGCTACCCTGCACTTACAATGTCTAATGTTTTGCTTAGACACTGTAGGGGCATAGTGCTCATGCACCTATGCCCTCACCTGTGGTATAGTGCACCCTGCCTTTGGACTGTAAGGCCTGCTAGAGGGGTGACTTATCTATGCCATAGGCAGTGTGAGGTTGGCATGGCACCCTGAGGGGAGTGCCATGTCGACGTAGTCATTTTCTCCCCACCAGCACACACAAGCTGGCAAGCAGTGTGTATGTGCTGTTTGAGGGGTCCCCAGGGTGGCATAAGACATGCTGCAGCCCTTAGAGACTTTACCTGGCATCAGGGCCCTTGGTACCAGGGGTACCAGTTACAAGGGACTTACCTGGATGCCAGGGTGTGCCAATTGTGGAGACAAAGGTACAGGTTAGGGAAAGAACACTGGTGCTGGGGCCTGGTTAGCAGACCTCAGCACACTTTCAAATCATAACTTGGCATCAGCAAAGGCAAAAAGTCAGTGGGTAACCATGCCAAGGAGGCATTTCCTTACACAACCCCCCCCCCCCCCCCCCCCCAAACGAAAGAGGATGAGACTATCCTTTCCCATGAGAGTCTTCATTTTCTAAGTGGAAGAACCTGGAAAGGCCATCTGCATTGGCATGGGAAGTCCCAGGTCTGTGTTCCACTATAAAGTCCATTCCCTGTAGGGAGATGGACCACCCCAACAGTTTTGGATTTTCACCTTTCATTTGCATTAGCCATCTGAGAGGTCTGTGGTCAGTTTGAACTATGAAGTGAGTACCAAAGAGGTCTGGTCTCAGCTTCTTCTGGGACCAAACCACAGCAAAGGCCTCCCTCTCAATGGCACTCCAACGCTGCTCCCTGGGGAGTAACCTCCTGCTAATGAAAGCAACAGGCTGATCAAGGCAAACATCATTTGTTTGGGACAAAACTACCCCTATCCCATGTTCAGAGACATCAGTCTGCACAATGAACTGCTTGGAGTAATCTGAAGCTTTTAGAACTGGTAACGTGCACATAGCTTGTTTCAGGGTGTCAAAGGCCTGTTGGCATTCTATAGTCCAGTTTACTTTCTTGGGCATTTTCTTGGAGGCAAGTTCTGTGAGGGGTGTCACTATTGATCCATATCCCTTCACAAACCTCCTGTAGTAGCCAGTCAATCCAAGGAATGCCCTGAATTGAGTCTGGGTTTTTGGAGCTACCCAATCCAGAATAGTCTGGATCTTGGGTTGGAGTGGATGAACTTGGCCTCCACCTACAAGGTGTCCAAGTAAACCACAGTTCCCTGCCCTATCTGACATTTGGATGCCATGATAGAGAGGCCTGCTGCTTGCAGGGCTTTCAAAACCTTCTTCAGGTGGACCAGGTGATCCTGCCAGCTGGAGTTAAAGACAGCAATATCATCAAGATAAACTACACTTGATTCACCAACCTTTGGAAGGTGGCAGGGGCATTCTTTAAGCCAAAGGGCATTACAGTGAACTGATAATGCCCATCAGGTGTGGAGAATGCTGTCTTTTCTTTTACTCCTGGTGTCATTTTGATTTGCCAGTACCCTGCTGTCAAGTCAAAGGTACTTAAGTATCTGGCAGCACCTAGTTTGTCAATTAACTCATCTGCCCTTGGAATGGGATGGGCATCTGTCTTAGTGACAGAATTAAGTCGTCTGTAGTCCACACAAAACCTCATCTCTCTCTTACCATCCTTGGTGTGAGGTTTGGGGACTAAGACCACTGGGCTAGCCCAGGGGCTGTCAGAGTGCTCAATGACTCCCAATTCCAGCATCTTGCGGACTTCCACTTTGATGCTTTCCTTAACTTGGTCAGACTGTCTGAAAATCTTGTTTTTGACAGGCATGCTGTCTCCTGTGTCCACGTCATGGGTACACAGGTGTGTCTGTCCAGAAGTTAGGGAAAAGAGCTCAGCAAACGGTTGTAAGACGTTCCTACAGTCAGATTGCTGTTGGCCAGAGAGGGTGTCTGAATAGATCACTCCATCTACTGAGCCATCTTTAGGGTCAGTGGAGAGGAGATCAGGGAGAGGTTCACTCTCAGCTTCCTGGTCCTCATCTGTCACCAGACACCTGGCCACCTGGACTTGGGCATCGGGTGCAGAGTAGGCAAGGCTTGAGGATCTGGGTGGTTCTAAAGTCCTTTTTGGAAGTTTCTTCTGGACAGGGCCACTGTCCTCAGGAGTTCTCGGTCATCTGCTGGGAAGGCAGTCCTCTGGTAGTTTGTAGAGGTCGCTGGTCCTGCAGGATGCTTTGTCTTCTTGGAGCAGGTGTCTCTGAAGTTGCAGACAGGCCTGGAGGGCTGGGGCTAAATCAGTTGTCTGGAGTCTTCACTGCTGGGGTCAGTTTGGCAGTCCTTTCTTCTTGAGGTCACCAGGAATCTGGATAGTACGGTTCAGGGGTGCCACTGAATACTAGATTTAGGGGCATTACGGGGGTCAAGCCAAAGGCTACTCTCCCAGAGGGTGGCTACACCGTTCCTATGCCCACTGCCTTTGGGGAGGGGGCACATTCTTATGTCTATTGGTCTCCCGCCTCCAAATCAAGATGGAGGATTCTACAAGGAGGGGGATCACTTCAGATCTAGACACTTTAGGGTGGTGCCAGTTGAAGAGGTCACTCCTCTTAGTTTTCCTTAATTTTCCCGCCTGGTCTGCCACCAAAATTGGGGCTTGGTCCAGGAGGGGTGGGCATCTCCCCTAGCTGGAGTGCCCTGGGGCACTAGAACAGGAGGCTTGAGCCTTTAAGGCTCAAAGACCGGTGTTAAGGCTCCTGCAGGGGGGAGGTGTTGAGCACCTCCACCCAGGGCAGGCTTTGTTTCTGGCCCCAGAGAGGACAAAGGCTCTCACTACATGGGGTTAGAAACGTGTGTGATAGTGGCAGGCTGGCACAGACTTGTCAGTACTGCACTTAAGGGTTGGGTAAAATACATGGGGCATCTATGTGCACTGTACAATAAATCCAACACTGGTATCAGTGGTGGCTTACTGTGCTGAGAAGTTTGATATCCAACTTCCTAGCCGTCAGTGAAGCCATCATGCAACTGTGGAGTTCATAATGACAAACTCCCAGCCCATGTATTTAATATTGCCACACTGCACTTACAATGTCTAAGAATGCACTTACACTGTAGGGGCATAGTGCTCATGCAGCTATGCCCTCGCATGTGGTATGTTGCGCTCTGCCTTAGGGCTGTAAGGCCTGCTAGAGGAGTGACTTACCTATACCACAGGCGTTGGTTTGTGGAGGGCCATATCGATTTTACCCCCACCCCGCTAGCACACACAATCTACAATGACAGTGTGCATGTGCTTGGTGAGGGGCCATATCGAATTTACCTCCACCCCGCTAGCACACACAATCTGCAATGACAGTGTGCATGTGCTTGGTGAGGGGTCCCTGAGGGTTGCACAATACATGCTGCAGCCCTTAGTGACCATACCTGGTCACAGAGCCCTTGGTACCTTTTACAATGACTTAGCTGGTTGCAAGGGATGTGCCAATTGTGGAAATACTGGTACAGTTTAGGTAAAGAACTGGTGCTGGGGCCTGTTTAGCAGGATCCAAGCACACTCAAGTTAGCATCAATATAGGGCAAAAGAAAGGGGGGGCATGCCAACAGTGGCACTTTCCTACAGGACACCATTTAACAAGTCCTCCCCTGCCCCAGGCAAATGTTGGCTAGCAGCTGGTCATAGCCCTACTTTTGTCCTCCAGTTAGGCCACTTTTTAACATTACAGTGTCCGAGCCTGTCAGACATGTCTGCTGGATTTAAATATATAACACTTGCGGTGCTGTTCAAAGGGTGAATGCAGGATCCCAAAACAAATCTTGTGTACCCCCATGTCTGGCTGCTCACTGCTCAGCTTTGTTCTCCCAGACTTATGTATCTGAGTTTGTTGTGGGTACAGAGTGCATCAAACTGGATTTTGGTGTGGGAGACACTAGGATTACCCATGCACATTCCTATCCACTAGCTCGTGCAAGTCATAAGTACGGCATCTCCAGGCACCCACCTCAGAAAACTCCTGGACCTGCAGAAGATCAGATGAGGACTGAACATGCTCTCTGCAACTTGAAGAGGACTGAACATTCTCCCTCTCTTGTACCCAGGACAAAGAAGTGGACTCCAAGAGTCATATGGGTGACCTCCCTGCTAAAACACACAAAAAGCTACAGGAAACCTTTTTCGACAAATGCCCAAATGACTTGTGGACACTGAACCTGGTCTGGAGCCACTTGTTGGCTTTAATGGCTACCCTGTGAATGCTTAAGGAGTGTACTCCTGTGGAGGATTTTAACTTAACTCTTTCGCTGCTAGCCTATTTGCCGTAATTTTTGTGCTCTCAACCTACTTCCAATTTGTGGTGGAAACCAGTGTGGAACCCGTGGGTGGATCCAGAAAGGCTATACATTTCTGAAAAGTATACAACAACATGAATTCAGCAAGGTGTCATATGTGTAGATCCCTCAAAAGAACAGGTTATTTTTCTTCAATAAAGATCTTTCAGCTGGATAATTTGAATAAAAGATCCTCACCTTTAGAATATTCCCAAGCGTCAGACTGGATCAATTATTCTTTAAAGTAACTGTTTCTGGGCGATTCCAGGTGCGGCTGTCGGAATACGCGACTACCTCACGCAACCTGGGAAGTGACAGCAGAGCCATATACAGGCGACAACCCTTGTGCTGATGTCACTTTCCATCCTATTAACTTCTGACCCTCAGAAGCAAAATCACCTGTGACAAACAGAAAAACTGTGCGCCAAAAAACTAACCTGCCACTTTTTAGAATATGCAAATGTACACTTCACAAAACAGGGAGACTGGAAGGCAGTGAGGAATCTGCAGTTAGAAACTGTATTCAGCAGAAATTTTAAAGTAAGCAAATTCTTCTTCTGGATACTTTTGAACAACACATCCTTACCTTTAGAATAGTTCCAAATCAGTACTTCTGAAAAGGTGGAGGGTCTAAGGAGTGGACTCAAATCAAAGTCCTGCAGAATTTAACAGGCAAAATTGGACCTGGCTGTCAAGGCAGTAGTGCTTGGTGAATGTGTGTGCAGCCCGACAGATGTCTAGGACAGGAACTCTTTTTGCTTAAGAGTCATGGCTGCTTTGCCCTGAGGAACATGCAAGGCGAGTCGTCCTAGGCCAGAGCGCAGCATGTCTTAATGCATATAATGATCCCCCTTGACAGAGTAATTTTATGTTCCACTCTCCAATTCTCTGCATCAACAAGCTCCATGAAAAGCCAAATGTGAACACAATACTTGACTCTATATCAAAACTTAAAGCTTTTTTGGGATCAAGCCAATGGAGCCTCTCAGGGCAGACAGAAAAACACAAAGGGTGATGGACTGAAACACATGAAAGAGCGAAACGACCTTAGGCAGGAAGGCAGCCTGGGGCCTAAATGGCAACTTGTCAGGAAAGGTAGTGGGGTACAAGAAAGCTTCACTGAGAGCACCTGTAGTTCACTGACAGCTTGCAGAAATGACTGTGATAAGAAATACTGTTTGGATGGTAGCGTAGGTAACAACTATTAATAGGCTTCAATGGTGTAAGAACAAGAAACCAAAGGGCCACTGAGCCATGATAAAAAGCTTTGGAGGAAATAGGTGTCAAACTTTTCATGAAAGACATCAGAACAGGTGGTTTTAAAAGGGAAGGGTGCTCAGATAAGCAAAGCTTTGCCAAGCCAGAAACAAAAAAAACAAAACACCTGATAACTTGGCCTGCAAAGGATGATGTAGAAATTCAGGTGCCCTGTTGCTGAGACAGGATATCCTCCCTAAGGGCTAGCCAGATCGGAGGGCAAATGTTCAGGCTCAAAAGATCAGGGTACCCACTGGCTCAATCGAAAGTTGTCAAGATGACTTAGGCCCAGTCTGTCCCGACTTTCCTGAGAACTCAAGGAACAAGACAGCTGTGGAATGCACACAACACCTATGCCCCACTGCATGCGGAATGCATCTTCTAGGGTTCTTCTTGGTGGAAATTCCAGTATGCAACAATATTAACACTGAGTTTCCTTGGCGCTGGTAAAAATAAGCAGCTAAGGCTCACCCCACTTGCCAAAGATATCGTAACCACCATTGGATGAAGGTGCTATTTGTGGTCCCCCAGCATACACCTGCTCAACTAGTCTGCTCTAGCGTTCAGCGACCCTGCCAGGTGGGTGGCTGCCAGGACGAACCTTTATCGATACAGCTACTTCTAAAAGTTCTGAGCTGTCTGACCCAAGGTCCAGGACTCCACACTTCCCCCAACCCAGTGATGATGCATCCCTCACTACTGTCAGCTTTGGGTGGAGTAGGGAGAGTGACACAACAAGATTAGTTGATGTCCACCTGCCACCAATGAAGTTCTTCGGTGGTCTCCTCTGAATCCAACGGTTTGTCTGAATACTGACCTATAAAAAAACAGGGCTTGGAGTCTAAGCATCCTCAGAGCCATCCTCACCGATACACAGCATTGACCCAGAAACATTGGTATATTATCTTGGATGCCCTGGACTCAATAGGAGAGGGGGCATGCTGAGCTTTAGGGGTTTGTGGGGGCAAGGGACATAGACCTTGAATGCCACTGGGTCCAAGCTGTTCCAATAAAAAGGATCCTCTGTACATGAGTTAAGACTATAGCTCGCCGATAGAAAACCCAGAGATGATAGGACAACCATTGTCTGAAAGTGGTCGGCGCCTGACTGCGGCGAGTCCACTTTGAGCATCAGTCATAGAGGTATGTGAATACCTGTATCCCTAACCTATGGAGATGAGCCAAGACCACCGCCATCAGCTTCATAAACAGCCAGAGGGTCAAAGAAAGGCTCAAGTGTAAAACAGTAAATAGGAAGTGTTCTGATCCCTCCTTAAAAGGCGGGTAGCATCTGGGGGCCTGCAGCAAGAATACATGAAAATACTTGTCCTACAAGTCCAAAGACATGATTCAGTCTCCTGGGTCCAGAGAAGAAAGTACCTGGGCCAAATTGAGCATTTTGAATTTGTCATTCCATAAAAAGGCATTCAAAGGTTGGAGTGTCTGAGCCTTCTATCCTTCCGAGGCAATACGAAGTAGCGGAAGAAACACCCCTCACCTTTCTCAGACCATGAGAATCTCTCAATGATTTTTTGGCAAAGGGGAAATGTATTTACTGCACAGAGCTGACAGCATTATATAGTGATACTAGAGTTAAAATAGGGGGAATGTAGGGAGGAGACAAAATGAATGGTAAAGTATACTGTCTTAGAACAATGTGCAGCACCCACTAGTTCAAAGTAATGTATTTCCAGCTGGGATATAATAAGCAGAACCTGCCTCCCTATGAGCTGAGTGTGTTCCTGGAAGAGGAAATCAGAGCACCAAGCCAAAGTAGGTGAAAGAGGAATGCTGTCCAAGCACCACAAACAGCCCCTGAAATTCCTGTATTGCTGGTGGAAATGGAGGGTCAGCATAACTAATTTTAGTAACCAGACCATAATACATCTGTTCCTCGATCTTTCTAGCGTCGTCTGCCTTCTCCCCAAAGAGTCAAGTCCCATCAAAGGGCAGGTCTTCGGATCATTTGGACATCCCCTGAAAATCCAGACGCCCTCATCCGTGCACTATGTCTAAGCACTACACAAGTACCCATTGTGTGGCCAACGCAATCTGTAGAACATACTTTGCAACGTCTTCCATCCTGAACAGCCTGGGAAATAGCTGCCACAGGTTCCTCCAGGACAGCTGATAAGATCACATCAGCATATCCCACAGTGCATCTGTGAAGCAGCCCAAGAGGCACAATGCATTCAAAGCTCCTAAAAATCTACTACATGACATTTTTGAAAGACTCAATATTCTACAGGGAAAGAAATGGTAGCTTGCATGGCGCAGGGCAAACCTCTAGATAGGTTTGGAGTGGGAGGACACTCAGGAAATAGACCCTTTAAATGTGGACTATGTGGCCTTTTGCTTGATTTCAAGCAACAAGGGGGAGAGGAATCCCGAATGGCCTTTTTGCACTTATGACATGCTTTTCAACTTACCAAAGGATTTTGATCGGGACCATGATTTGGCACAACAGCGACCCTGTGATCTAGAACTCGAATAGCTGCATGACCTCTTCTTGTACTGAGTGATATATATCTTAGCTTCCACTCTTGACTGAGTGCATCACAGCGTATTTGTCTCACTACTGAGCTGTGGACAAACCGGAGATGAATGTCATGTGGAACCGGTTTTTGCAGTTAAGCATGGCTTAAAATCTGTCGATTTATGAGGGGACATTATTTCTACCCTGCACCCGGTATTCTTTAGTTTAGAATTGCGCTGGTAGATAAAGCTGGGAGCAGAGCTCCAGATCAAAATCGAAGGGCACAAAAAAACACAACAAAAACAAGCATTGGCAAAGCCAAAAGGTTTTGTCTATGCAAAACCTAATGGCTTTTGTCAATATTTTTTTTACATGTTATACAGCAGTGCGATCTGCTGTGCAACGACTTAGAGAAAATAAATAAAAGCACCATCACTTGGCCAGCACTGACCCCAGCCAGTTTTTTTTTTTTTTCTTTAAGCCATGCTGCACAGCAGCCAGCGTTGCAGTGCAACATGTAACACTCTCCAAACCATGCAAATGATCCTATGCGCAGATGGAAATTGGCCACCACAGCTCATGCACAAGAACGGGCAGCAGTAGTTGAGGTGTGGGGAATGGGGTAAAAACTGACAGTGAGAATGGGGCTGGGAGGATGAAAAACAACAGAAGGTGGGTAGGGGGAAAAAACAGCAACAGGGGGAGGAGGGCAGGCAGGTGAAGGAGAAGCGAAAACAAGCTTCTGCTATGTGTAACAGTACTGATGTGGGAAGAGCGCCATGGAGGAGCAAAGAGCCTGTAGGTGCACTCATATGGAGTTCTAGCTAGGAAATAAAACATTTTTAAAAAAAGTACCTTCAGAGTGCGTAGCCAGTGGATGGTCACTGGCCATTAGCCAGTGCCCAGAAGTTCTACTTGGGCCATCCTCCATGCCACAGTATGTTCAGACAGACAAGGAAGAGATGTGCAGATGACGTGCTGACCACTCAGAAGCATGTAAATTAGAGCACCGTTAGAAGCAACAAATGGTAAGTAAGGATAAGTTACTTACCTGTAAATCCTAGTTCTCTTCCAGGGGTATCCTCATCAAAGTCATAAACATTGAATACATTGAATATTCCCGCCCTTGTGCGGGGACCCCGGAGCATATATATATAAAATACATACATATCATGTGTAAAACAGCAATGCAGGCTATAATCATAAATAGGCTAAAATGCTTTATTTCTATGCAAGTTTTTTTTTTTTTTTTATATTATAAAATCACAATAGATCATAAATATCTACCTAAGCCCCAAAAACTGGACTTAGGGAAGTAAACAGCAGTAAATAGCAGAGAAAAATAGAAAAAACCACATTGAAAAACAATGAAGCATTCTTAGCCAATAGGCTGCATGCAGGTTAACACAGGAGAACCATAAAAACTTTGGCACCGTGCCTTTAAGACCCTGAGCACCTCCAGTATCCCACCATGCCTCAGGGGTGAAGGGAAGGTGACAGTTGGTTCACAGTTAGGTCAGTACTTTTTTACGGTGACAATCTGTGTAACTGATCAGAAAGATAATCTGTCCTGCACTTCTAGGAGACTTGAGTCCGGGGAGGAGGGTGGGTTGTTTATGACTTTGATGAGGATACCCCTGGAAGAGAACTAGGATTTACAGGTAAGTAACTTATCCTTCTCTTCCAGGGGATCCTCATCAATAGTCATAAACATTGAATAGATTAGCAAGCCCATCCCTAAACTCTGCGGACTGTCTGAAAGAAGTGCAGGAAAGAATACATATTCATGCAAATAGATTTCTAAGAGAGGCCTGCCCCACCTGGGCATCCGCTCTTGCATCCGAGTCTAAACAGTAATGCTTAGTAAAGGTATGCACAGACTTCCATGTAGCAGCCTTACAAATCTCGGAAATTGGTACATTGTTAAGGAGGGCAGCAGTAGCCGCTTTTCCCCTTGTGGAATGCGCTTTTGGCCTAGCCAGTAATTGCTTATTAGCCAGTTGGTAAGTGTTAACAATACAAGACACAATCCATCTTGATATCGTTCGTTTAGACGCTGCCTCTCCTGTTCTTAAATGACGATAATTCAGAAACAAATGGTTAGAATGTCTAATCGGTTTTGTTTTGTCCAAATAGAATTTCAGCACTCTTTTCAAGTCTAACGAATGCAATGCTTTCTCAGCCGGAGTCTCCGGATTGGGAAAGAAAGTCGGTAAAGATATAGTCTGATTGATATGGAATTCTGACACCACCTTCGGAAGGAAAGATGGGTGAGTTCGCAGAACCACTCTATTATCGTGAAAAACCGTGTACGGTTCTCTGCAAGACAGAGCCTGAATTTCGCTGACCCTCCTCGCTGAAGTAATGGCCACCAAAAAAGCCGTCTTCCACGTAAGGTGCTGTAAAGAGGCCTTGTGGATAGGTTCAAAGGGAGGGCCCATAAGTTTTGGCAGGACTACATTCAGTTCCCATGGAGGAGAAGGTCTCCGAATGGGAGGAAAAACCTTTTTCAAGCCTTCTAAGAAATCCTTGACTACAGGTATCGTAAAGAAGGATTCCTGAGAAGGCGACTTACAATACGCTGTAATTGCAGACAAATGAACCTTAATAGAAGATACCTGCAGACCAGACTTCGCCAGATGAAGCAAATAGGACAGTATGACATCCTCCTGAGCTCGTATGGGATTTATACCTTGTTGAGAGCACCAGATGTAAAATCTCTTCCACTTAAAAGCGTAAGAACGCCGCGTGGAAGGTCGTTTTGACTCTTTCAAGATGTTCATGCACTCCTGTGAGAGTCCTAGGTGCCCATACTGTAGGAATTCAGGAGCCATGCTGTCAAGCTCAGAGAGGGAAGGTTGGGATGTAGGATTCTGCCTTCCATTCTGCTCAGGAGATCCGGTCTGCACGGCAACCTCCTGTGAGGTTTTTCCGATAAGTTGAGTAGATCCGTGTACCAGAATTGGCGGGCCATTGTGGCGCTATCAGAATCATTCTGGTTCTGGAGTTGTAAAGTTTGTTGATTACTGCCGGTATGAGGGGAATCGGTGGAAAGGCGTAGAGAAATATCCCTGACCAGTTGATCAACAGGGCATTCCCTTGAGATCCCGGACGGCAGAACCTGGATGCGAAGTCTGGGCATTTCTTGTTTGCTTCGTCTGCAAAGAGATCCAACTGGGGTCGACCCCATTGACCGAAGATGTCCTCGACGACTTCGTCGTGTAGGACCCAGTCGTGCGCGTCTTCTAGATGTCTGCTCAGGAAATCTGCCTCTACGTTTTGCTGACCTGGCAGGTGTATCGCTGTGATAGACATTCCCCTGGCCAGGAGCCAATGCCATATCGTTTGGGACTCTCGAGACAGAGGTAGTGATCTTGTTCCCCCCTGTTTGTTCAGGTAATACATTGTGGTTGTATTGTCGGTCTGAATTAGGAGAGATTTCCCCTGAACCAATGGAGAGAAAGATTTGAGAGCCAGATGGACCGCTCTGAGCTCTAGTAGATTTATGTGATAGTTCTTTTCCTTGTCGGACCACAGACCCTGAGCTTGGAAGGAACCCAGATGAGCACCCCAACCCTGAAGAGACGCATCCGTTACCAGAGTGTCGGCTGGAATTGTCTGGTGAAACGGAGAACCTATCGACAGGTGAGGTCTGTGCATCCACCATTGTAGTGATTGAAAAGCCACTGCTGGTAGTCGTACTCTGTCCTCCCAGCGACCAGTATTTTGGCTCCAGTTGTTCTCTAATGCCTCCTGAAGGGGCCTCATGTGTAGCCTGGCATTCGGGACAATGAAGATGCATGAAGCCATGGAGCCCAGAAGCGATGTCACCTGACGAGCAGTAGGTGCATCGGCTGTTAATAGTTGTTGACACTTCCTGTGGATTGATAAAAATCGTTCCTCCGAAGGATACACTCTTTGGAGCTCTGTGTTTAGTATAGCTCCCAGGTAGTGGAGGTTTTGTGTTGGAATCAAGGTTGACTTGTTGTGGTTGATTTGAAGACCTAGAGACTCGAAAGTTCTTAGTACAATGTCTCAATGTTTTCTCGCCTGATCCGGAGAGGAAGCCTTCAATAGCCAGTCGTCCAGGTAGGGGTAGACGAATATTTTTTGCCTTCGAAGATGTGCTGCTACCACTGCTACACATTTTGAAAAGACTCGGGGTGCAGACTTCAGGCCGAATGGTAGGACTCTGAATTGGTAGTGCTGTGACGCTATCTGGAAACGTAAGAATTTCCGATGTTTGGATGCTATTGGGATGTGAAAATATGCATCCTGTAGGTCGATGGAGCACATCCAGTTTCCCTGTTGCAGTTGCGGAACAATCTGGTGAAGGGCTAGCATCCTGAACTTCTGTTTTCTTATGTACTTGTTCAGGAGCCGTAAGTCCAGAATTGGCCTGAAGATGCCCTGTTGACCTTTTTTCGCCACCAGAAAGTAACGGGAGTACACCCCTTTTCCTTTTTGTACCGGAGGAACCTTTTCTACAGCTTTCTTTTGTAGGAGTGCAAGAACTTCCTTGCGTAGCAGGCTGAGATGAGAAGGAAAACATCTTGCTGGCGGCAAGTGTGGCGGAGGTTTTTTGAAAAGGAGAGAATAGCCATGTTCGACAATATTGAGCACCCATTTGTCTCTTGTGATGGAGTGCCACTCGTGAAGATGATGCGTAATACTTCCCCCCCACCGGAGTGGTGCACAGTGCTGAGGGAAGCAATGCTTCATTGCTTTGTTGGTGTCTTTGCTGTAGACTGTTGAGGTCTACTTGCCCCTCGGTCTCTTGTGGGTCTACGTGCCTGAAACAGGGGACGTCCCTGTCGTTGTTGTGGCCTCTGAGACCAGTGAGGGGTTTGAACCCTCTGCTGGAATGGTCGTCTGTCGTACGGCCTGTACCTCCGCCTGAAGTCTTTCTTACGTTCCAGGCCCACTGCCCTCAGTGTCCACCTCCGTTTTCATTCGGGCCATCTCTTCATCCGCGTGGGTACCGAACAACGAATTCCCGCTGAATGGGAGGTTTAAAATGCGTTGCTGTGCTTCCTGTTTCAGACCCGTGAGCCGTAGCCAGGAAGACCTCCTAGCGCAGATTCCGTGTGCATACCCATGCGCAGCCAAATCCGCCCCGTCCGCCGCCGCGCTGATGACCTGGTTAGATACTAGGCCCCCTTCCTGCAAGATTTCCTGGAAGTCCTGTCTATCTTCCCTGGGCAACTTTTCTGTAAATCTGTGGAGTGAGTCCCACAGAGAGCGGTCATATCTGCCCAGAAGTGCTGAGGCGCTGGAGACCTTCATAGCAGATGCCGCCGTACCGCACATCTTTCTCCCCAGGGAGTCTAGGTGTCTGCTCTCCTTATCCGGGGGGACTGTGGAAGATGATGCCACAGAGTGTGTTTTTCTGGCTGCGGCTAAGATAACAGAGTCCGGTGGCGGATCCTTCCGCAGGAATAAAGGATCTTGCTCCGGAGCTTTGTACTTCTTTTGAATCCTAGCCGGGGCAGACTTGAGTGGCTGGAGTCAGAAAGGTGTCCATAGTCGGTTGCAGCAAACCCGGTACTAGTGGCAGCAGTTTTCTCGAGACTGATCTGTGTTGTAGGGTCTCAAAGATAACTGAGGATGAGGTGGCCGGCTCCGGTACCTCAATATTTAGTTTCTGCGCTCCCCTTAAAAGAACCTCATTAAAAGTGGTGATATCATCCACCGGTGAGATCCTAGCAGGTGGAGAATCTGTCAGTGTGGGGGAGTAGCGCCCAACAGACGATCCTGAAGAAGACCAAGAAGGTGATCTTCTGTGTGGTGTTCGCGACCTGGTTCTCCTTCGGGAACGAGACCTGCTACGAGAAGCTGTAGCAGAGTGTGCAGGTCTTGTGGTCGGCTGACGAGAAGCAGAACGAGCCCGTCCTGCTCTAGCTGTAGGCGATGGCGTTCTAGGTAATGAGGCAGTAGGAGAATACATCCTAGAGTATTGGGAATCCGGGGATGCTGCCGGTCTATTCAGGCTCTCTAACCATCTAGGTGATAGAGTGATGGGAGAAACATGCCCCGATGAGCCCGCTCTGGAATGGGATGATGCACTCCGTATAGAGACCACCGGTGAGGGAGCTTTATCCGCTGGCTCTACTGCCTGTGACACAGCTGAAGGTTGTGTCGACGTCGATTGCATCCTCGACGTCGAAAGTTGCGATGGCTGGTCTGTTCTCGACGTCGAAGGTCTTGACGTCGAAGGCCTTGACGTTGAATGTCTTGACGCCGATCGCGGGACCTGGACCTACTCGCCGTCGTGTGTCTCGACGTTGAGTGGCGAGTGGTCGACGGCAGATGTTCATGCCGTCGTGGTGTTTTTGGCGTCGTGTCCTTCGACGCCAAGGGGCGAGATGTTCTCGACGGCGAACGGGAGCGCCGGAGATGGCTCGACGCCGAACGGCGGTCTGCCGTCGACGGAGATGTACCCCTGTGCTGTCCATGCTTCGACGCTTTGTCCCTCGACGTCGATCTGGTCACCGTCGACGGCGATCTATGCCGGTGAGACGGTGGCGCCGATGACGTCGATGGAGAACAAACAGGCACAATCCTACCTGTCGACGTCGATCTGGCCATTCCTTCTGTTGTAGGCCTGGGAAGTGAAGAGGATGTTGACTTTCCTCTCCTGAAGCCCATGTAGCCTGATTTTCTCTCTGTCTTTGAGAGTCCTCCTTGACATCTTCTTACAATACTTGCAGGTGTCAGGACAGTGACTCTATGGCAGGCAGACAATACACAGAGAGTGTGGGTCTGACTGGGCTTTCTTCTTCCCACAAGAAGGACATTTTACAAAAAGAGATGGCATTTTCTGTCAGAAAAGACTGCCAAACTCAGACAAAAGATGTTATCTGTCGAGTAAACAGGAAAAACACTATTTTTAGGGATTTTTCTGAAGAAAAACTCAGAAAAACTGAGAGCTCAATGCTCCAGGATCCTCTCAGAAGAAGCCGGAAAAAAGAACTGACCTAACTGTGAACCAACTGTCACCTTCCCTTCACCCCTGAGGCATGGTGGGATACTGGAGGTGCTCAGGGTCTTAAAGGCACGGTGCCAAAGTTTTTATGGTTCTCCTGTGTTAACCTGCATGCAGCCTATTGGCTAAGAATGCTTCATTGTTTTTCAATGTGGTTTTTTCTATTTTTCTCTGCTATTTACTGCTGTTTACTTCCCTAAGTCCAGTTTTTGGGGCTTAGGTAGATATTTATGATCTATTGTGATTTTATAATATAAAAATAAAAAAACTTGCATAGAAATAAAGCATTTTAGCCTATTTATGATTATAGCCTGCATTGCTGTTTTACACATGATAATATGTATGTATTTTATATATATATGCTCGGGGTCCCCGCACAAGGGCGGGAATATTCAATGTATTCAATGTTTATGACTATTGATGAGGATCCCCTGGAAGAGAAAAGTAACTATTAGGCGGGTTCTAGGCCCCCTTTAAGATTATTATTTTTTTTTCATAGAAGAGATTTCGCAAGCAGAGCAGAAGCGCTGTGCAGGCGAAACCTAAAAATAAAAAAAAATTAAAAAAAAAGGTACGGATGTCAGTGCTATGCTGCTCGGGCTCAGTCTCCTCTTCTGCCTGGCAGCATGCAGGATCAATTGCTTTCAAGAACTCAAATATTTCAAAATGTTAAGCTGGCATACGATTGACTAATACAAAACACGGCTGGTGGCAATCCATGGAGGTTTTAACACAACAAATGGAAAACATACTATCATTATGTGTGTTTTCAATGAGAGATCTTTTCCAGTGCAATGCATGGAGATAGGAGTTTATAAAGGCAAAATAATTAAGATAACTAATTTAAAACTATACAATTTTCAGTTTTTTCCTAGTCTAATGAAAATGGAAAGCCTCGAAGTATGCACTTTCTGTCTGACTCGAATGCTATTACTAGTGTTATTGGACATTCTTACTATTGGGAAAATATTGTGGCTTTGGGACAGTGCTTTTATATTTAATAATAAAACACAGACATTTTTTCAGGTCTAGTCTAGACTTGTAAGACCTATAAATATATTGCCAGCCAAAAAGTGCCACTTACCTTAACTTTCTGAGCCACACGGTTCTTATCATCCAATGGAGGGGTACTTTTGGACGAAGTGTTTTCAGTTTCAATGTAGACTAAGTGACAAGAATCTTGCTTCTGTGTCTCTGCAGGTTTTACCACAATTTTTTTTCTTTCAGTAGTTGTCTGAATCACCTTCAAATTTCTGTGCTTTGATACAGTCCGCAAAAATGGATCAGGTGGGCCTGAGGGGATTGGTCCTGTGGGAGGCATACCATGCCCATAGCCACCGCTAGCAAAAGGGGCTTGTATAGAAGGAGGTGGGATCTGAGTATTAGGCCTTTCCATGTAGTTTGGAATTGGGGGTGGTGGGAAAAACACAGGAGGAGGTATACTTGTGTTTGGAACATAGGTAGGAGTAAGGAAAGGAGAACTTGGAGGGGCAGCATTCATAAGTGTTGGTAGCATGTGTGCTGTGGTGTGCTGAGCAAAAGTTAACACTTGATAGAAATGTGAGGCAGGTACCATCATTGGACTCTGATGAGGAGGTATGTTAAGTGGATGACCCAGCGAGGAGATGGCCTGCTGCTGCCCCAGCGAGGAGATGGCCTGCTGCTGCCCCAGCGAGGAGATGGCCTGCTGCTGCCCCAGCGAGGAGATGGCCTGCTGCTGCCCCAGCGAGGAGATGGCCTGCTGCTGCCCCAGCGAGGAGATGGCCTGCTGCTGCCCCAGCGAGGAGATGGCCTGCTGCTGCCCCAGCGAGGAGATGGCCTGCTGCTGCCCCAGCGTGGGAATGGCCTGCTGCTGCCCCAGCGTGGGAATGGCCTGCTGCTGCCCCAGCGTGGGAATGGCCTGCTGCTGCCCCAGCGTGGGAATGGGCAGTTGTTGCCATCTATCTTCACCTTTCCCTGAAACTTCAGATTTGGTATAAGATAATCTATCTTTAGAAGACTGCATAGACCAAGTTGGAGAAAGAGAATGTTTGTGATTGGATTCTGGAGAACGAGTTTCACTCCTGTTACTTATTTGGTATGGTTCTTGCAATTGTGTTTCAGAGGGACGACGCTCTCTAGAATTAGAAGGCAAATTCTTTCCGTAAAGCCTCTCTCGGGTGCGAACAGACAGTTTGCCAATATCTATATCTCCAATTTCAACCCCAATGTTTTTTAATAGGTCTTGGATCTTCTGAAGTTCTGGATGCTTCTCATGTGCAATGGTGGCCTCCTGTGATGAAGTGAGATTTGGGACTGTAAGCTTATCTTCCATGACAGCAGGTACTCGCTCTCTTACAGAGGTGCCTAGGATTTTGGTAGAATGCTGTAGTTCATCCTCAGAATTGTGTGGGTTACCATAAAGAAATGCTTCCTCCTCTTCATTAGTCAAGAACATTTTCTGTTGCATGCTTGGGTCATTTACTGTAATGTTTAAATTATTTGACACTCTACAGTCATCACGAACAGCTGTCCTACTGGGAGGCAGAATCCCTGAAAAAGAGTCTGAATCCACCCTTTTACCCAAGATATTACAACGCTCTCCAGCATTGGGAAAACATTCCTCCGTCCGCATAGGAATTGAACTCTGTGTACACTGTTCAAGTGTTTTGTACATCCGTTCTGTAACATTCTCTTTAAGAGATGAAAATGGTCTGACGCGGTGTTGAAGAACATTAGGATTAGTCAATGGAGATCTCTCCCTACCAAATCCAGAGCTGCTCATGAAGCCTTCATGCTGCAATAAAAAAAAATATGAAAGATGCTTTGGTAAGTTAAGGGCAAACTTTATTAAAAATGCTTACGTTCATCAAATGGTTTTATTTAAATATTTACTTCCATAAAAGATGTTTGTGTTGATATATATTTATAGTAAAATATTTAAGTTTGTCAATTTTTTCCACATGCCGAAAAAGAAATGCACAATGCTCAGCATTTTTCACAAAATTACATTCTCCTATGTTCAGACCATCCCCCCCCCCCCCCAGACAAAGCCAGAACATTTTTGTGCTTGAACTTAAGCACATCATTTTAGTTTTAAATGGGAAATGATTATAGGGAACACCTGACCTGCACCCACTTGTATTGAAACACAAACTATTAAAGGCATCATAATTCTGGTGCTCAGTCTATTACTCTCCCCTCCGGCCTGGAAGAACTGGAAAAGACTTAACACTTTATAAATCCATTTTAAATTAATTTTTGGGCTTCATTTTAGACATTTTCAGTGTCAGTTTTTATATAGTTTTGAGACTGCATGACCCTGTGCGGTGAGTTTGTCAAATAATGAAGATAAGTTTGCATCAGGGAGCTTTTTCAACTTAGATATGGAGGAGATCATGATTTTCTTTTTTTAAAAATTTTTTTTTTTTTTTTTTTTAAACGTAGAATTCTTGATTGTCTAGACCATAAAAATGGAAAAGTTACTCACCTGTAATCCTAGTTCTCTTCCAGGGGAATCCTCATCATAGCCATAAGCACTAAACAGTCACACCAACATGCGGTGGGGATCCCAGAGCACTTTTAAAAACACATATGTATGTATAGCTAACCATGTACAATAATACACCACTTGTTCGTAGCATACAAAAAGGCTAGGATTGCCCAAGTTTGTTAATTGTAGTAAAAAAAAAAAAAAAAAAGTGAATTTCATTTAGTCACTGGTTGAAAAAGTGATCATAGAAAATCATTCACAAACCTTTTTTAAAAGTAAAAGGAAATGGAATGTTTCACCCTTCACAATCCCACTGGGACAGCCTAACCACACATCCTAATTAAAATCCTCCCTAAATTCCTCTTAAATACAATACAACAGATAAGGAGCACAATGAAAGACATGTGGGCTGGCCATCGCTTGTCTAAAATGTGGAGACAACTTATGATCATCTCAAACTTTCAAAGAGAAACTTTATAACAATATATTTACCACCATTTGCACCAAAAATGTGATGTATGTGAATTAATGCAAAAAAAATAAAACTTGAGAAGCCATGTTGAAAAACCAAATCATGGAAAACCAATTTAAGGAAATGTAAAAAAATGAAAATTAAAGGAACAATTTTAAAAGAAAGATAACTAAGGAAAAATTCAAAATGTAATTAAAATTGAGTGGACCTTAGGAGTAGTAAGGCGTATTGGGGTTAAGGTATGGTTGATGTTTATGGGTGATGAGGAGTTTTAATGGCCAAGAATGGGTGGAATTCAGGCTTAGAAAGTGTTTTTTTAGGGTACATTAGGTGGCTTTTAGGGGTAAAGATTTTGTTTTAGTATAAGGAAAGGGTGGAGTTTAGGGGTGATGGAGTTTTTTTGGGTTCATAGGTGAGTGGACTTTAGGGGTGGTGAGGAATTTCTATGGTTCAGCGATGGGTTGACTTTAGGAGTGTTGAGGGATCTTTTGGGTCCACAGATGGGCAGAGTTCAGGGCTGAGAGGTTTTCAGGGTTTAGGAATGAATAGAGGCTATGGTATGGAAAGGGTTTCAAGGGTTCAGGGATGGGTGGGATTTATTGGCACAATGGGTTTTAGGGTGCATTAATGGATGGAGTTTTGGATGGTAAGGGGAGTTTAGTGCCTCAGCGATGGGTGATGTTTAGGGCTGGTGAGGCCTTTCTTAGGGTTCAGAAATTGGTGGCGATTAGAGGTGTAAGAGGTGTGAAGGGTTCATGGATGAGAGGGGTTTAGGTAAAGAAAAGGGTTTTTAGGTTTCAGGAATACTTTGATTGAGTGGTTTATATGGTTAGGGGTTGGGTGGCCTTTACGGACAGAAAGGGTTTTTAGAGATCAGAGATGGGTGGAGTTTTGTGGTCAGCGAGTGGGTATAGTTTAGGCGTGGTGGAGTGGTTTTAAGTTTTAAGGGGTTCAGGAATGGGTGGGGTTTGGAGGTCAGAGACAGAAAATATAAGCATGGTGAGAGCTTTTTAAGTGGAAAGGGATGGATGGTCTTTTGGGGTTGCGAGGGGGATAGGGATGGTGTTTAGAGGGGGTGAGGGATCCACAAATTAAAGGCATCTGAAGTAACTGTCAGACAACATAAAAGATATAAATACAAAGAAATATTCCTTGAAATAAAGCAATTAAATAAATAAATTTGACCAAAAAAAATCTAAAAGTATGATCTGTAACCACTGCGTTTACACCTTTAAAATATGGATTCAAAAGTCAATTAAAAAAACATAAAAAGACATTCTATGAATTGGTTTCAATTAAATAGTAAATTCCATTCATCCTGCATATTCCCATTAGACAGATTAGATTAAATGGTTTCTCAATATAGGTATTGTTGGTATTCCCCGAAATTGTTTTTCCATGAAATCCTTTAAACCTCTGCCCTTCCAATAGGATCTGCTGAGCTTTTTTTTTCCCCAGACTTCCTTGGCTACTGCTGCAATTGCAAAACGCTACAGTCTGGTAACCAAGACAGACATGGAAACTCACAAGCTCTATATTTATTTTTGGGAAACTTCCTTTTATTAAGGTTATCACAACTGGTCATGGTTAAACTGTCACAAGTAATACAACTGCTACACAATAGGTATATATTGTAGTGGATCTAAAGTTCTGTTCCATGCTGTAGTACGTGTCTGATCTAGGTGATGTTAATATTGTAGTGGACCCTTGTAGGGGCCTGGAATGGCCTGAGCCAATCGACTGAATGAAGTCTACGGCTTGAGGGGCATGAGATTCAATCACCAGGCTTTGAAGTATGTGTACCTCCAAAAGAAGAAAATGATGAGTGGGGGGGGAATAACTAAACAGTAGCACCAGTGTGAGTGGTAGTATAGTTACAGAGGGGTTGTTGACTGGTGGACGTCGGAACGGGTTGGGGTAATTCACAAGCAATACTTGAGAGCCTACCAATGGTATACATACTTCTTGGGCAAGATCACTCCTACCTAATAGTGCAATGAAGCATCAGGACCCTAAGCACAAGTTACATTCTTAGAAATTACAACTGGGTTAAAGGTGTTCCTGGCATCGAATGGATAACCATTCTGTCATTAGACAGCTGCTGTATTATACCCTACGCAAATAACTAGAGAACTAGAACAGTTTCCATCGTAGTATTCTAATAATGATGCACACAGACCGCTCAATTCAGTGAGCAACAATTAAGAAAGTAGTCAAGTATAGAAATAAAATTGTTCAGACCTGAAAAGGAAGGCAAGGCTCTTGTTCATTTTGATTCTTCAAAATGGACTTTATAGGCATGACTTCAAGGTCTTCTGGATAGCGAGTGTGGTAATTATCCAGACTACGTCTATTGTTGCGAAGACTTAATGGATTAAGCGGGTGAGAAGCATGCCTCCGACGATAATCTGTATCGTTCCTTACAGTCAATGGGCTGAGGTACTCTTCCTCTTCTAATGTACTTCGTAGGCAGCCAAGGGAATGGTCTTGTGTCAAATTACATTCACCAATCAACTCATCTCTGCAAAAACAAAGGAAGGGTTTTTCGTTTTATGAGGGTAAACGCTGTGCAATTAAGAATTGCATGTATAGTCTAGTACCATACAGCAACAAATACCTCAAGAAAAAGTACATCAAATACAGAAAGTACACTTCTAAAAAGAGTAAGCACTATGACAGCATTCCTTAACCTGTGGACCAGGGACCCCAGGGTGTCCGCAGTGAAGCATTCTCAGGGGGTTCACAACTGTTTAGAAAATCAAATTATAACACATTCATTGAACATAAATAAAGAAGCTAAACGTAAAATTCAAAATTGTAAAAAAAAAATGTGAAGGGATTGGACAATGGAGGCCAAGAATTAAATTAATACCCTCAGATTGATTTGTAGGGGAAGTGAAAATGCATCAAAGAAAAAACAGCATGGGTGGTAAGTGGGCTTTATTGAATTTAGAATAGCACCATCTTTTCCATTTAAATTAAACGTTTTTTGGATTTGTTTCTGAATTAAATAAAATATTTCATTGTTTGATCAATGCTTGTGTCTGTAACCTTTGTGTATTGTTTTGTGGCTGAAAATGCTTAGACTTGTTTTCCCAGCTTCTAGTAATGACTCAATAGGGGGTCCCCAGAAACCCAATTAAAATTTAGTCGGGATCTTCGGATTCCAGTAATGATTAAGTGGGGGTCCCCAAGAGTTAAAAGGTTAAGAACCAGTGCACTATAAAATTAACCTGCACTTTCAACGGCTGGCTAAATAAAATAGTTTTCCATTTATTTATTTTTTTTCACAGAAACTAAAACAGATTATGTAGAAGATCTGACAAGTCGGAAGAATATGGGAGGAAGAGAGTCAGAAAAGAACTAGACTGAGGAAAAATTACTTGCCCTCAGCACGCTCTTTCTAGCGGACTCTCTAACATACAGATTCCTCACCTTCTGAATATCCTAGGTGCCAGTCTGGATGCAGAAACCCTATGGGGGGCCCTGACTCCACTTTGGCTCTGTACCCAAAGTTAATATGTCGTCACTGGAAACAAAGCGCTCATGCAGGCGTGCAGTTTCCATCCATTTTTGGCATACAGATGATTAACATCTGGAAGAAAGGTACAGTGTTTTGTAATATGATGGGACCACATTAAAAGGACATATGAGATTAATAGCCATGCAACAGGGTGGAGGCTCTGTGGTTGAGAAAGAGCATCTACCAGAAATAGCATTACCAGAGGTGTGGAAGTAGGCATTGTGGAGGTTGACAGTCACGATCCAGTTTTCCACTTTCAGCACTAGCAGAACCTAGCAGCGCTAGAGCTACAGACTGCATTTTGAAATTTTCCTTTTTAAGGAACCAGTTCAGAATCCAGAGTTCTAGGATCAAACGGGCACTGCTGTCTTTTTTGGGGACTAGGAAGTACTGCGAGTAGCATCCTAGGCCCTGTGCCTGCTCTGAAACAAACTTCACTGCACCCTTTTGGAGTAAGGTCTGCACTTCCTGAGGTAGGACATGTAGGTAGACTGGGGGAAGTGGATGCGACTGTGGAGGAATGGGTGGGAGAGGAGTTCTGATGAAAGGGTAGATTATACCATCTTTCCACAATCTGCAAGACACAAAGGTTTGAAGTGATAGCCCCCCAGACTTGGGGAAAGCAGGACATCCATTTTCCTGTGGGTTACATGTCTTCAGACAAGGTGGAACTAATGCTGCTTCTCTGTGCTGCTGGGAAGAGGAGGATGAGGAGAAGGAAGAGGACGTGAGGAGGGAGAGCATGTGTTTTTCCTTTTTCCAGACCTCAATATCATTGCTTGTGCTTTGCTATTGATGGGTGTACTGTTTGATGACCCTGAAGTCTCTTTAGGATCCTTGAAAACTTCCTAATCTGCACTAATCCATTGTTTCGGTCTGAGGGCCAAGTGATCGTACAGTGGCTTAGCCGTCTTTAAAACTCTTCAGTAATGTGTCACCTTCTGCTCTGAAGAGGGCAGTCTCTTCAAAAGGGGGGGTCCATCAATATGGTTTGAACATCCTGGGAAAACCCAGAACCACAAAGCCATGCATGTTAAAGCAGGGAGATAGATGTTCCAATGTCCCCAGCAACAGCGTCTGATGTGTTCAGGCCAGGCTGTATAATCTGCTTCACCGTAGCTTGACCATATCTCACTAGTTCTGTAAAATGCCCCTAGAGATCATCCAGTAGACTGGGAATTACTACTTGTGCTGTGTCAAAGAGTGCTTGCACGTATCAGCCGAGGAGACAGGTGGCGTTCAGAGATTTGAAAGCCATGCTCCCAACATAAACACTTTCTTCATGAATTGCTCCATCTTTTTTGATTGCCTCTCTATTGGCGTTGTGGGAAATACACCAGTTTCCAGGAACAAGAGGCTTGTACTACCAACCTTTTAGGTGACAGGAGGAGACGGAAACCGGACCTCTTGGTCTTGGTTTGTAGCACCTTGCTATGAATCTGTAGACTGCAGTGGAAGTTTTCGGGTTTACCCAGACTGCCAAGTTTAGGCTCTATTATGCCCCCCCCCCCTCCCCCCCCCCCCCCCCCCCCATGGCCACCACTGAATGGCAGCAAGGGTTCCAGGGTGTGGGTTATTTTATGTAGGGACTCAGTGAGGATGTTGATATTTTCCACAGTAGATGGCAGCTAGTGGTCCAAATCTCCATTGCTCTCATGATAAAATGATCAATGGAGGAAACCCAGTCGGGATAAAAGCTTCCACTCTGGGGAGGTATCAAACCCACTGGCACTGGAGGCCTGCAAAGCCTTAGCCCTGTGTAGATTGGTGGTCACCATCATCAACTCAAGGGTATGCTGAAAAATCTGAGTCTGATAAAAAAGAATACTATTTTTTGCATTCAATTTCCTATGCTGTTGGAGCTGGTTCAACAGCAGGATACAATTTATAAATGGTGGCTCAAACCTCGAAGTTCAACTGTCAAATAACCTCTTCAATAATCCATAATCATAAACGCACACTAAGGAGAAGCACTCCAAGTTGTAATTTAGTCCAGAATCTGTTAACATTCAAAATACCAGAGTCAGTCTGTGCTCCAAAGGGAACCACTGATCCCCTGCAGATGTTGATCACCTTTAGGAACATCAATGAACGCACTGCAGGAGAGGGAAACTTCAGGTACAGCCGACTGGTCACGTGCCTTGGAGTCGGCGCCACAGGCAGCAGCATATTTTTTTATTTTTTATACTATTTCCAGATCAGTGCCAGGTCAGCTAGAGCTGCAGGCACAAAATCCTCCACGGTGCACTGTCGGTTCCTGGCCAGACGATGGCTTGGGTGAAGCAGGGGGTCTTGGCAACTTACCTTTTAACAAACAGTGACGTCCAGATTCATGCCTCCTCTCCATCTTGTGCTTCTTTGCTTGGAAGTCAAATCCCGTGACCTCGACCTGGACTTTCACAAACCTAAGCATTTGTCCCCTGCTCTGGTCATAAACCTCTTGGCCTACCTTTCTTTGATTACCTTGGGATGTGTTCTCAGATACAACTCATATGCCTTTATGTTGTGATTTCATCCCAAGCATCAGTGGCAGAAATGTGATAGACTTTTGGCCTTCACAGTCTCTACAGGGTTTGACACCAGACGGCTAGGCAAACGTATTTTCAGGAAGAAACTGCACTTGAAGAGAAAATATAGTTCAAATAGTAGACTATGTTGACAACTCCAGAGGAGACAGAGATCCAGATCTCGTCAATGGTGCAGAGAACAAGGAACTGACATCCGCATTTTGACAAGGGCTCTTTATGGCTCCAGTGACATCACAGTGATGCTGCATACGGACTTAAGTGGAACCAGCAATCCCAGCCACCATTGGAGAGCTATTCAAGAGTTTCTGGCTTCAGGCTTGGCGCCTGGGCTACTCAGAATAAAGAGTCATCTGCAGCAAAAAATATGCATCAGATACAAGAGTTCCTAGAAAATGAAAATGTCACTTACCCAGTGTACATCTGTTCGTGGCATTGGTCGCTGCAGATTCACATGTTGTGCACAGTCGGCCATCTGGTGTTGGGTCGGAGTGTTACAAGTTGTTTTTCTTCGAAGAAGTCTTTCGAGTCACGAGACCGAGGGACTCCTCCTCTTTGCTTCCATTGCGCATGGGCGTCGGCTCCATCTTAGATTGTTTTCCCCGCAGAGGGTGAGGTAGGAGTTGTGTGTGTTAGTAATAGTGCCCATGCAATGGAATGAATAAGTATGTACAAATTAAGGTTAAGTAATATATATATATACAAATGTACAAATGTTGAAGATAACTTCCAACGGCTACAGGCTCCCGGGGAGGCGGGTGGGCACATGTGAATCTGCAGCGACCAATGCCACGAACAGATGTACACTGGGTAAGTGACATTTTCAGTTCGATGGCATCTGTTGCTGCAGATACACATGTTGTGCATAGACTAGTAAGCAGTTATCTCCCCAAAAGCGGTGGCTCAGCCTGTAGGAGTGGAAGTTGTCTGAAACAAAGTTCTCAGTACGGCTTGACCTACTGTGGCCTGTTGTGCGGATAGCACGTCTACACAGTAGTGTTTAGTAAATGTGTGAGGCGTGGACCATGTGGCTGCCTTACATATTTCGTGCATTGGAATGTTTCCTAGGAATGCCATGGTAGCGCCTTTTTTTCTGGTTGAGTGTGCCCTTGGTGTAATGGGCAGTTGTCTCTTTGCTTTAAGATAGCAGGTTTGGATGCATTTAACTATCCATCTGGCTATACCTTGTTTTGATATTGGGTTTCCTGTATGAGGTTTTTGAAATGCAATAAACAGTTGTTTTGTTTTCCTAACCTCCTTTGTTCTGTCGATGTAGTACATTAGTGCTCTTTTGACATCTAATGTATGTAGTGCCCTTTCAGCTACTGAGTCTGGCTGTGGGAAGAACACTGGTAACTCTACCGTTTGATTTAAGTGGAACGGTGAAATAACCTTTGGTAGGAATTTAGGATTGGTTCTTAGTACAACCTTATTTTTGTGTATTTGGATAAAAGGTTCTTGTATTGTAAATGCCTGAATTTCACTTACTCTTCTTAGAGATGTGATGGCAATGAGAAATGCAACTTTCCAGGTTAAGAATTGTATTTCGCAAGAATGCATGGGTTCAAAAGGTGGTCCCATGAGTCTTGTCAAGACGATGTTAAGGTTCCATGAAGGAACAGGTGGTGTTCTTGGTGGTATTATTCTTCTTAGGCCTTCCATAAATGCTTTAATGACGGGTATCCTAAACAGTGAAGTTGAATGGGTAATCTGCAGGTATGCAGATATTGCCGCAAGGTGTATTTTAATGGAAGAGAAGGCTAGATTTGACTTTTGTAAGTGTAGTAAGTATCCCACTACATCTTTTGGGGATGCGTGTAATGGATGAACTTGATTATTATGGCAGTAGCAAACAAACCTTTTCCATTTGCTTGCATAGCAGTGTCTAGTGGATGGTCTTCTAGCTTGTTTTATGACTTCCATACATTCTTGAGTGAGGTTTAAATGTCCGAATTCTAGGATTTCAGGAGCCAGATTGCTAGATTGAGCGATGCTGGGTTTGGATGCCTGATCTGCTGTTTGTGTTGTGTTAACAGATCTGGCCTGTTGGGTAACTTGACGTGTGGTACTACTGACAGGTCTAGTAGTGTTGTGTACCAAGGTTGTCTTGCCCATGTTGGTGCTATTAATATGAGTTTGAGTTTGTTTTGACTCAATTTGTTTACTAGATATGGAAGGAGAGGGAGAGGGGAAAAGCGTATGCAAATTTCCCTGACCAGTTCATCCATAGGGCATTGCCTTGAGACTGTCTGTGTGGGTACCTGGATGCGAAGTTTTGGCATTTTGCGTTCTCTTTTGTTGCAAATAGGTCTATTTGCGGTGTACCCCAAATTTTGAAGTAAGTGTTTAGGATTTGGGGGTGAATCTCCCATTCGTGGACCTGTTGGTGATCTCGAGAGAGATTGTCTGCTAGTTGATTTTGGATGTCTGGAATAAACTGTGCTATTAGGCGAATGTGGTTGTGAATTGCCCATTGCCATATCTTTTGTGCTAGGAGACATAGCTGTGTCGAGTGTGTTCCCCCTTGCTTGTTTAGGTAATACATTGTCGTCATGTTGTCTGTTTTGACAAGAACGTATTTGTGGGTGATGATGGGTTGAAATGCTTTTAGTGCCAGGAATACTGCTAGTAATTCGAGGTGATTTATATGCAGTTTTGTTTGATGTACGTCCCATTGTCCTTGGATGCTATGGTGACCGAGGTGTGCTCCCCACCCGGTCATGGAAGCATCTGTTGCTATTACGTATTGTGGCACTGGGTCTTGGAACGGCTGCCCTTTGTTTAAATTTGTACTGTTCCACCATAGAAGCGAGATGTATGTTTGGCGGTCTATCAACACCAGATCTAGAAGGTGACCCTGTGCATGTGACCATTGTGATGCTAGGCACTGTTGTAAGGGCCTCATGTGCAGTCTTGCGTTTGGGACAATGGCTATGCATGAGGACATCATGCCTAGGAGTTTTAAAACCACTTTTGCCTGTATTTTTAGTGTTGGATACATGGCCTGTATGACCTTGTGAAAATTTTTAACCCTTTGTGGACTCGGAGTGGCTAATCCTTTTGTTGTGTTGATTACCGCTCCTAAGTAGTGCTGTATTTTGCACTGCACAATGTGTGATTTTGTGTAGTTGAGGGAGAACCCGAGTTTGTAGAGGGTTTGTATGACATACTCTGTGTGTTGTGAACACTTTGTTAGCGAGTTGGTCTTGATTAGCCAATCGTCTAGATACGGGAATACGTGTATTTGCTGCCTTCTGATGTGTGCGGCTACTGCTGCTAGGCATTTGGTAAATACTCTTGGTGCGGTTGTTATACCGAACGGTAAGACTTTGAATTGATAGTGTATTCCCTTGAATACAAACCTTAGGTATTTCCTGTGCGAAGGATGTATCGGTATGTGGAAATACGCGTCTTTGAGATCTAAGGTTGTCATGTAATCTTGTTGCTTTAGCAGTGGTAACACCTCCTGTAGCGTGACCATGTGAAAGTGGTCTGATTTGATGTAGGTGTTTAGTATTCTGAGATCTAAGATTGGCCTCAGTGTTTTGTCCTTTTTGGGTATTAGAAAGTACAGTGAATAGACTCCTGTGTTTATTTCTGTACATGGTACCAGTTCTATTGCTTCTTTTTGCAGTAGTGCTTGAACTTCTATTTCTAGGAGGTCTAAATGCTGTTTTGACATTTTTTGTGTTTTTGGTGGGATATTTGGAGGGATCTGTAGAAATTCTATGCAATAACCATGTTGGATAATTGCTAAGACCCAAGTGTCTGTTGTTATATCCACCCACGATTGATAAAACTGACTTAGTCTTCCCCCCACTGGTGTTATGTGGAGGGGCTGAGTGACTTGTAAGTCACTGTTTGGTTGTTGGGGTTTTGGGGCTTTGAAATTTCCCCCGGTTTCTCGGGAATTGTCCCCCTCTGTACTGGCCCCGAAAACCTCCCCTTTGGTACTGTCCCTGGTAGGTAGACGGTGTTGATTGTGAGGTGCTGGCTTGTGTGGCCTGACCCCGAAACCCCCCTCTGAAGGTTGTTTTACGGAAGGTGCCGAAAGTGCCTCTGCTCTGCGGGAAGTAGAGCGCGCCCATGGCCTTGGCTGTGTCAGTGTCCTTTTTCAGCTTTTCAATCGCCGTGTCAACCTCTGGTCCGAACAATTGTTGTTCATTGAACGGCATATTGAGTACTGCTTGCTGTATTTCTGGTTTAAAGCCAGATGTGCGTAACCATGCGTGCCTTCTGATGGTTACTGCAGTGTTTATTGTTCTTGCAGCTGTGTCCGCTGCATCCATAGAGGAGCGTATTTGGTTATTGGAGATGTTTTGTCCCTCCTCAACCACTTGTTTCCCACTTTTGAAATTCTTTGGGTAGATGCTCGATGAGATGCTGCATCTCGTCCCAATGGGCTCTGTCATAACGCGCTAGGAGCGCCTGAGAGTTTGCGATGCGCCACTGGCTTGCAGCTTGTACAGCGACTTTTCCCAGCTGCGTCAAATTTTCGGCTTTCCTTATCCGGGGGTGGTGCATCGCCCGATGTGTGTGAATTGGCTCTTTTGCGAGTTGCTCCTACCACGACTGAGTCTGGTGGCAGTTGAGAGGTGATATAAGCAGGGTCTGTGGGAGGTGCTTTATATTTTTTCTCTACCCTTGGAGTGATCGCTCTACTCTTGACAGGGTCTTTGAAGATTTGCTTCGCGTGCCTTAGCATTCCTGGAAGCATAGGCAGGCTTTGGTAGTTGCTATGGGTGGAGGAGAGGGTGTTAAAAAGGAAGTCATCCTCAACAGGTTCTGTGTGTAACGACACATTGTGGAATTCTGCTGCCCTAGCTACCACCTGCGCATACGCTGTGCTGTCCTCGGGTGGTGAGGGCTTGGTAGGGTATGACTCTGGGCTATTGTCTGACACTGGGGCGTCGTATAGGTCCCAAGCATCTTGGTCATCTTGGCTCATGGTGGTGTGAGCCGGTGAATGTGACGGAGTTTGTGCCGGTGATATCTGAGTTACAGGTGGAGGAGAGGGTGGCGGAGTTGCTTTCTTTGCCACCTTTGCTTGTGGTGTCAGTTGTTCAGTTTGGAACTCTAGTCTCCTTTTTCTCTTGATTGGTGGGAGAGTGCTAATCTTCCCTGTTCCACTCTGGATGAAGATCCTCTTTTGTGTATGGTCTACATCAGTAGTCTGTAACTCCTCTTCAAACCTGTGTTTACGCATTTGAGAGGACAATGATTGTTCCTCTGAATATGAGCCGGTAGTGGGTTCGGTTGCTGGTTGTTTTGGCACCGAAACTGTGTCTTTTTTTGTTTTCGGCTCCGAGGTGAATCTCTTCTTTTTCGGAGTCGAGCCTTCTCGGCGTCGATCATCCTCGGTGCCGCTGTCTCTGCGTCGAGCAGCGTCGGCTCCGCTTTCTCGGCGTCGATCTTTTTCGGCAACACTTTCTCGGTCCCGAGAAGGTTGCGTGCCTGTGTCTCGACCCGAGTCGGACGATCTGGGCACCAGTTCGGCCTTTTTCGGTGCCGATGGACGGTCACCTTTATGGGTTGAGCCATGGCCAGTTGGCAGTGACGTCCCCTGGGCCTTGTCTGTTTTCTTGTGCTGTGTGCTTTTCGACGTCTTACTCACAGTTTCCTCGACGTCGAATTCATCCGAGTCCGATTCATGGATGGAGAAGGCTGCCTCCTCTTCTCCTTGTTCCTCGAACTCTCGGTGTTCTGTCGGCGTGGACGCCATCTGTAGTCTTCTGGCTCGACGGTCACGGAGCGTTTTTCGGGACCGGAACGCACGACAGGCCTCACAAGTTTCTTCTTTGTGCTCGGGTGACAGGCACAAGTTACAGATCAAATGTTGGTCCGTATATGGATATTTATTGTGGCATTTAGGACAGAATCGGAACGGGGTCCGTTCCATCGGTGTCGATGTTACACGCGGTCGGGCCGACCAGGCCCCGACGGGGGATCGAAATTACCCCGAAGGGCTACCGGAGCTCTTCACGATTCGGTGTCGATTCTAACTATCCCGATCCCGAGCGAAACAATACCGACGTAGTTTTTCGAAGTTTTGACTATCTTTCCGTCCCAAAACCCGGAGCGAAAAGGAACACGTCCGTACCCGAGGGCGGAAAAAAAACAATCTAAGATGGAGCCGACGCCCATGCGCAATGGAAGCAAAGAGGAGGAGTCCCTCGGTCTCGTGACTCGAAAGACTTCTTCGAAGAAAAACAACTTGTAACACTCCGACCCAACACCAGATGGCGGACTGTGCACATGTGTATCTGCAGCAACAGATGCCATCGAACCTGCAACAGTGCGATTTCTTCCGATCAGATTTCTACTTTTAGGAGTAGTTTTACTGCCCAGGTGACGAACTGTACAAAAGTTTAAACCAGTCTACTTTAGAAGGTAGAAGTCTCATGGGGAACAAACTTGTGTCTTTCTAGTGCAAGCACAGAAATCAAGGCTTGGGTGGCCAAAGTTTTCAGTAAAGCGAGGACTGAAAACCACACATTTTCTGAATGAATTCTATGCAAAGACCAACAACTGACCCAACATACATATATCAACAGAAAATATAAAAAAAAGTTTCCTTCTTCAAAAGGAGTTTAGGTTGAAGTACAGACTTACGCAAGGAAAAATGTTTCCTCACAGCATAAAGTAGCATATTTAAAAAAAACTGGTCAGACAGTATGGTATCCCTAGGCCAATTCCTGGCATATGGCTCCATGACAATGACCATTAGATGGATGCACAGGTAGGGGATACTGAACCAAATATGACACACTGCATCACATACTTCTAGCCACAGGGGAAGACGGCAGAAGCAGAAAAAACATCTCATTCAGACCCCTAATAAAAGCACCAGTACACCACTATCAAAGATAAAATTCAAATGAGGACTGACTTTAGGAAATGAATCCGCAGATGAAAACTTGGACATTATCATATACATATGTGGCAAAACTGTCTAGAAACAGTAGGTTCAAGGTGATCGAGATTCAAATACCTCCCCCAGATATACCTCACACTGGCCTGATTAAGATATTTTAACACCACCTACGGTGACTGCCCTTAGTGCCATTACACAACTGCAGATTATATTCATGTGGTAGGGGAATGCTTGACATGCAACACCGCAGGACACTGAAACAGGTGGTTTCCTAACAGTAACTCTGGAGCCATGTGGGGTAAGTGTGTTCCCAAATTCAGGCAAAAACAAACGAGTAAAAAAAAAATTTAGACACAAAAGTGGATTTGAAGAACTGGGGATTTTATCAGCAAAAGGGATAATTGCCATGGTGTGGAAGGCAATAAACCTGCTCTCACCATGAACCTAGCAAAGTAGTCAAGTAGGCAAAGGCAGATATTGCATTTCTGCATACATCCTCCACTAAACGTAAGAGACAAAGGCCCTCATTACAACATTGGCGGTAAGTGCCGCTTAACGCCATGCTGACTGCCGCCAAGATACCATGACAGCGGCGGTATACCACTACGGGTTTTATGTTCCACGCACAAAAATCCGCCACTATGCAGACACCCAAACAAGTCCGCCAACCCAAAGGCCAGTGATAAACTGGCGGTAGCAAAACCCACACCTTTATGCCAACAGAAATACGCCCACAGCATCATGACCCACGAATCATTGCGGCGGACATTCAACCGCGGTAAACCATTGGCTGTACACACCGCCACACTCAAATTACACGCACACAAACAAAACTACACCACATTGGATAATTCAAACTACACACACCTGACACACATACACACACACCACACAACACTATAAAACACCCACCCACAATACCAACAACCCTTTACAATCCAAACATTTTGGCAAGTGAGAGAGAGAAGCCAGGGGCACCCACTGAATCTGAGCCACATAACACTTTCACCCATACACCATCCAAGCACGTCACAACACACACCCTCACACATACCACTCACCCCAGGTTCTCAGAGGAGGAGCTAAGGGTCATGGTGGAGGAAATCTGGGTAGAGCCACAGCTATTCAGATCACAGGTGCAGCAGACATCTATTGCAAGGAAGATGGAGCTATGGTGGAGAGTCAACACTGTGGGATAGCACCCAAGAATGAGGGATGACATCAGGAAGAGGTGGAACGACCTACGGGAGAAGGTGTGTTCCATGGTAGCAAGACACCAGGTAGCAGGACAGAGGACCGGCGGTGGACCCCCACCTCCTCCCCCACAACTAACATGGGAGGATCAAGTCTTGGCGATCATGCATCCTGAGGGCCTTGCAGGAGCAGCTGGAGGACTGGACTCCGGTAAGTCAACTCTTTACTCCTTTATCCCCCACCCTACCTGCATGCCATCACAAACAACCACCCCTACACTCACCCCCATCACCCCACCACTTCACATATACCCCACCATCACAACCCACCCATCCCAATACCAAGCCCTGCATGCAACACCAATGCATGGACCCCCCATCACAGACCTGCACGGACACCCATCACCACAGCATGCACACTAGTGACAATCACTTAGCCAAACAAAGCACAACTCACACAAGCCAAAGCTGCCTTGCTAATAACAACCATACAGTAGAGGGAAACATATCCATGCACAAGATGGCACACGTAGATACAATAACACTGCATTTACATCCCCACAGGACCTCCACTCAACATCACCGATGAGGAGGTGCCAACCACATCCAGCCTCCCCCAAAGAGGCCCACAGTGATGACACTAACTTTAAACGCCTGGATCACGATGACCAACCTGGCCCATCCGGGACCTCTGGACAGTCTGTGACCCAGCCACAGTCCCAACCCACCACAGAGCCTCCCCCCTCAGTTAACACCACCACAGCACCCACCCGGTGGGCCCTTCACACTGTCCCCAGGACACGTCAATAAGCAGTGTGTCACCACTACAGGGACCCCAGGCAACCGCACAAACACAGTACAATCAGGGACCTGGAGTCAGTGGGCACACGGTTCAGGGGACAGAGGCACAGGACAACAGGGAAGCTGGAGGACTGCTGTGCGACATGGGGAGGAAAGGGGCCCAGGGAACAGACTCTCCACGAGGCAGTCACCAACATCCTGGCAGCATAGCACCATTCCCAGGAGACCATGGGTGTAGGAAGTTGGCTTTGTACATACTATTTCAAAGTAAGAAATAGTGTGCACAGAGTCCAAGGGTTCCCCTTAGAGGTAAGATAGTGGCAAAAAGAGATAATTTTAATGCTCTATTTTGTGGTAGTGTGGACGAGCAGTAGGCTTATCAGAGGGTAGTGTTAAGCATTTGTTGTACACACACAGGCAATAAATGAGGAACACACACTCAAAGACAATTCCAGGCCAATAGGTTTTTATATAGAAAAATATATTTTCTTAGTTTATTTTAAGAACCACAGGTTCAAGATTTACAAGTAATACTTCAAATGAAAGGTATTTCACTCAGGTATGCTAGGAACTTTGAATAATCATAATAGCATGTACAGTTTTGACAAACATTGCAATACGCTATTTTAAAAGTTGACAGTGCAAAAATCAACAGTTCTATTAATGAAAGAATGGAGCACACAGATAGTAATGTTATTCTATGAGTGATGTTCAGATGGTTATGGCTCATTGAGTATGTGAAAGAAACATGGTGTACAATCCCATCAAGGTGGTATCAATGTGATGAGTATTCATTTAAAAAATTGCAGAACAATCCCATCAAGGTGGTATCAATGTGATGAGTATTCATTTAAAAAATGCAGAAGAGAATCATAGTTAAGTAATTGAATAGTTCATAAATGTAGGATTTAATGTGGACATAGAAAATTGTCATAAGTGATTACTAAAAAAAATATCGAACAATATCACTCTAATTTCATAACATGCAGGGCTTCAGGTCAGCAGTCTTTCTTCTTTAGGTTGCAGGAATCTGTCTTCTTTGGTTCTGGGTGCCCCTAAATACTGAATTTAGGGGTGTGTTTAGGTCTGGGAGGGTAGTAGCCAATGGCTACTGGCCCTGAGGGTGGCTACACCCTCTTTGTGTCTCCTCCCTGTGGGGAGGGAGGCACATTCCTAATCCTATTGTTGGAGTCCACCTTCTACAAGATGGAGGATTTCTAAAACTAAGTCACCTCAGTTGAGGACACCTTAGGGGCTGTCCTGACTGGTGGGTGACGACTCCTTGTTTTTCTCATCATCTCCTCCAGCCTTGCCGCCAAAAGTGGGGGCAGTGGCCGGAGGGGCGGGCATCTCCACTAGCTGGGATGCCCTGGGGCGCTGTAACAAAGGGGGTGAGCCTTTGAGGCTCACCGCCAGTGTTACAGTTCCTGCAGGGGGAGGTGAGAAGCACCTCCACCCAGTACAGGCTTTGTTCCTGGCCACAGAGTGACAAAGGCACTCTCCCCATGTGGCCAGCAACATGTCTGGTGTGTGGCAGGCTGACAAAAACTAGTCAGCCCACACTGGAAGTTGGGTAGGTTTTCAGGGGGCATCTCTAAGATGCCCTCTGGGTGTATTTTTACAATAAAGTGCACACCGGCATCAGTGTGCATTTATTGTGCTGAGAAGTTTGATACCAAACTTCCCAGTTTTCATTGTAGCCATTATGGTGCTGTGGAGTTCGTGTATGACAGACTCCCAGACCATATACTCTTATGGCTACCCTGCACTTACAATTTTTAAGGTTTTGCTTAGACACTGTAGGGGCATAGTGCTCATGCACATATGCCCTCACCTGTGGTATAGTGCACCCTGCCTTAGGACTGTAAGGCCTGCTAGAGAGGTGACTTATCTATGCCACAGGAAGTGAGGTTGGCATGGCACCCTGAGGGGAGTGCCATGTCGACTTAGTCATTTTCTCCCCACCAGCACACACAAGCTGGTAAGCAGTGTATGTGCTGAGTGAGGGGTCCCTAGGGTGGCATAAGACATGCTGCAGCCCTTACAGACCTTCCCTGGCACCAGGGCCCTTGGTACCAGTTACAAGGGACTTACCTGAATGCCAGGGTTGTGCCAATTGTGGAGACAAAGGTACAGTTTAGGGAAAGAACACTGGTGCTGGGGCCTGGTTAGCAAGGTCCCAGCACACTTTCAAATCATAACTTAGCATCAGCAAAGGCAAAAAGTCAGGGGGTAACCATGCCAAGGAGGCATTTCCTTACAATGGGCCAGATACTGGCCAAGCTGCAGTAGGGACAGTACGTGGGGATCAGGGAGGAACTGAGGGACATCTACACCACCCTGGTCACCATTGCAGGGGTGCTGGTAGACATGGCCAACAGCATGAGGGAGGCAGTTGCACACCAACGGGCCCCGGACACTAGCCACACTGAAGAACAGCCCTCCACCTCCGCCGGCGGTAGTGGACAGAAGGCCCCGCCATAGGACCAACAGGCCACCAGCACCCCACCCCCTGCAGAAGGAGAACCACCCCGCAAACAGTCCCTGAGGTCCAGGCAGAATCCAGAGAACATTGCCAAGACCCCTGCCAGGAAATAAGACTCTCCTGATTGTCACCCTTCTGTCCCACTCGGTCACCCTGTCCACCTTGAACTGCCATTGCTCCACTTCCTAGGCCCCCTTCGACAATGCACCTGTGATACAAATAGACTGAACTCTACCCTGGACTTGCCTCCATCAGCAACCCAGCCCATTGCAATACCCCCTACACTTATTAGCACCTAAATAAACACCCTTGGAACAAATTCAAGTATGGAGTCTGAATTCTTTGACAAATGTATTAGTTTCACAAACTGTGAACATTACATTTGAATAGCACTGTACTATTTACATAGGTATGACATGTAGTGGGCTGCAGTGAACACACCAGGAGCCAGTGTGGGGCACACAGATCTGAAAATAGGGATGCCAAAGGGTACAGTAAGTGGCCACAGAAATAGGGAAATCAGGCTGCCCTGTTCAATGTCAAACACTAAACTGCAATGGAAGGTGAAGTTACACTGTCTTACCTGTGCGTCACTGGAAGTACTGTTGAATTAGTTTAATTCTGATGTCCACATCTTCTTTCTCTGCCTCCTCTTCGTCACTGTCCACAGGCTCCACCGCTGCCATACGACCATCCCCAGGATCATCATCCTGCAGAAAAGGCACCTGGCATCTCAAGGCCAGGTTGTGCAACATGCAACGATGATCTGGCACACCTTCTTGGGTGAGGAGTACCGGGATCCATCTCTCAGATGGAGACACCGGAATCTGGCCTTCAGGAGGCCAAAGGTTCTCTCAATGATCCTCCTTGTTCGCCCATGTGCCTCAATGTAACATTCCTCTGCCCTTGTCCTGGCATTCCTCACTGGGGTCAGTAGCCATGAGAGGTTGGGGTAACCAGAGTCACCTGCAAATATTCTAGGGATACCGGTTAGCCACACACTCACCTTTAGGGACAACCCCACAGCCATATACCTACATCAACTAGGTGGGGACGATGGGCTCACCTATTAGTGCAATCACTTGCTACCTGACCTTCAACAGGAGAGGAGCTACTCTGCAAGTGCTGCTGTGACCTGTGTCTGGAAGAGACAATGGCTCGAGTGTCTGGGGAAAGGGCCCCTGCCTTCACTTCTGAGGAGTTGGAGAGACTAGTGTATGGGGTCCTACCCCAGTACACATTACTCTATGGTCCTCCAGACAAACAGGTGAGTACACTGTGAGCATGATGCGTGGCCATGAATGTAGGGATTGCTGTGTGTGTAAGCCCCATGTGTGTGTGTGTGTGTGTGTGTGTGTGTGTGTGTGTGTGTGTGTGGGGGGGGGGGGGGGGGTATCTGAAGGGTCCTGGGCAGAATGCTGAATATATGGTGGGCAATGTATGTGCGTAAGTGGATGGGGGGGGGGGGATATGGTGGGTCATGAGTATGACAGTCCAGAGAGTATGACTAATCTCTTTTCTGCTGCATTTTTCCTGCAGGTCAGCGTCCATCAGAAAAAGAGTATTTGGCGTGCCATCGCCAAGGAAGTGCAAACCCTGGCTGAGCACCCACTGCCACAAACGGTGGGAAGATCTGCGCCGCTGGGCAAGGAAGACGGCGAAGGCCCAGCTGGGGCAGGCCTCTCAACGAGGAAGGGGTGCCCTTCGTACCCGGACCCCCCTGATGTTCCGCATGCTGGCGGTGGCTTATCCGGAGTTGGATGGGCACTTGAAGGCATCAAAGCAGCCACAAGGGGGTGAGTACAGATTCTGAATCATGACTTTGCGCGTGTTAAGGTATTACCTGGGTGGGGGATTTGGGCTGTGGGTGCCCCTAGGCCAGAGTGAACATGGCAGGGTATGTTCAGTGATGGGCAAGATCAGATGCACTCCAACCCTAAGTGTTAGTGGGCATCTACTACTGGGCAGGGTCCTGTGGGTTTCAGGTGTGCGGCTAATGGTGTTAGGCATTGTACCCCATGGGCTGGTGACTAGCAGTGCAACTGGTAGTGCCTGGCCTAGTGCATAGGGCTGTTCCCTGTGTGTTGTGTATGCCAACGGTGGTGGTGTTGCTGGCACTGATCAAGTGTATCCTCTGTCCCTCCCCCAGTTTTGGTTTTGTCACCCTGTCCTTGTGTGCATTAGCATCATCTGGCGGAGGAGCAGAGGCACCAGCGGCGGAGGGAGCTGCATCCCACATGGGCCTGGAGGCCGAATCTACAGACGGGGAGGGCACCAGTGGGATGGAGGGCAAGGGGAGCACCATGACGGAGACAGGAGGGGACACTACCGACAGTGGCGACTTCGCCGATGGAAGCTTCCTGGCAGTAGCAGACACCTCTGTGCCCACCCCAACAACAGGTACAGCCGCCACCCCCGTACCAGCACCGTCCTCCCAGCAGCCCCTCAGAGTGTTTCCCGTGCCCGCTCACCCAGGAGGGTGGGCATCTCCTTCGCCCTAGGCACCTCAGGCCCTGCCCCAGTCAGCCCTGCTGCCAGCAGTGAGGAGGCTACTGACCTCCTAAGATCCTTCTCTGTTGGGCAGTCAACCATACTGAATGCCATCCAGGGTGTAGCAGGGCATTTGCAACAAACAAATGCATACCTGGAGGGCATTCACTCTGGTGTGGCGGCCCAATAGACAGCATTTCAGCCTCTGGCCTCCGCACTGATGGCAGCCATTGACCCCATCTCCAGCCTCCCCCATCCAACTTCCTCTACCCAGTCCCAATCCTCTCAACCCCAGGCTATCCCAAGCACACCTGCAGACCAGCAATCACCCAAATCAACACACAGAAGTGGTTCAGGCAAACACAAGCACCACACTTCATCTCACAGGCACTCACACAAGCACCATCCACATGCAGACACACCAACATCCACTGCCTCCACTGTGTCCCCCTTCTCCTCCTCGTCCACCACCCTCACAGTAGCATCTCCACTCACACCTGCATGCACTACATCCTCATTCACTTCCTCCATCACCATCACACCTATCACTACACGCCCCTCAATGGCAGTCACCACCCCCACATCCATGCACATGTCTCCCGTGTCCTCTCCCACTGTGTCTGTGACCCCCCTCCTCCCAAAGTACACAAGCGCGCACACACACACACACACACCCAACAGCCATCCACCTCACAACAGCATCCGGCCCATGCACCTGCACCCAAACACAGCAGACTGACACCTCATACAACCCCTCCCTCTTCCTCCACTCCCAAAACTTCACCCTCTTCCTGCCCCAGTGTACCTAAGAAGCTTTTCCTCGCCAACATTGACCTATTCCATACCCAAGCACCGCCACCTGCTGCAGCAGCCCCAGTGGGCAGCTGTCCGAGGCTGAAGGTGAAGGCCTGTAGACTACTACCACCACCACTGGTAGCACCACCACCTGCACCGCGGCCAGCACCGCCACCTGCCCGTGGCCAGCAGCAGCAGCTCCAGTGGGCAGCCGTCCGAAGCTTCAGGTGAAGGCCCGGAGGCTACCACCAACACTGGCAGCACCGCCACCTGCACCGCGGTTAGCACAGCCACCTGCCCCGCCGCCAGCGGCAGCCCCAGTGGGCAGCCGTCTGAGGCTGCAGGTGAAGGCCTGGAGGCTACTACCACCACTGCCTGCACCGCCACCTGCAGCGCAACTGGCATCCACTGAACAGCTGTCACCGCCAGAGAGCAGTGTGTAGTGGTGTCTTCATGGGCTGCATTGCTTCCTGGACCCTGTCGGGGTGACACACAGGTGAGAAACTGTGACCTTGTCCCATCCAGGATAAAGCACACTGGACACAAGGCCCCCTCCAGAACCAGTGGAAGAAGCCATCCTCTCAGCCCCTCCTTGCCAGGATGAAGCACACTGGGCACAAGGCCCCCTCCAGAACCAGTGAAAGAAGCCATCCACTCACCCCATCCTTCCCAGGATGAAGCACACTGGGCACAAAGCCCCCTCCAGAACCAGGGAAGAAGCCACCCACTTGAGACTGTGGCCTTGCACTCCCCAGGACCAAGCAGTGGGCATGGAGCCCCCTCCAGGCCAGTGGTGTTGTACCATCTTCCAGCTGAGGTGCCCCCCCCACATTCCCCATCCCCCTGAGGTGACTGTGTGTTTTTGACCGGATGCTCCTGCAGTGTTCTCTCCATATTGAGGCAGGAGTCAAGTGTGGCCTTGGCCTATGTGTTTTGTCTCAGTGGCCACGTACATTTTGGAGTGGGGATTGCCCCTCCTTTTGTATATACTGTATATAGTATACATATTGTTTATTGCTTTAAGAACGTATTTCTCAAAATTATTAATATTACACTCATTTTACTCCATTCCTTTTGTCCTTGCGTTATTCCAGAGGGTTACGGGGTGTATATGTAATGTTGTTGCATGTGTGTGTGTATGGTGTTGCGGGTGTTGCACGTGTGTCACTTTTTCCTCCCACCGTGTGCTAGGTGCAGTACTCACCATGGTCGTCTTCACTGGCGTTCATGTTCCTGGTGTATGAGAAGGTACACCAGCATGGGGAACACCTGGAGTTCGGGCTCCATGGTGTCATAGTTCTTCCTTGAGTGTCAAGAGGTGAGTCGTTTCCCTTCTGTGTTCTGTTTCTGCCGTGCTTTTGATGGCATTGGTACCGCCCCAGAAAAGTTGGCAGATAGGCATGTTGAAATGCTGTGGGCGGTACATTGTCTTCTCCCTGGCTGTTGGTGGTTACCACCGCCGTGGCGGTCAGAGTGTTAAAGTGGCTGTTTGTGATGGAGGTTTCCACGGTGGTCATGATTCCAATTTTTCTTTTCCGACAGCCTGTTGGCGGTATTAGCACCAGGGTTGTAATGAGTGCCAAAGTATTGGAGGTATGTTAAAATGCATGCACAACTTTTATATATAAGACAGACTACTTACCACCATAAGAAATGGGGACTGTAAATTGAAAATATAGGCACAGCTTTCCCTACCTGCTGATTACCCCATCCATTCCACCACCATATCCATCATTAGTATCTCTTTTGAGACTGTTGGGCCCTACTGTCAGGTATGTTGGAGTTCCATTAGGCGTGGAATTTACCTTTACATCAGAGCCTTAGATATTATTGATCAAATGTACAACTGTATTTCTCTGCATAAGATATCAGTGGTGACAAACAAATGATGTGATGCACTTACTCGTCCATTAAACATGTAAATGTTTTCAATAAAGTTAATAAAGTCCCAGTGTGAAGCAGAGCACAAGCGGGGATATGATACTGTCCCAGCCAAGTAACTCATGCGTTGATATGCATCCTGAGGTATTTTAAATTCCCTCTCTCTCCCACTTAAGCCAAAACGTTGCAGTCACCTCCTGCATTACGTAAACTACCAGATCGCCTCCATTAACAGTCAAGCTAGGGACCTCACCTAAAGAACCAAGGGCATCTTGGAGAAAAGCCACCCAAGTTTGTTATCCCTCTCTACGGCTAATGTGTCAGAAAACACTCAAACTAACATGTACTCTCACTATCCGAAGTTAGTGCAGGAGTTTCGCATAATTACAAAAACATGGGCAAAAGGTGATTTTACTAAGATAAAATCACACAGAACTGACAGCTCCCAAGCACAGGCAAGAGCCAGGTGTAGGCAGAGAAGGACATGTCTGGTGGAATAGCCTGGCATAAAGGGTTCTGGTCGGGGAGCATTAATATTCTATCAATGAATAATCTTTCTTCCGTTTAAAAGCAACCATAACAGGTGTGTGACTTCTAAGCAGACGTCCTGCATAAACCCAATGTTTTAGACCCAAAAGTTGTTTTGCTTGGGATAATGGTGGAGTGGACTCGAGAACACCAAGAATCTTGGCAGGAACAGGATTCCCAATAGTTAAAAGGGACATAGCACAGTTCTCAAGATGAGTTGTGACCCCTGCACTGAAGCTCTTCTCTGGGGGCATGGGCTACTGTGCAGAAGTGGCAAGGGCAATCTATAAATGGAGGCAGACACTACTAAACATCACAAAATCTGGGGACCTTGGTTATCCAAGTGTAAAAATTCTATGAATGCGGATTTGTGGGGCTACTCTTCAGGTAAGCTCTAGTTATTACAATGTTTGCTGTACGTTTCTGTGTCTATGTGGTGATGACTCTAGATTTCTCATGGTACTATTATACTGTTATGTATTGTTACACTGTTATGTATAAAACTAATAAACAGATTTATAAAAACGAAAGCAACCATAAAGGTAACACAAAATGAAGAACAATGTATCCGGTATCAATAGGGTATCTACACCAACAAGTTTAAAATGATTAATTATATCAATATGTTACTTGCAGCACACAGAAACAGACCCACTGAAAAATATGATAACTGGCAATTCAACAATTGTTAAAAGAGGAAGGATGGTCAGCAAGGAGTAAATTTATAGCATGTAAAGGTGGGAACCAAATCTCTTTCTGGAAGATCTGTAAATGTACCAAAACATAAAATGAGCAAATGTCTAAAGGGATGTTTAATCATAAGGGCAAAGATTAATATACTAAATATCAACCCACCCCCCTTGGAACGGATAGCTGAAAATTAATAATACACAGTTTAAAACGTGTCACTAGAAAAATCATTGACCAACAAAGCAAGATAGGGTTCCATATTATCAGTAATCCGAAGTTAAGTGTGATTTAACAGTAGAGTTAACAAGTTTTTTTTTTTAATCTCTAGTTGCAGACTACAATTCTGATAGAAATATTTTTAACCCGGAATGTATGCTTCTTTAAAACTGAATATAGATTTATGTAAGCTCGGGCATACATAGCTCATCATAATAATTTAACATATTTCAACCAGTTGATCTCATGTGAAAATGTGAGCCTAAGCAATCTTTAGCCATCAGTTAAGGTTAGTAGGAAGATTGGTCCAGACTGAAATTCATTATAAAAGAGGAGAAATGTAATTCTAGCTTCTAGACATGGGAGGAGAGTTCACCATGCCATGAAAAATGTGTGCAGCTAGGTGATACGCTTAACTGCTGTTTACAAAATCTGTTCTCCTCTGTCTGAAGGGAGCAGGACTCCGCAAATCCTGAAACACCGCTCCATAACAAAGAGTAATCATAAGGCTAAGGGATTTCTTTACCCAGTCTGGAGGTGAAATTAAATAGCCACAGACCTCAAAATAGTGTTTGTTTAGTAGCAAATCCACCACATTTGAAGCAACCCTGTGGGATTTGGGAAGTAGCAGAGAATGATGGGTTAATTCAGGTGGAAATCAGAGGAGACTTTGGGACAAATGTCAGATTAGTCCTTAGGATGACTGTCCTTAAAGAAATGGAGATAGGGTATTTTCTTTTGAATGCGTACATTTTCCGTACTCTTCATAATGATGAAAGCTCCAACAGGAGTGTTTTTTTCAACATAAGATTAAGTGCACTCTTCGGATGGGTTTCAAATGGAGGCAACATGAGGTGGTTGAGCGTACTGTTTGAGTTCCCATAGTACAGCAGGTTGCCATACTGCAGGGAATGCACTGAAAAGCATCTTCATAAACTGCTCAATAATTATTTGTGAAAAAATACTGTTTTGTCCTCAGTTCTCTGGAATTAGGAGATAGCTGCCATATGGATTCATGATGACAAGTATCTCAAACCATCCTTGGTCAGGCACAGTAAACACGGAAGTAATTTTTTGAGGTGCCAATGTTAGATTAAATGCTTTGGATTTCCACCAAACGCAGAAACTCTTAAATAGGTTCTTGTAGTAGCTGGTGCTCCAGCTTCCACCAGGAAGTCTCTACATTCTACTGTGCGATCTAGATATCCATACTCTAGGTTGTCAGGTACCATACGGTCAGGTTCAAGAAATGGACGTCTTGGTGCAGAATGTCTCAGTTGTTTTTGCAAAAGAGCTTGATATGCATCTTTAATGGTATTCAAGGACATGGAAAGAGACTAGTACTAGTGAGGATCATGGTGGGCAATAGGAGTTAGGGTACAATGATCTGCCTTTGTTCTCCTCAGCATCCTGGGAATTGGGGGAACCAGCAGAAAGACATACAGAAGGGCGCTGGACGATTTGCTCAAAAAGGCATTGCACTTGGAGCCTGGTTTCCAAAACCACTGGTTTATATCCAGCATTTCTTGTTGTTCCGGCTGGCAAACAAGTCCAGTGTGGGTTGACCCAGTTTGTGGAAGATGTAATCCATGAGGTGTTTGAGAAGTTCCTGCTCATGATGTTGTTAAACTAAGCATCTTTTCATTTTTTCGTCCATCAGATGCTTCATGGCAAACGTCCACATGACAGGGGATGGGGTCCAGTCCCACAGTAACTTTGCTTCTTCCGACAGGAACGGGAATCTTGTTCTTCCTTGTTTGAAGATGTAAAATATAGACATTGAGTGGTCTTGTCTTATTAGGTCTGCCTGACCTGCAAGTCGTGGGTGGAACGCTTGGAGGCCCAGTCTTGTACCTCTTAGCTCCAGGACATTTATGTGTAGCTACTATATGTGCTTCCCAGCCTTCCATAAAAGCAGCTGTTGAGTACCACTCTGTCTGATGAAGGATGAAAAAGAAGTCCAGCGTTGAGATTTATAAGGATTTGCAGCCAGTATAATGTTTGCTTCAACTGTGTTGTAACTTGGACTGTGTTGTCCAATGTGCCATGAACTTTTTTCACTGGCTTTCCAGATCTTGCTGGATGGGGCTCATCCTGGGCCTGCAATAGGGATAAGACCTATACAAGAGGAAATCAGGCCCAGAAGGGATTTTTAATGTACAACTGTGACCGTCTGTTTGACAGAGTAGCGCTTCGGGACTACTTTGATCACTGCTTTGAGGATAAGGATAATTTGCTGATGTACATCTCTCAAATGAAGAGGATTTGTTGGATGGGAGATTGGAGTTTATTAAAAACTACCTAAGTATGACCTGAGCGAACAATCAGGATCACCTACCAGTCTGTTATGGAGTACCATGCGGGGGTGAAAATGGATGGAAATTCTACCTCAATCTTGATGAGGCAAGGATGCAGGGGAGGGTTTCAGCTGCAAGAAGCTTAGAACATTTTTTACTGCTCTAGGAGGTTTCCTTTTTCATCCGAATAATCTGCCATACTTTTGACTATTATTTCTGTTGACTGTATAACTCTGGTCATATCTGGGTTGTCTCAGACAGTAATATGGGTAACCTTGACTTCTGTAGTGATTGAAGCCTCCTCTATAGGGCATAGGTCTACGTGACTCACAAATATTGGATCAACCTGTGGGATATTGTTGCGCCCTCTGGGATTTCGCCATACTGGAATCCGTTTTGAAATGCTACAAGGCCTCATCAACATGTTTGTAAAGTCACTGCACCGAAAGGCATATCGAGTGTTTTGGCCTGGGCTTCAGGAAGGAGCTAAGAGGATCAGAGCCACCCATGCCTTGCCTTCTAAATACAGCTGGTCCTGCCAGACATCCAGCCTGTTACATAAATCCATTTCTGTGTTAATAACGTCCGCTGAAGATGTGGCACCATCTTTACCTACTGTTTTAGCAACTTCTTTTTTATCCTCTGGTATGAGATAAATCACTGGAAAGATGTCACTCCACACTTGACAATGATTGTGGCATAAAAACACAAAGGCGTTTGCGGCTTTGATCGTTGTGATCATTAGAGATTGACCCTGTTGAATGTCTTGTGCATTTTAGATTTTTGTGCATTATTAATAACATGCAGAACATTGATTTACATATGTGCACACTAATATAGTGCCAATACATTTGAAAACAATTTTGTCAGGACTTGTAGAAGTTTATTTCTCAGGTTTATGTTAACTGTCACAATTGTGGGCCTAGATGCCATTGTGTTCAAAATAGATGTCTCCTGCACATACACTGTTCATTATTTCTGCATCACACAGTCCAATCAACTCATGTTTGTTTATTTCCATTGACTTTGTTCCTGCTGTGCTCGAAAACAAGTTTCCAGAGTGGTCACAATAATCTCTATTTTCCAAAAGACCTTCTGCTAACTCAATGTTAGCTATTTATTCATAATAGTTTACTGTTCATGTAACTAGTTTACCCTACCATCTCCAAATGACATTTGCACAGAGTCGGTAGAAACAATATTCATGTAGTGGCATTGTGCTATGATGCTAAGGCAATATGTTGTTTTATAAAGATGTGCTTTGATTGGTGAGAATGTCATTAATTTCCTCACACCATGATGATTTAGCATTTGAATTTGGTCATTTTCTATGTAAGAGATGTACATAAACCCCCCATTTTGGGGGTGAGCCTTAAGACTTTTTGATACTACATAAGATTCCATCCCCTTTTCTGTTGGTTTTGCTGTTCACTTGGGAACTATTCTGCTGTGCACATTCTTCTGTACTGTCCTATTCACAGACAGCCTTTAAGGCATTTGTATTCATGATCTCTGTACCATACATGTTCAGAATTATTACAAGAAACCTTTTAATTGTATTCCTTACTTAAAACTTAATTAATGAGTTGGTAATTGACAGGTATTTTTGATATGTTGTGGGGTGCCTTAATTTAGGAGTTCCCCCGAGCCCACAACATTGCAGTACAAAATATGTAAGCGCCTGCCATTGCTATCAGGAGGTGTAGAGGAGGATGTTACTGGATATATATATTTTTTTCTGTGCTGAACTGCAGGAGCTTTAACAAAATCTGGTTATGGGTTGCACGTAAGGCAGACCACGGCCATGTCTGGAGCCCTGTATTTCTTCTCTAAACATGACACCGCTGAAGGTACTGTAGCTGGTGTTTTCATTCATTCATTTTAGGCCTGACAAAGTCCAGAATAGGCATCAGCCTAGTAGCTTTACATGGCTGTTCCTTGACGTCGTATAGGAAGCACTGTTGCTCTTCTGAGGTAATTGGAAGGATGCTTCTTTTTAGCTGCTCTCCATCAGTAAATGAAAACAGGCTAGGGTCATTTGTACGCAAGTCTGGATGGATCTGAGATTTGTCACCTCCCTTACGGATAATATAATCATGGACTGCCATCGTTAGGTAATTCACCCTCTTCCTCCAGGTCAGAGTAAGGTGAATCAGAAGAATCCTCTCCTCCTATATTTTTAGGAGTTCATGGGACCACTTTAGGTGTCACTGTATCTGTAGAATCCTTTCAAGGCAAATGGGGAACATGTGACGTAAAGGTGGTGGTGGCACAGTGGCTATGGTGTAGAAGATGGAGGAGGAGTAGGCCTGGGCTACCCAGCCAGCTGCTGAGGAAGAACTATGTTGGACTAGAAGCATTCTGTGAAGCACATCAAATGTGCTTGATAATGGTGCTAGAGCTAAGGTGACTGTTAATCCAGTGTAGTGATGTCAGTCTTGGACCGAGTTGGTATTCCCTTTTTTCTTTTAGCTTCTCACATTGCTCATTATACACTCATTTTAGCTGCATTGTGTTTTAGCAGTATTGATTTTTTATCTACAAGCATATGTTATATTATTCTGAGAAGGCAGGTAGCATGACACTTGTTTTTAGTTGGCTTTTGTGACACAAACAGGAACATTCTGTCCAAGTCTACATAAAGAACAAGATATTCTGGGTGCCATGTTGCCAGTTTAGACAACATTGTCTAATACCAAGACAAAACACCAGGTCAGAGCTGGATCTTCTAACAGTGCATTTTTATTGCATAAGCAATGCACCAGTCAACAAATTCAAGGTTCAACCATCAAACGCCCACCACAGACAACCCTCCCAGTTTCAAACAAATCATTTCAATGTATATACTTAGACCATTGCAGCTCCCTAAACACTGATGGGGGTTTTCAATATATTCCACTTGCAGTAGATTCATGCTCCAGATTCCTTTGGGTGTAGCCACAGGGATCATCTGACACACACACTGTTATCGGGACATATGAAGTAGCTGCATTCCATTCAGTCCAGAGCTCTGCTTTCCCCTCTAAGGCTTACAGGGACACCATGGGAACTTTAGGTGTGGCTGTGTATTATTCTTCACCATACTTTCGAGGGAAATTCCATTGTGGAGAAGAAAAACTGTGACTTAACACAGCACTCAACAGCTGAAGTATTAGGTTCAGGGTGCAGTTGGGTCCATCACCTATACGGGGTCCAGAGGGTATTAAATAATCTGCCTATAAGATCTTTGGGTGGCAGAACGCCTTAAGAAGTCCTGTTTGGCATATAGATATAAGTTCCAGATCATGATGATCATGACACAGTGGCAACAGAAACACCTTTTGACATAAATTAACATCTAACTGTCTTAAAGGAGCTACAAGCACTACACAACACAAGCTCCATGACATAAGCTGCTGCTGATGGAGTGAAGGTGCAGCCAAAATTTACAGGAAGGATTCCAAAAGTTGAGGACTTGGTTCGAGAAAAAATACCAGTGAAGAAGGAATGTGGTCCTTCATATCATACTAATGCACATAAATACACTGTTCTAAAAGGAACAAGAGTCCACAAGGCACTCCTCTTTCTAGAAGAAAATGCCCTTCCACATCCTATTGGATGTCATGAATCATAGGGCTTGCTCCTCGTCAGACTGGCGCTGCACTGTATGACGGGCACCCCATAAAGGGGGATCTTTGCCGTAGATCTTTTCCCAATACTTGTGTGCCGTAGTATAGAATATAGGGGAAAGTGCCAACCTATGGGCAAACAGAGGATAGGAGAGCAAAGAAAAAGGATTAAATTGTGTTTTAACCATGTGGTTTCGTGTAGGGTTTTGAGCCAAATTGGTGTGAAAAACAAAAATAAGCTGCCAGTCCTCCGAATGGAGACCTACCCCAAGGCAGCGTTCCTGTTGCACTTCATATCATATACTGGTGCCAGTCCTTGGAATTCACAGTACCACAACTGTGGTACTACCACCATTTGCTGGCTGCAGAGACATCCGCTTTGTCTCCACTGATCAAGTTAAATTACATCATGTGGCTGATACTAAATAGCAGGCCAAGAGGCTTCCTTCGTAGTTTCCTAACCCCTCTCACTACCATACAGGAAATATCTCTTGTAGTGCTAACCACCACCACCATTTTGCCCCCTAGGCTGGGGAGGGTAAAGAATGAGCTTTTGTCGATTCCAGATACCGCTGCCACTGCAACACCAGGCATAAGTCTACAGTTTTCTACTAGTACTTCTACTGATAGCCGAGTCATTTATGATGAATCACCACTGGAGGTTTCTACCAATTTACATGCACCTTCTGGTGTGCCGGTTTTTAAGCAGACTGCTTCTGGATATTTTGTTGACATTGATTATTTTTCTTCTGATTTGTCTACCATTTCACTTCAAGGCATACCTAAATTTCTTCATTGGTTAAAAAGCACCTATCTTCTCCACCCCATGTCCTATTTGTGGATTATTCTTGCTGTGCTTGCCGTATTTTTATGGAGTAGATTTGTGACGGTTTTCTTTTTGCTTGTAAACTGACATTATCTTCCCAAAAGCACAACAGTGGAACTGATAGCAAAGGTATTAAAACCCCATTTACCTTCACACAAAGTAGAAAGAGACTTGCCCCTTCTCAACATTTTTGCTGTTGCAGTTACTGATGGAAATGTATGGGATAAAGTATCTTATTTGATTTGGATATTTATAAAGCGCACAACTGCACGAGGACATCTCGGCCTGCCACCGGAAGGACAGAGACCACACCCAAAGAGATCAAAAGGAAAGAAAAAAAAAGTACTTAAAAGTTATAGCAATAAGGAGAAAATCCAGGTTTTCAACTGTTTCCTGAATAACAGGAGGTTAGGCTGGTTTCTAAGTTGATAGGGAATCTGGTTAAAAAGCCTGCAAGTTGTATAGGAGAAGCTCCTACCCCTCCAGGATGATTTCAGAATTTTAGGGATGGAGAGTTTTAGTGGGGGGAGACTGAGGTTTGGCATGAGTATACCATAAAATCCACTCTTGTAATGTGCGAGGACCCACAGTAATGAGAGTTTTATGTACAAGATAGACATTTAAAAGCCACTCTTTTGACTGGGAGCCAACGGAGATTTATCATTGCCAAAGAGATAAAGTAAAATTTTCTGAGATGCAATAGGAAATGTATTGGAGCATTTTGCAACCTTTGAAATTTGTCTAAGATCCTTCTCTGAGCACCTGCATACAACGCATTACAATAGTCTAACTTAGAATGAATTAAGGACGTAACCACTATGTTCTGCATCTCTTGAGGTATAAATTGAAGGGCTGTTTTTTTTTTTTTTTTTTTAAATCATTTTTATAATGAAGAAGAAGGAAGATGTCAGGTGGTTTGCCTCTTCAGAAAAAAGAAGAAAAAAAAAAAAGAAAAAAAAAAGACAGGGTCAAATAAAATACCCAGATTTCGCACCTTAGCCACTGGGGTAGGGGGACAGCCAAGCGATTGTGGCCACCAAGTGGAATCCCAGACGGTTGAATTGTGACCGAACAGCAGTACTTCAGTTTTATCTGAATTTAACTTCAAACAATGTGAACTCATCCAGGCTACAATGGCTGACATACAGTTCCTTAAATGGGGACCACAATTTGCTTATCTTCTGCATTAGAAATAGATTTGGAACCATAAGAACTGATCAGAGGGGTCATACAAACATTAAACAATGTGGAAGCCAGGGAGGATACCGGGACACAGCAGGTTAAACAGAAATGCTAGGATTTAAGACCCATTACTGACACTGTTTGCACCCTTTCACCAAGAAAGTTGTCAAGCAGAGCCACACCATGGATACCAATTTATTCAATTCTTCCTTTTAAAGTTAAGTGGTTAACAGTGTTGAGGGCTGCGGACAAACGTGAAAGGACCTCCACAGCCTTCCCACCTAGAACAAGGACATCACGTACTTCTTCTGTAATAGCTAGCAGGAGTGCCTCTGTACTATGGGCTTTACAAAAACCAAATTGTGCAGCATCCAAGATTTCACTGTGGCCCAAATAATCTGTGAGAGATATATTTCAGTGCCACTCCAGAACTCTGGTCAACAGAGTAAGACGTGAATAAGTCTGTAGTTTAAAAAAAAAAAAATGTTTTCCCTCCATTGGGTCTAGCGTGAGCTTCTTAAGTAGAGGAAGAATGGACGCCTTCTTCCACTCCATAGGGAAAATGATGCTTTTTAAAATGTTGTTGAGCACTACAGTTAGTGCAGGAGCAATGTTGGTGTCCATCCTGTGGAATACCCTAGCAGGGCAGGGGTCACTCGGGGACCTAGATTTTGTAAAATACAAAAGCTTCAATAGCCGCTCTGGTGTGAGTAGTGGAAATTCAGCTAGCTGGTAAGGGATAGAGTATCAGGCGCCTGCAATGCGGTATTACAATAGTTGATCTCCGCAAATACCGCCTCAACCTTATTTATAATAAATAAAAATAAATAAAAAATAAAACACTCAGCAAGGTAACCGCATCGATCTTGATTAAAAGAGGCTGACTTGTCCTCTGGGAGACATGAGAGCAAATCGCACTGTATGAAACAGTTCAAGTGGGTAAATATAAAGCAGACTGAATTATATCAGTAAAATACATGGGCTTCTCTGTGATTATTTGTTTTTTATATTCCTGAAGAAGAGCTTTGTAATTAAGCTTTTCCTCATTAGCATAGTGAGTTCTCCAGATTCTTTCCTGGCGCCAACATTTCCTTTCAGTCATTTTAAGTGCAGGAGTTAACCAGGGGGCTTCCAAGCGTTTGCTATTGGGCTTAATTTTTTTGTCAGGAGTCACCTTATTAATTGCATCCTTTGTCCAGTTTGAAAAATCAGCTACTACTTGATTAGTATTACCGGACAGACATGAAATATTTGGTCCTACAGAAACAATTCAAATAACTTATGGTTTCAAGATTTCAATGAATGATGTAATTACATCTAGTGTGTTGTCAGATGATTGGGATGTGAAAACAGTTAACTCAATTCTATCTGAGCTTGAATATTATACTGTATTTGAAAGCAAATCTATGTATATTAACTGTGCAATTATGGAGAAATGTTCTGTTACCATCATCATGTACACCATTTTTCGCATAGAGTTAGCATGCCACGCACATTATACACAATGTGAACATTGCCAGTCTCCATAAGTGGGTACATCTAAAATACACTGACAAATTTACATAGTTTTGTGGGCATGACGCTACAGATCCTGTGTCCTATTATTTCAAACTGACACCTTCAAAAGAAAGGAAAAACATGCTGACCAATGTCAAATGAGTTTATTCAAATTCATTTGTTTTCCAACTATCTGTCGATGACTATCGGAAAGATACAATTGATTTAAAATTTGTTTGGGGAACAAAAGATTGACAGCTACAAGACATGGATGTAGGCGTGTCTAATTTCATTACAGATTATTTTTCTGAATGACATGATACAGCAGACTACTTCCCTAGGTCTGACAAAAATTAAGGAAAGGAATATACCCAGTATTCCATCAATTGCCCGATTTGCTCATTGGCAACAGTAAATAAATTAGTCAGAGGAAGAGCTCAATGGGGTGGTTCAGAATGCTATATTTAATTCTACACTTTTAGTTCCCAATGTGTGGTTATTGTGGCCAGTGAACACAAATGGTTGTCATACTCGTTTTTAAATTCTTCGCAGGGTTTTAAAGCAAGTAGACCGGACCCTTATTACATCTAGCAGAACAAAGGGGTGGTTACAACTTACAGTGTGGGGAAGTCATGTCAGCAAAAGTTGCAACACTCCACATTATCATCTGTAAAAGAGCACCTCTCTGAGGACAGGGACTTCAAGAATTCTTGCTAGGTGCTAGGTCGCCGAGATCCAAAAGATTCCTGTATGCTACTTACAATGAAATATGAAAGCTTTCACAAACTGAAGCAGCTGCACGTTTAAGGCAAATAGATTGGGATTATCTAGAGAAAGCATTGGCTGTGGTTCATAAAGGAACGAACAGATTATCCACTTGCATTCACATGTTAAATAACAGTGTCTTCTGCAACTGACAACATACAAAATGACATGTCTTTTTTTTACAAGATGGGCGAGTCATTAGAGATCGATTATGCAGCTGGGGTGGTTATTGCAAGTACTGAAGGGAAATGTTGTGCCTTAGAAGCATGTCAACCGTACGGAGTTGTTTTTGCCATTTAATGTTACATGGAAACAGCTAGTGATGGCTAAAAAGGATGCCACATACACAATGCTTTATATAGTATATTTAGATAAATTTCATTTCACTGTGGCAAAGGCAGCTGCAGCATTATGGCTAATACATTGAGTTATCTCACTGCTTATCTCCTTTTTAATTCACTGCATGTTTGAAACATTTTCAGGTGGGCAGATATGAGGCTTTAGGGAAGAGTTTCGTCTACGAGGTGTGGGAACTGCTGTTCGATTACAAATGTATTGACTGGGAAAGGGAAGTTTTTCCAAGTGGAAATTAATGTTAAACTTCACAAAGCTACTATATGCTTTGTAAACAGGTGACATTGCACGGTGTCAGCGGCCAAACTGGCTTGTTACTTGAAGGGAGTTCCTGTTCCTTTGATTCACCTAGTGTTTCAGTTACCTTCAAATGGAAGTTAGTGGAAGTTAGACTCTGAATGATCAGGGCTGTTGTGGAATGAGAGCAGGTGTCCCATATGTAGATTCTGTTTCTCAAATAGTGAAATGGTGTGGTAACATACTTTTTCCTCCCACATAAGATCAGAGTAGCCAGTTTACAGCCTTCCATCCTGAAGTAGCGGACACTGTGGAGAAGAGGAAAGGCACTCTAAAGGCTAAAATAGAAAACATATGCACAGAAACTAATCTGACATGGGTTTATTCTCTGCCACTAGCACTGTTTAGTATGAACAACTGTCTACAACAGAGGTGGAAAGGTCCGGTGAAAATACTGTAGTTAAGTGTGCTGGCCTCGAGCACTGAACTCACACCAAGAGGACATAGCCACCGATTGAGCAGCTAGAGTGTGTACCAAATTTAAAGCAAGCAGTGCATACTGGGAGACTGTTATATTCTGCACTCGAGAATATTTCCTTACAGACACCCAAGGATACTGACAAGCCAATATCAGGTCCAGGACCCCAAATGTTGGTAACTTCTGAGAAGCTACATATTATTGGGCTGAAAAGAGTATTATTATGAGATTACTCTGGCATATGGGAACATTAGCTATAATTTTAACTATTTATATATTTTATGTAGCCACTGATTATGTGGCTCTTGACTCCCTTGTGGACTAAGACTGTTACTTCGCCACACTCAAAATTCTTGGTGGAATTCATTAATATTTCCACAGTTATAGTGTGTCTGATTGTTAGGTTTGCTCACTTATGCCGCATTCTTCATCGAATCCCTCATCTCCTGTACCTTCGCCTGTAACAAGCAAGGAATTAACATGCATACTCTTATCTAGGTGTAAGAATGCTCGTTAGTAACTACTCATAAAGAAGGTATAAAAGAATGTGGTTCTGTCAGGCCAAGATAAATACTACATGTTTCTCTGACTGCAGTTCTGCTTGTAGAAGGTTAAGAACATAAAAGAACATTTTTGTGTCCCTCCCACTCCAATGGTAGTTAGGAATATTTTAGGATCTGATCTATTCCCCTTGGGCTACCTGAACCACATAAATTTTTATTTTTTTTAAATGCCCATCTTGGTTACAATGTATGTTTAATGTGCTTTGTAAAATGGTCATCCACCAGATCTTCAACGTCAAGCGCAATTACTTCTGCTCCTCGAGATATACCAGTTTTATCTAATGCTGGACTTGTGAGTATTACTATCAATAGCTCCTTACTTGTTCCAGGCAAAGTGGGTATGGGGGCCATTTCAGGGGAGTATTGGGTTTCTGGAAATAACATTAATATCCAACTGCCACCTTGATGGCCAAGATGTTGTTTCTGGCCAATCTGATGTTCCTCTTAACGTTTTTCCCTAGCACAAATATCTAGAATACTAGGTACAAACATTATGTAGGTGAACATGCGGAACATGCGGACAGCATGGTATGGAAAGAAGTCTGTTAGAGTTATACCGCACTTTGGGTCTCTAAATAATGGCTATTATATTGATACGGTTGCTCTGGATTTAGAATCTTTGGTCAATACTAGGATTATAGGATTTTCAGAGGAGGTACAACAAATACGTTTGGTGATCTTACAAAAATACACTAGCATTGGACTATATATCAGCTGAGAAGGGAAGAGAGAGTCCTCTCATTGGGATCAATGCTTTAAGTACATACCGGATATAAATGCTACTATAGTATACTGTCCATACTACTGATGTCATTGGCCATCTTTCGGACCTTCATGACCAGATGTATGAGGAGATTGTAAACTGTCTGATTAGGATTTTGGGACTTGGCTCAAGGAAACTCTTGGGTCATTTGCTCAGGGCATTTTTAAGTAAATATTGGTGTTCACTAGTATATGTATTGGAACATATGTACTGTTGAGGTGTATCATGAGTGGAGGTTGTAAAGCTTTGACAAAATCTAAATGGCCCACTTGGATAACCATACTGTTACAGCCTTTTTCTGTATTAAGACTTGTATTCCTGACGATTCTACCAACCCTGAGTAGCTGATCATGAGGTTAATGGAGATACAGGTATAAATGCCTGAAGGGCATTTGGGGGGGGGAGGGGGCTCAGAGAGAACAAGTCACTTACCTACGGTAATGCCTAATCTGGTAAAGAAAACTAGCTGCAGATTCCTTCCCTTAGAACTATCCTATTGTGTCATACAGTATCTGGACATTCTTGAGCAGTACCCCTGCAGGCCGGTAGTTGGAAACGTTAGGCTCTATGCAGAAATCTGTTTGTAGTGCAGGGAGGGTCGGTGAGGAGTCTGCAGATAGAGCTGATACTGGATAAGTGGTTATAAAGGTAAGTAGTTTGTTCTATTCGTAGATTCCTTATCTTAGAATATATACCCAAGCAATATCTCCTCAGAGGTGGGTCTGCAAACAGATTATACCAAGAACAGGACAGAACGCGTAAAATACCCATCACAATGGACCTGACCATCCAGGCAGTAGTGGTTGCTGAACATGTGTAAAAATGCCCAAATTGCTGCCTGACAGATGCCCAGAACAGGAACTCAGAGAGCTAATGCAGTGGTTGCAGCCTTGGCTGCGGTGGAATGAGCACACACTCAGGGAACTGCTTTTTGGCCAAGGCATGGCAGACCTTTATGTAGGGCACTATCCATTGTGAGATATTAGGTTTCTGCACAACCTTCCCCCTTTATTTGACCCAACATACCCAAAGAGCAGTTGATCATCCACTTGGAACTCTCTAATACGAGCAATGTAGATCAACAACATTCTTTTTGGGTCCAGGCAGAGTCTCTCCTCTTATTTATAATGGCAAAGTGGAGCAAAGAAAGGAGGCAAGGTGATTTGTTTGCCTACATGGAAAGGATTCACTACCTTCGGAAGCAAGGGTTCTCAGAAGCAGTTTTTCCCGGATAGAATGTCATGGAGGGAAGATGCACAGGGAGTGCCTGCAGATCACTGAACCTCCTGACAGATGTCATGATCACCAGAAAAACAGTTTTTATGGTCAGAAACCGAAGTGGACAGTTGTGCAGCAGCTCGAAGGGGGTGCGCATGAGAAATGTTAAGACCAGGCTGACGTCTTACTGGGGCATTATGAATGGCCTGGGAGTAAACAGGTGTTGTAGTCCCTTGAGGAAAAAAGTCACAACAGTGACATGGCTAAACAAAGTTTGTCCAGTAAATGCAAGAAAGCAGATATGGCTGACAAGTAACCCTTAACAGTGCCCAGAACAGAGCCCTGCTGGGCAAGAAAAATAGCCAAATAAACTTTGAATAAGGGTGCAGATTATTATTATTATTTTTTTAAATCATGGCTTTTGGATTCACACCATGTGACAAACTTGTCCCAAAGACAGGCGTTTACCCTCTTGTAGCAACCCTTAGCTGCCAAAGTAATGTTAGACTTTGGGCGGGGCTGGGAGGGGGGGAGGGGGGGGGGGAGGGTGTGAAAGCTGCCAACTGTCACAACTCCATCTCTACGCATAAAAGCATAGGGTGTGCAGGTTCAGGTTCCAGAACCGTCCCTGGTGACGTTATATTATAAAATTTGTGAAGCGCATGGCTACCCTAGGGCTTCCCAGCGCTAACGGACAGCGACCAGACATCGGCAGTGAAAACGCCAGATCTAAAACAGCCAAGTTTTCAGTGCCTTGCGAAAACTGTATTCATGGCTTACAAGCTGCAGTTTAAAAGGAAGGGAGTTCCATCAGTTAGCTCCCAAATATGCCATTGTGGCACCACCCCATCTGGCTTTTTTTACTTTGGGTAAGGTTGCCAGGGCTGCTGAGGCCGATCTAAGGTCTCTATTAGGCCTGTAGAAGGAGGCAAGGATCTTTAGAAGCGGAGGACCTCTATTGTACAAGGACCTGTGTATACAGCACAAAGCTTTAAACTTTATGCGCTGTTCCACAGGCAGCCAGTGTAACTCAACTAGTCCCGATTCTACAGGAGGTACATCTAAGGATACCTAGGAGAAGGCGGGCTGCTGCATTTTGTACCTGCTCCAGTTTCTTCTTCACGTATAACGGAGAACCAAGAAACAGGCCATTGCCATAATCAAGACTGGAGAGAATAATGGCCTGAATAATGAGCCTTCTTGCTAGAGATGGGTGAATAGTAAAGATCTTCCTCAAAAGTCTCAGTAGGGCAAAACAAGTGACCGATACATGCCTAGCATGCTTTTCCAATGTTAACAGGGGATCCAGCTATATCCCTAAACTCTTGATATGTTTCTTTTTGGGGAGAGGGTGCGGGGGGGAGGCCTCCAGGGCGTTTGGGAAACTTCAATGGCTTTCCTGGACCCGATTCAGGGCGCAAGATCATTAGCTCAGTTTTATCCTCGTTTAATTGCAGACTACTGTCCGTCATCCATCCTGAGACTGCTTGTAGACAGGAGGCCAGTGAGGCGCCTTCCAGAGCAAAGTCTGATGAGAAGGAGACCACCAATTGGGTGTCATCTGCGTGAGACACCAATGATAGTCCAAAAGACTCCACCAGCGTGGCCAGAGGGGCCATATATATGTTAAAGAGTCTAGGGCTAAGCGAAGAGCCCTGTGGCACGCCGCAACTAAAGTGGAGTATGTCTGAGAAATGAGAACCGTCAAGGACCTAAAATGATCTGCCCTCTAGAAAGGAGGTAAGCTATGCAAGGGCCGGACCCACAATTCCGCTATTACTCATCCTTTAACCTAACACCTGATGGTCTACGGTGTCAAAAGCCGCACTCAAGTCAAGCAATATAACAACTGTGGTCCGCCCCTGGTCCACGCACTTCCTAGCTTCTTCCATAACTGCGATAAGCACTGTTTCTGTACTGTGCTGGGTGGGGTGAAGGTGGTTTTATTTTTCTTCTTGAAAGGTGGAGAGTTGAGTGTTGATATGCTTGACTAATAGTTTAGCCGCAGTGGGTAATAGGGAAATAGATCTGTAGTTCTTATGTGCTGCTCCATCCAAAGTAGGTTTCTTTAGCAATGGCTTAACTATGGCGTGCTTCCACTGACACTGACTGATAAGAAAGCAGATCCTCCTGAAGGGGTAGCCTGATCAGAGGACTGATGCTCATATTCGGATGTTTGGGTTACCTAACTCGTCATGCCCAATCAAGAGCTTTGAACCAAGTCATTCCTGATCTTCTTGAGCACTCTAGGCAGGAGTGTTATCGGCAGAAAAGTGTACAGGAGGCCTCTGCTCCACTCAAGATTAAAAGCATCTCCGAGCGAGATTTGCCTTGGAAGCTCCGGCATGCAGAACTACTGTCAAAGCATGTTCTCAGCATACTACAAGTCCAGAACTATCATCCAGTCTCTCGGGTCGAGGGCAGACAGGACATGAGCTAACGCAAGCATCGTGAACTTCTCTTTCTTCAGGAAAGAGTAGAGATGCAAATCTAAAATATGACAGCTCTCCATCCTTTTTGGGCACCAGAATGTAGTGGAAATAGCAACCACAACCTACTTCCCATACCGGCATCCTCTCTACAGCACCTCAGGCCAAAAGAGCGAGTACTTCCTAGGGGAGCAAGAAGAGATGGTCTTCAGCCAGCCAGTCATGAGAAGCTGACATGGGTGTGGGGAGTTACAGAAAAGTGATGGAGCAGCCCCTCTGGGCTATCTGAAGAACCCACTTCATGGACTGCCAGTTTGGCAGGTGATGACAAATCTTGCCTCCCACTAGGTGCCTGTGCTAGTGTGAGGGCAAACTAATGTGGCTTGTGAGCAGTGGCTGTCGGAGGCTGTGGACCGTCCGACCTGTGGCTGGTTGTCCTACGTGATTTATGGGAATCGCATTCCACAGACATAAAAACGTTCTGAAGCCTGCTGGCTAGCTGGGAAAGGACATGGTTGGTAGCCTCTACCGTAGGTATAGAAGGGGTGAAAGGGAGACTGTGGCCGACACGGAGCCACAGATAAATCCAAAGATCTGGCCATAGTCCTCCTGTCTTTAAAGCACTCCAACGCTGAATTGCCTTTGTGCCAAAATGGCACCCGCTATTAAAGGGCATGTTAATGAGAGAAGCATATACATCCCCTAAAAAGCTAGTGCTTCTCAGCCAGGTGTGGCATCAGAGTGTCACAGACAAAATCATTGTGCCCAGTAAGTTGGTCTTCTCCGGCCCACACCTGATGGTGAACTTTGCTTCATCTCACCCATCAGAAGTGGCTTGGGTGAGCATGGAAAAGGCCTCCTCCAGATCCATGGGGGGAGAAAGAGGTGGGAAAGAGAAAAAGGAGAGAAAGAGAAAAAGGAGAGAAAAAGGAGAGAAAGAGAAAAAAGGAGAGAAAGAGAGAGAAAAAGGAGAGAAAGAGAGAGAAAAAGGAGAGAAAGAGAGAGAAAAAGGAGAGAAAGAGAGAAAGAGGTGGGAAAGAGGTGGGAAAGAGGTGGGAAAGAGGTGGGAAAGAGGTGGGAAAGAGGTGGGAAAGAGGTGGGAAAGAGGTGGGAAAGAGGTGGGAAAGAGGTGGGAAAGAGGTGGGAAAGAGGTGGGAAAGAGAGAGAAAGAGGTGGGAAAGAGAAAGAGAAAGAGGTGGGAAAGAGAAAGAGAAAGAGGTGGGAAAGAGAAAGAGAAAGAGGTGGGAAAGAGAAAGAGAAAAAGGTGGGAAAGAGAAAGAGAAAAAGGTGGGAAAGAGAAAGAGAAAAAGGTGGGAAAGAGAAAGAGAAAAAGGTGGGAAAGAGAAAGAGAAAAAGGTGGGAAAGAGAAAGAGAAAAAGGTGGGAAAGAGAAAGAGAAAAAGGTGGGAAAGAGAAAGAGAAAAAGGTGGGAAAGAGAAAGAGAAAAAGGTGGGAAAGAGAAAGAGAAAAAGGTGGGAAAGAGAAAGAGAAAAAGGTGGGAAAGAGAAAGAGAAAAAGGTGGGAAAGAGAAAGAGAAAAAGGTGGGAAAGAGAAAGAGAAAAAGGTGGGAAAGAGAAAGGGAAAGAGGTGGGAAAGAGAAAGGGAAAGAGAAAGGGAAAGAGAAAGGGGGAGAGAAAGAAAGAGAAAGAGGGAGAGAAAGAGAAAGAGAAAAAGTCAGCGAGCGAGCATGTTTATGTGTTGAAGTGTCGGAGAGAGGGATCGTGTGTGTGTCCGAGAGAGGGATCGTGTGTGTGTCCGAGAGAGGGATCGTGTGTGTGTCCGAGAGAGGGATCGTGTGTGTGTCCGAGAGAGGGATCGTGTGTGTGTCCGAGAGAGGGATCGTGTGTGTGTGTGTGTGTCCGAGAGAGGGATCGTGTGTGTGTGTGTGTGTCCGAGAGAGGGATCGTGTGTGTGTGTGTCCAAGAGAGGGATCGTGTGTGTGTGTGTCCAAGAGAGGGATCGTGTGTGTGTCCGAGAGAGGGATCGTGTGTGTGTGTGTGTGTCCGAGAGAGGGATCGTGTGTGTGTGTGTGTGTCCGAGAGAGGGATCGTGTGTGTGTGCGTGTCCAAGAGAGGAATTGTGTGTGTGTGCGTGTCCAAGAGAGGGATCGTGTGCGTGTCCAAGAGAGGGATCGTGTGTCCGAGGGTGTAACTGTCAGCAAGAGCGAGTGTCAGCGCGAGAGCGCCAGCGAGAGATAATGAGTGAAAGTGTGTCAGCGGGTCTGCGTGTGTGTGTGCGTGTGTCAGCGGGTCTGCGTGTGTGTGTGCGTGTGTCAGCGGGTCTGCGTGTGTGTGTGTGCGTGTGTCAGCGGGTCTGCGTGTGTGTGTGTGCGTGTGTCAGCGGGTCTGCGTGTGTGTGTGTGCGTGTGTCAGCGGGTCTGCGTGTGTGTGTGTGCGTGTGTCAGCGGGTCTGCGTGTGTGTGTGTGCGTGTGTCAGCGGGTCTGCGTGTGCGTGTGTGCGCGTGTCAGCGGGTCTGCGTGTGCGTGTGTGCGCGTGTCAGCGGGTCTGCGTGTGCGCGTGTCAGCGGGTCTGCGTGTGCGTGTGTGCGCGTGTCAGCGGGTCTGCGTGTGTCAGCGTGTGTCAGCGGGTCTGCGTGTGTCAGCGTGTGTCAGCGGGTCTGCGTGTGTCAGCGTGTGTCAGCGGGTCTGCGTGTGTCAGCGTGTGTCAGCGGGTCTGCGTGTGTCAGCGTGTGTCAGCGGGTCTGCGTGTGTCAGCGTGTGTCAGCGGGTCTGCGTGTGTCAGCGTGTGTCAGCGGGTCTGCGTGTGTCAGCGGGTCTGCGCGCGTGCGTGTGTCAGCGGGTCTGCGCGCGTGCGTGTGTCAGCGGGTCTGCGCGCGTGCGTGTGTCAGCGGGTCTGCGCGCGTGCGTGTGTCAGCGGGTCTGCGCGCGTGCGTGTGTCAGCGGGTCTGCGCGCGTGCGTGTGTCAGCGGGTCTGCGCGCGTGCGTGTGTCAGCGGGTCTGCGCGCGTGCGTGTGTCAGCGGGTCTGCGCGCGTGCGTGTGTCAGCGGGTCTGCGCGCGTGCGTGTGTCAGCGGGTCTGCGCGCGTGCGTGTGTCAGCGGGTCTGCGCGCGTGCGTGTGTCAGCGGGTCTGCGCGCGTGCGTGTGTCAGCGGGTCTGCGCGCGTGCGTGTGTCAGCGGGTCTGCGCGCGTGCGTGTGTCAGCGGGTCTGCGCGCGTGCGTGTGTCAGCGGGTCTGCGCGCGTGCGTGTGTCAGCGGGTCTGCGCGCGTGCGTGTGTCAGCGGGTCTGCGCGCGTGCGTGTGTCAGCGGGTCTGCGCGCGTGCGTCAGCGGGTCTGCGCGCGTGCGTCAGCGGGTCTGCGCGCGTGCGTCAGCGGGTCTGCGCGCGTGCGTCAGCGGGTCTGCGCGCGTGCGTGTGTCAGCGGGTCTGCGCGCGTGCGTGTGTCAGCGGGTCTGCGCGCGTGCGTGTGTCAGCGGGTCTGCGCGCGTGCGTGTGTCAGCGGGTCTGCGCGCGTGCGTGTGTCAGCGGGTCTGCGCGCGTGCGTGTGTCAGCGGGTCTGCGCGCGTGCGTGTGTCAGCGGGTCTGCGCGCGTGCGTGTGTCAGCGGGTCTGCGCGCGTGCGTGTGTCAGCGGGTCTGCGCGCGTGCGTGTGTCAGCGGGTCTGCGCGCGTGCGTGTGTCAGCGGGTCTGCGCGCGTGCGTGTGTCAGCGGGTCTGCGCGCGTGCGTGTGTCAGCGGGTCTGCGCGCGTGCGTGTGTCAGCGGGTCTGCGCGCGTGCGTGTGTCAGCGGGTCTGCGCGCGTGCGTGTGTCAGCGGGTCTGCGCGCGTGCGTGTGTCAGCGGGTCTGCGCGCGTGCGTGTGTCAGCGGGTCTGCGCGCGTGCGTGTGTCAGCGGGTCTGCGCGCGTGCGTGTGTCAGCGGGTCTGCGCGCGTGCGTGTGTCAGCGGGTCTGCGCGCGTGCGTGTGTCAGCGGGTCTGCGCGCGTGCGTGTGTCAGCGGGTCTGCGCGCGTGCGTGTGTCAGCGGGTCTGCGCGCGTGCGTGTGTGTCAGCGGGTCTGCGCGCGTGCGTGTGTGTCAGCGGGTCTGCGCGCGTGCGTGTGTGTCAGCGGGTCTGCGCGCGTGCGTGTGTGTCAGCGGGTCTGCGCGCGTGCGTGTGTGTCAGCGGGTCTGCGCGCGTGCGTGTGTGTCAGCGGGTCTGCGCGCGTGCGTGTGTGTCAGCGGGTCTGCGCGCGTGCGTGTGTGTCAGCGGGTCTGCGCGCGTGCGTGTGTGTCAGCGGGTCTGCGCGCGTGCGTGTGTGTCAGCGGGTCTGCGCGCGTGCGTGTGTGTCAGCGGGTCTGCGCGCGTGCGTGTGTGTCAGCGGGTCTGCGCGCGTGCGTGTGTCAGCGGGTCTGCGCGCGTGCGTGTGTCAGCGGGTCTGCGCGCGTGTGTGTGTCAGCGGGTCTGCGCGCGTGTGTGTGTCAGCGGGTCTGCGCGCGTGTGTGTGTCAGCGGGTCTGCGCGCGTGTGTGTGTCAGCGGGTCTGCGCGTGTGTGTGTGTCAGCGGGTCTGCGCGCGTGTGTGTGTGTGTCAGCGGGTCTGCGCGCGTGTGTGTGTGTGTCAGCGGGTCTGCGCGCGTGTGTGTGTGTGTCAGCGGGTCTGCGCGCGTGTGTGTGTGTGTCAGCGGGTCTGCGCGCGTGTGTGTGTGTGTCAGCGGGTCTGCGCGCGTGCGTGTGTGTCAGCGGGTCTGCGCGCGTGCGTGTGTGTCAGCGGGTCTGCGCGCGTGCGTGTGTGTCAGCGGGTCTGCGCGCGTGTGTGTGTCAGCGGGTCTGCGCGCGTGTGTGTGTCAGCGGGTCTGCGCGCGTGTGTGTGTCAGCGGGTCTGCGCGCGTGTGTGTGTCAGCGGGTCTGCGCGCGTGTGTGTGTCAGCGGGTCTGCGCGCGTGTGTGTGTGTCAGCGGGTCTGCGCGCGTGTGTGTGTCAGCGGGTCTGCGCGCGTGTGTGTGTGTCAGCGGGTCTGCGCGCGTGTGTGTGTGTGTCAGCGGGTCTGCGCGCGTGTGTGTGTGTGTCAGCGGGTCTGCGTGTGTGTGTGTCAGCGGGTCTGCGTGTGTGTGTGTCAGCGGGTCTGCGCGCGTGTGTGTGTGTCAGCGGGTCTGCGCGCGTGTGTGTGTGTCAGCGGGTCTGCGCGCGTGTGTGTGTGTCAGCGGGTCTGCGCGCGTGTGTGTGTGTCAGCGGGTCTGCGCGCGTGTGTGTGTGTCAGCGGGTCTGCGCGCGTGTGTGTGTGTCAGCGGGTCTGCGCGCGTGTGTGTGTCAGCGGGTCTGCGCGCGTGTGTGTGTGTCAGCGGGTCTGCGCGCGTGTGTGTGTGTCAGCGGGTCTGCGCGCGTGTGTGTGTGTCAGCGGGTCTGCGCGCGTGTGTGTGTGTCAGCGGGTCTGCGCGCGTGTGTGTGTGTCAGCGGGTCTGCGCGCGTGTGTGTGTCAGCGGGTCTGCGCGCGTGTGTGTGTCAGCGGGTCTGCGCGCGTGTGTGTGTCAGCGGGTCTGCGCGCGTGTGTGTGTCAGCGGGTCTGCGCGCGTGTGTGTGTCAGCGGGTCTGCGCGCGTGTGTGTGTCAGCGGGTCTGCGCGCGTGTGTGTGTCAGCGGGTCTGCGCGCGTGTGTGTGTCAGCGGGTCTGCGCGCGTGTGTGTGTCAGCGGGTCTGCGCGCGTGTGTGTGTCAGCGGGTCTGCGCGCGTGTGTGTGTCAGCGGGTCTGCGCGCGTGTGTGTGTCAGCGGGTCTGCGCGCGTGTGTGTGTCAGCGGGTCTGCGCGCGTGTGTGTGTCAGCGGGTCTGCGCGCGTGTGTGTGTCAGCGGGTCTGCGCGCGTGTGTGTGTCAGCGGGTCTGCGCGCGTGTGTGTGTCAGCGGGTCTGCGCGCGTGTGTGTGTCAGCGGGTCTGCGCGCGTGTGTGTGTCAGCGGGTCTGCGCGCGCGTGTGTGTCAGCGGGTCTGCGCGCGCGTGTGTGTCAGCGGGTCTGCGCGCGTGTGTGTCAGCGGGTCTGCGCGCGTGTGTGTCAGCGGGTCTGCGCGCGTGTGTGTCAGCGGGTCTGCGCGCGTGTGTGTCAGCGGGTCTGCGCGCGTGTGTGTCAGCGGGTCTGCGCGCGTGTGTGTCAGCGGGTCTGCGCGCGTGTGTGTCAGCGGGTCTGCGCGCGTGTGTGTCAGCGGGTCTGCGCGTGTGTGTGTCAGCGGGTCTGCGCGTGTGTGTGTCAGCGGGTCTGCGCGTGTGTGTGTCAGCGGGTCTGCGCGTGTGTGTGTCAGCGGGTCTGCGCGTGTGTGTGTCAGCGGGTCTGCGCGTGTGTGTGTCAGCGGGTCTGCGCGTGTGTGTGTCAGCGGGTCTGCGCGTGTGTGTGTGTCAGCGGGTCTGCGCGTGTGTGTGTGTCAGCGGGTCTGCGCGTGTGTGTGTGTCAGCGGGTCTGCGCGTGTGTGTGTGTCAGCGGGTCTGCGCGTGTGTGTGTGTCAGCGGGTCTGCGCGTGTGTGTGTGTCAGCGGGTCTGCGCGTGTGTGTGTGTCAGCGGGTCTGCGCGTGTGTGTGTGTGTCAGCGGGTCTGCGCGTGTGTGTGTGTGTCAGCGGGTCTGCGCGTGTGTGTGTGTGTCAGCGGGTCTGCGCGTGTGTGTGTGTGTCAGCGGGTCTGCGCGTGTGTGTGTGTGTCAGCGGGTCTGCGCGTGTGTGTGTGTGTCAGCGGGTCTGCGCGTGTGTGTGTGTGTCAGCGGGTCTGCGCGTGTGTGTGTGTGTCAGCGGGTCTGCGCGTGTGTGTGTGTGTCAGCGGGTCTGCGCGTGTGTGTGTGTGTCAGCGGGTCTGCGCGTGTGTGTGTGTGTCAGCGGGTCTGCGCGTGTGTGTGTGTGTCAGCGGGTCTGCGCGTGTGTGTGTGTGTCAGCGGGTCTGCGCGTGTGTGTGTGTGTCAGCGGGTCTGCGCGTGTGTGTGTGTCAGCGGGTCTGCGCGTGTGTGTGTGTCAGCGGGTCTGCGCGTGTGTGTGTGTCAGCGGGTCTGCGCGTGTGTGTGTGTGTCAGCGGGTCTGCGCGTGTGTGTGTGTGTCAGCGGGTCTGCGCGTGTGTGTGTGTGTCAGCGGGTCTGCGCGTGTGTGTGTGTCAGCGGGTCTGCGCGTGTGTGTGTGTGTCAGCGGGTCTGCGCGTGTGTGTGTGTGTCAGCGGGTCTGCGCGTGTGTGTGTGTGTCAGCGGGTCTGCGCGTGTGTGTGTGTCAGCGGGTCTGCGCGTGTGTGTGTGTGTCAGCGGGTCTGCGCGTGTGTGTGTGTGTCAGCGGGTCTGCGCGTGTGTGTGTGTCAGCGGGTCTGCGCGTGTGTGTGTGTCAGCGGGTCTGCGCGTGTGTGTGTGTGTGTCAGCGGGTCTGCGCGTGTGTGTGTGTGTCAGCGGGTCTGCGCATGTGTGTGTGTGTCAGCGGGTTTGCGCGTGTGTGTGTGTGTCAGCGGGTCTGCGCGTGTGTGTGTGTGTCAGCGGGTCTGCGCGTGTGTGTGTGTGTCAGCGGGTTTGCGCGTGTGTGTGTGTGTCAGCGGGTCTGCGCGTGTGTGTGTGTCAGCGGGTCTGCGCGTGTGTGTGTGTCAGCGGGTCTGCGCTTATGTGTTGAAGTGTCGGAGAGAGGGATCGTGTGTGTGTCCGAGAGAGGGATCGTGTGTGTGTCCGAGAGAGGGATCGTGTGTGTGTCCGAGAGAGGGATCGTGTGTGTGTCCGAGAGAGGGATCGTGTGTGTGTCCGAGAGAGGGATCGTGTGTGTGTCCGAGAGAGGGATCGTGTGTGTGTGTGTCCGAGAGAGGGATCGTGTGTGTGTGTGTGTGTCCGAGAGAGGGATCGTGTGTGTGTGTGTGTGTCCGAGAGAGGGATCGTGTGTGTGTGTGTGTCCGAGAGAGGGATCGTGTGTGTGTGTGTCCGAGAGAGGGATCGTGTGTGTGTGTGTCCGAGAGAGGGATCGTGTGTGTGTGTGTCCGAGAGAGGGATCGGGTGTGTGTGTGTCCGAGAGAGGGATCGGGTGTGTGTGTGTCCGAGAGAGGGATCGTGTGTGTGTGTGTCCGAGAGAGGGATCGTGTGTGTGTGTGTGTCCGAGAGAGGGATCGTGTGTGTGTGTGTGTGTGTCCGAGAGAGGGATCGTGTGTGTGTGTGTCCGAGAGAGGGATCGTGTGTGTGTGTGTCCGAGAGAGGGATCGTGTGTGTGTGTGTGTCCGAGAGAGGGATCGTGTGTGTGTGTGTGTCCGAGAGAGGGATCGTGTGTGTGTGTGTCCGAGAGAGGGATCGTGTGTGTGTGTGTGTCCGAGAGAGGGATCGTGTGTGTGTGTGTGTCCGAGAGAGGGATCGTGTGTGTGTCCGAGAGAGGGATCGTGTGTGTGTCCGAGAGAGGGATCGTGTGTGTGTGTGTCCGAGAGAGGGATCGTGTGTGTGTGTGTCCGAGAGAGGGATCGTGTGTGTGTGTGTCCGAGAGAGGGATCGTGTGTGTGTCCGAGAGAGGGATCGTGTGTGTGTCCGAGAGAGGGATCGTGTGTGTGTGTGTCCGAGAGAGGGATCGTGTGTGTGTGTCCGAGAGAGGGATCGTGTGTGTGTGTCCGAGAGAGGGATCGTGTGTGTGTGTCCGAGAGAGGGATCGTGTGTGTGTGTCCGAGAGAGGGATCGTGTGTGTGTGTGTCCGAGAGAGGGATCGTGTGTGTGTGTCCGAGAGAGGGATCGTGTGTGTGTGTCCGAGAGAGGGATCGTGTGTGTGTGTCCGAGAGAGGGATCGTGTGTGTGTGTGTCCGAGAGAGGGATCGTGTGTGTGTGTCCGAGAGAGGGATCGTGTGTGTGTGCCCAAGAGAGGGATCGTGTGTGTGTGCCCAAGAGAGGGATCGTGTGTGTGTGTGCCCAAGAGAGGGATCGTGTGTGTGTGTGCCCAAGAGAGGGATCGTGTGTGTGTGTCCAAGAGAGGGATCGTGTGTGTGTGCGTGTCCAAGAGAGGAATTGTGTGTGTGTGCGTGTCCAAGAGAGGGATCGTGTGCGTGTCCAAGAGAGGGATCGTGTGTCCGAGGGTGTAACTGTCAGCAAGAGCGAGTGTCAGCGCGAGAGCGCCAGCGAGAGATAATGAGTCAGTGTGTGCACGTCGGCAAGAGTGAAAGTGTGTCAGCGCAGGTGTGTGTGTCAGCGGGTCTGCGTGTGTGTGTGTGTGTGTGTGTGTCAGCGGGTCTGCGTGTGTGTGTGTGTGTGTGTCAGCGGGTCTGCGTGTGTGTGTGTGTGTGTGTCAGCGGGTC